>NC_057851.1:183224270-183524270 GCF_015237465.2 Chelonia mydas
CGCCTCCCACCCGGGCTCGCCCGGCGGTTTCGTTCCCCTCAGCTCGGCCGCACCGCTCCCAGAGCCAGGCGCGGGGAGCGCTGCCGGCCGCGGGACCCGCCGCTCTCGCCCGTGGCTTCCCGGGCCGTCCCACGGCTGCCTGGGTTTCCTTGAATTCAGGGCGGGGGCGGCGGGGTGTTTCCCAGCCCGGGAAATGCCCTGGCAGTGGCGTGGGGAAGCCTGGCAGGGAAGAGAGCCCGCTGCGCACGGCAGCCGCCCCCCCCCCCCCCCCTCAGGTCTCCCGCTTCCCGCCTGCAGCCAGGCGTCGCGCTGGGGGGTGCTCAGGGAGCCAGCGGGGGAAGGTCTCCCGCTGGAGCAGCTGGCAGCGGCCTAAAGGAACGTAGCGGCTTTGTCACTAGATTTTAGTGACTTTGGTTTTCCTCGCCAGAAAATAAGTGGCAAAGTGACCCGTGACAAATCTAGTGACTTTCACTGCCACTTACAGTGATGGTCAGAGAAAGAAGTCACCAGTATGTATAGTCACTAGCAGCTCAATAGTGTTAATAAAATCCATTGCATTCTTTTGCACACCAGGTCCCTCTCATTACCCCTCAGCTGAGCATGTCCTCGGGAGGAATCACATTCCAGGGCTTCTTGGGCTGAGATCACTATAATCTGCAGGCGAGGAAAAGATGTTTGTGGAGGCTAATTAAATACTTTGCTAAAGGGGCGCTTTGGAAAGAGCAGCACATTAGCCAGGGCTTGTTTTTAACCAAATGTGTTCTTTCTCGCTGCTCCATAGTCGGTAGCATACCCTGTGATGCAGGGAAAGATGGCTAATGAAGCAGGCTGGGTGGGGGAGGCAGGTTAGCCAGTGAGGAGAACCGCACCCCTGGAAGGATGAGACAGGGCCATGTGCCCCAGTGGGGGGGAGGGGCACTGTGCTTCCAGGAATGAAACCCTTACTACAGGATCAAAGATGGAGCTAGCTTGATTTCAGTTCCCCTTTACTCCTTCCCCTGGCTGGGCCTTGGGTTATCTGCCCAGCTGTTTTCAGAAATCAAACCCTGGATGCAGGGGGAAGGGATCTGGGTAGCAGATTTTTGTTTTTAAATCTACTTTCTTGGCTCCCTGCAGCACCAAGCTCAGGTCAGGTGAATGCCCTCTTCCCCCTGGTTCTGGGCTCTCCCTTTCACTAACCTGTAGGCAATCCAGGTTGGCAAGAAAGGGAGGCTTAGCTGAAATTAACCAACCACAGCCAACCTGGGCTGCAGTGTACAGAACGCCCTTCCCAATGAGCAGAGGGTGCCCTTCTGATGATGACAGTGTACTGTTGTAGTTGCTTCTGGTGTGCAACAGAATGTAGTAAGAAGAGCATGGACATTTTATTAACACTCTTGAGCTGCTTGTGAATGATTTTGTGACTATACTTGCCTGGGGGTGTGTGTGTGTGTATATATATATATATATAAAATTCTCTGGAAATTTTGTTCTATGACATTTTTGACTCCTTTTGAGTGCTTAAACAGCTACATCTAGTGACTTTTCAGGGTTTGTCTGGTGACTTCCTGCTATGTGGAGTTGGCAACACTACCGCACTGTTTAGTACCTTGTAGAGGTTGGGCTGGAGCCAAATTATCCCGCACCACACACACACTCTCCTCCTTGTGTGTCATTCATGTGTGGCAGATTAACCAGAGGCCTGATTGCTTTCACCAGAGAAGGGTACAATGCAGGTTCAGGGATCTTCTGCTCAGAGAGGTGGAACAGAGATCAAGCTACAGGATGCCTATTGCCCTGACACCAGCGAGTAAGTTGGTGGCAAATCAGTTGTGCCTGAGGTTGTATTAACTATTCCCAGATGCTTCCAGGGGCTGTAGTGCCTACTGAAGTCTGGCAGGGTGGAATGACTCTGTTCCAGTCAGGACAGAATGGTTTATGGGAAAACTCAGTCCAGACTGGTGGAGTTTTACTAGGCCTTCTCCTGCAGGCACTTCTCTGTATGGTGTTTTACCTATTACCATCACACACACAAAACTACATTAAAAGAGCATTATTAAGACTGCAAAGTCAAGCTCTCAGAAATTCAGATGCCAGAATTGAGGTTGTGTGAGCAACCTTAGTTCTACCTCCTTGTGCATATGCATTATGATGAGGTTTTCAATTGTGTGATCACATACTGTTTTTTTTCCATAGGACCTTTTAGAGCACAGGACGGTGCTCACTGAATGGGTAGTTAAACAATATTTTGCTCTGTTCAATTTATGGCCCTTGTCTTATATACTGCACACTATTCAAAATCTGAATACAGAATTACTAATTTCCTCATGAGCTTTACTGTGGTGTTCATCACTGTGTGTGCTTCACAAATATTTTTTTTTTCATAACTCTTCTGTAAGTTGAAGGGGCATTATCCCCATTATACCGATGGGGAAATGAGGCACAGGCAACTTTAATTCTGGCAATTCCTAACTTTGAATGCTTGACTTGGCAACCTTAAATTAACGTAACTTTGTGTGTAGTGTCCTGGGTTTCTAAAAAAGGAAACCGGAAATTTTTTTTCCATCAGATGTCTCAGACTGACACCCACATGGGCCATTAGCAAGACTTTAGATCTGCAGCACAGACCTCTGCACATTAGATAAAGGAGTAACTAATAACAGTAATAGGTTGTCAGCCTCAATGTGGACTGGCATTAGAGGGGATTGAGATGCACAGTTTGTCAGTAGGTTTCATATATATTTTCTGACAGCAGCAGGATAGTGGGACTCAGATTCTGTTCCAGTTCTTCAGGAATATGACTGAGTGGTCACAGGCCCTTCTGCCTTTGTTCTCTACCTCCATTCCCCAAGCCTGACCCCTTCTGCCCTGTCCCAGTCCTGTCTCTCACCCCACCCTGGCTCTTCATCCCAGTGTCTCTCCATCCCTTGGCTCCTCATCCCTCCTTCTCCTATCCGAGCTCCTCATTTGATTTGCCTCTCCCAACACCTTTGGGTTCCAGTCGCCTGTTCCCACTCCCAGATGCTTGTTTAATCACAGTCTCAACCCCTTACCAATTACCCTCTTTCCCTTGACTCACATTCCCACTCTCCTTGGCCAATCGATCCCAGTCTTGTCTACCCACTGTGATGTTCCCCTCTGGTGTTGTCTGGACCAGTGATCTGCTAGGCCACTCCAATCCTTGACCCTGGGAGTCAGACTTACCCTGCTCTGCTGTGAGAACCCCGACTCCTGGGCTGTTCACGCATAGCCTCTGGCATGTAAACTGCTCCCAGCTACTTGCAAGCGAATGACCCTAGCCAATATCTCCAGTCCCAGACGCAATCCTAGGAACCTCCATCTTGCATGTCCAGTAATGCCCGATGGACACTGCAAGCTTATATAAGTTTGTCAATTTAACAAAGAAATTGAGATGTACCAGGCTTGTTATCCCAAAGGAAATCTCTGACTCACTTCAAATCAAATGCACTGCTTCAGACAGAATAAACAAACTATAAAGAAAAATTTTAAGTGATTATAAGTTAAAGCATAACAAGTCCGATTTGGTCAAATGAAATAAAAGCAAAACATATTCTAAGCTGATCTTAACACTTTCAGTGTCCTTAAAAACTAAGATGCTTCTCACCACAGGCTGGCTGGTTACTTTTCAGTCAGGCTCTCCCCTTTGATCAGCATTTCAGTTGCTTGGTGGTGGTGGTGTCTGTAGATGTAGGTGGAAAAGAGAGAGCATGGCAAAACGTCTCTCTCTTTTATCATGTCCTTTCTTTCCTCCTGGCTTTGCCCCGCACCTCCACCCCCACCTTCAGAGTCAGGTGAGCATTACCTCATTGCAGTCCTAAACTGCCCAAAGGAAAGGGGTGACTCCCTCGAGGGTCTAACAGATTCTTTTGTTGCTGCCTAAGCCAGTGTCCATTGTTCCTGTGAGGCTGGGCTGAGTTGGTCCCATCCATGCCCTGACAAGGTGTGAACGACCTCTCTGTTCTTGGAGAGTTTTTGCATGGCTTTAAGCCATGAAGATACATTTTCAGGCTCATAACTATAAACACACAATTATAACTGTCAGAGTTCCTTCCCCTCTCTGAACTCTAGGGTACAGATGTGGGGACCTGCATGAAAGACCCCCTAAGCTTATTCTTACCAGCTTAGGTTAAAAACTTCCTCAAGGTACAAACTTTGCCTTGTCCTTGAACCCTATGCTGCCAACACCAAGCATGTTAAACAAAGAACAGGGAAAGAGCCCACTTGGAGACGTCTCCCCCCAAAATATCCCCCCAAGCCCTACATCCCCTTTCCTGGGGAAGGCTTGTAAAAATCCTCACCAATTTGCATAGGTGAACACAGACCCAAACCCTTTGATCTTAAGAACAATGAAAAAGCAATCAGGTTCTTAAAAGAAGAATTTTAATTAAAGAAAAAGTAAAAGAATCACCTCTGTAAAATCAGGATGGTAAATACCTTACAGGATAATCAGATTCAAAACATAGAGAATCCCTCTAGGCAAAACCTTAAGTTACAAAAAGACACAAAAACAGGAATATACATTCCATTCAGCACAACCAGTTTACCACCATTTAACAAAAGGAAATCTAATGCATTTCTAGCTAGATTACTTACTAACTTACCAGAAGTTCTGAAGAGCATTCCTGACCTGGTCCCGGCAAAAGCATCACACAGACAGACAGACAGACCCTTTGTTTCCCCCCTCCCCAACTTCGAAAGTATCTTGTCTCCTCATTGGTCATTTTGGTCAGGTGCCAGTGAGGTTATCTTAGCTTCTTAACCCTTTACAGGTGAAGGGGTTTTGCCTCTGGCCAGGAGGGATTTTATAGTTCTGTATACAGAAAGGTGGTTACCCGTCCCTTTATATTTATGACAATAACCTATAACCTTACTATAACATTACTGTAACAATTACTATAACATCACTATAACAACCATGCTCAGTGCATTATGAGCCTTCCAAAGACACCCAACATGACATGCATTGGATACCACACAATCATTTTATAAAGATGAACATGGGAGCGTTGGGTGTTCCTCCGAGGAACAGCACGTCACATCCACGCCTATCTATCTCTTTTTTTATACATTTGAATTAGGTGGCTTTCTCCATCAGGCTGCCTGCATGCCATCAGGGAAAGCATCAAGAGCGCAGGAGAAACAGTCTTAGTTCCAGTGCTATCATGCCCCACAGCAACCAAAAGAAGCAATTGCAGGGAATGTCCTGTTCAGTGCCTGCGTTCCTGGGCTGGAGCATACTCAGTGGAGACAGAAACATCAGAGAATTTAACTACTAAACTCAAGTGTCTATTGAACACGTACAAACTGAGATATTTTGAAAGGCTTAAAAATTGGCCAGTTGTGGGTAGTTTTTCATGGGAATAGCAAAAAACACATCTCTGATGCTAGGGTGATCTCCCTGTCAAATATCAAATTCCCACTGCATAACATGGAGGTGCTAGAACTTAACAAAAGTTATAAGAATCTTTTAATATAGGCAAAACAATATATTTTCCCTTAATGTCATTCTCAAAAATAACTAACTTTACAGAAAAATTAAAACTGAATCAGACACCTAGCATGGGAAATTTCAGCCCATACATTAAAGTTTGTCAAAGTTATGAGCAACTGAAAATAGTCGTATAATGGGAAGTGTTGGGCAGCCTAAACAATAGGCAGCATTGCCAGCTCTGCCTTTAATAACATAGCAAAAATCTTTGTTGAAAGAACATTAGTAAAGTCACAAAGGCAAGGACTCAAAAAGTTAGGAAATGCCAGAATTAATGTTGTCTGTGCAACTTTAATTCTGACCCCTCATTCACTGAATGAGGCATGGTCATGTGGAAGAAATAGTATGTGATCATATGATTACTTATCAGAATGCATACACACAAGGAGACAAATGAGGGTTGCATTATTAATGGTTATTAATGTTTGAGTGTTTGATTTTGTAATATCATATTGTCTTTTTAATATGGTTTTATGTATTAATTCAAGCTCAGCAGTTTCTCGCTGGAGTCTGTTTTTGAAGCTTTTCTGTTGCAAAATTGCCACCTTTAAATCTTTTACTGAGTGGCCAGAGAGGTTGAAGTGTTCTCCTACCGGTTTTTGAATGTTAGGATTCCTGATGTCAGATTTGTGTCCATTTATTTTTTTGCAGTTAGTATCAGGCAAGATATCTTTTGATATGTCTTCAAATCTTTTGAAATCATTCCTCAAAGTGTGTAAGTGGTCTGGTAATGATTGGCAGAGGTCTGCACATGTTTTCAAATCCAGTTCTTTTTCTTGGAGAGCTTGACTTGTGTGGTAAAAGAGTTGTAACATTTCATTCCACATGGTCAACATGAATATGAACTCTAGTTCTTGTGTCTTGTTTGCAATGTTTTCTGCCTCTTGTATAGTTTCTCCCTTTTGTGATTGGTCTTCGGCTATACTTTCTAATGCATCCACAATCTTTGAGTAGGAACTGCATGTCATCCTCAGCGGCAACCCCACCTCCATCGCCAAAAGCCTTGTGAATATTTTGGGGAGACTGGAGGCAGCAGCCAGTGGACTCAATCCCAGTGAAGCGATGGATGCGGAGGTGGAGCTGGAGGACAATATGGAGCACACGGCAAGGTCATCCAGTGGTGTGGCGAGTCAGGACCTCTTTTCCACTCTGCAAGGGTCTAGCCAGTCCCAGCGCTTCAGCTCTGGTGCACAAGAGGCAGGAGAGGGGAGCTCCAATAAGTGCTCATTTTGCTTTGATACTGCAGGTGAGAGGAGATTGAGCTGTCATGTACTTTGTTATATGGTAGAGGAGGGATAAAGGACAGAAATTAACAACAGAGCCTGTCCATCTACTCAGTGGGGCCACGGTGGACAAGTTTGTTAATGTACATGGGTATGTCTCTAGAATCCTCCACAGTGATCTCTAGGAAACTTTCCTGTAGGTATTCTGCAATCCTCTTCCAAAGGTTCCTTGGGAGATCTGCCTTGATATTCCCCCACTGTAGGCAATTATTTCTGCAGGGACCATAGTAACACACAGGCGAGCGGCATACAGAACGGATCTGAAACTTCACACATGCAGGAGATGCTCCCTTGCATCCTGGGTTACCCTTAGGAGTGAGATATTGAGTTTGATTACCCTAACCTGTGGAAAAGGGTACCAATATTCAGAATAGGCTCACTAGCCACTTATAGTAACTTCATTCACAAACCACCCTTTGTCCCTTCCTCCCCTTACCTGCCCCCTCCCTCCCCACAAACTCCTCATAATTGGGACTTGCAGCAACCTTGTGCTAGCCAAGGGACAGTGAGAAAGAGGTGTGTGTAACTTTTGTGATTCACGGCTGTGAGCACAATCACAACACTGTCTGTTCATTGTTTCTTTGCCTTCTGCAGATGTGCCCTTGAGAACACACTCCTCCACACTGGTGGAGTGCCTCCATCAGATAAGGCAGTGACCCAAGAGGAGTAAGGAGGATATGTTTCACAAAGTGCTGCAGTCAACAAATACAGCATAGAGTGAAACAAGAGCATGGAGGGAGACAATTAATGAAAGATTGAAGCTGCATTGCCAGGAAAGGACACAGGGGCAGGAGCTGATAATAAAGTTCCTTGAGGACCAGACAGAGATGTTGAAGTCCCTCATTAACCTGCAATTGCAGCAAATCTGTGCCCAACTCCCCCTTCAGCCACTACAGAACTCTGGTCCCTGCCCTCCCCAAACTCCCTCATCACATTCCTCGCATGTTCCCAGTCCCTCACAGTACCCATGCGCTCCACACCTGGCGACAGGTTTCCTCAAGGAAGCTGGAGTTACATCCAGCTGTGAGATCCCTAACTGCGAGACTGTTCTTCTTTCTCATGTCACCTGTTTGACCAAAAGTTTGTGTTTGATCCTGTTATTAAACTTGAGTCTTTGAAATTAAATGAGTCTTTATTTGTGAAATTCATACATAAATCGCTCAGTGCTAACATTGAAACACATTGGCTAGAGGCAGGACTATTTTCTCCTTGCAATTAATGCCCAAGAAGCAAGCACTACAGGGGTAATTCATGGCAGCAAGTAAACATTGTCTGGCCAAATGCATCACACAGAGACACATTACTGGGAACTATTGTCAAAGTGCTCCTTCAAAGCCTCCCTGATTAAAATAGCCTCCTGCTGCACCCCTCTAATTGCCCTTGTATCTGGCTGCTCAAAATCAGCAGCCAGCTGATCAGCCTTAGCAGCCCACCCCTGGGGAAACTTTTTCCCCTTAGATTCACAATTATTATGTATTATTCAGCAGGCCGCAATGACCATAGAAATATTTTCCTCATTGAGGTCTAACTGGTCAAAAAAATAGCACCAGCAACATTTTAGTCGGCCAAAGGCACATTCAGTGGTCATTTGGCACCTGCTAAGCATATTGTTAAAACACCCCTTGCTGCTGTCTGGGTTCCCAGTGTAAGGCGTTATGAACCACAGGAGTAAAGAATATGTGGCATCTCCAGGATCACTATGGGCATTTACACATTCCCCAATGGAATTGTCTGATCTGGAAAGAAAGTCCCAGCCTGCAGCTTTCTGTGCAATCCAGTGCTCTAAAAGATGCGTGCATCATGTGCCTTTCCTGACTACCCTGCATTGGAGTCAGTGATCCACCAGAGCCTGCAAGACCATAGAGAAAGTAGCCTTTTTGGTTTATGTACTCCATCACAAGATGGTCTGGGGCCAAAATTGGGATATGCATCCCATCTATCGCCCCATCACAGTTAGGGAATCCCATTGCCTAAAAGCAATCAATTATTTCCTAGACATTACTGAGAGTCACAATCCTTCATAGCAGGGGGCAATTAATGCCTCTGCAAACTTGCACCACCACAACCCCCACGGTGTACTTTCCAACTCCAAACTGATTTGTGTCTGACTGGTAGCAGTCTGGAGTTGCCAGCTTCCACACAGCAATCGCTACTCAGGTTACCACAGTGAGGGCAGCTCTCATTCTAGTGTCCTTGCATCGCAGTTCTGGGGCGAGCTCCGCACACAGTTCCAGGACGGTGACTTTGCGCATCTGAAAGTTCTGCAGCCACTGCTCTTCATCCCATACATGCATCACAATGTGATCCCACCACTCACTGCTTGTTTCCCAAGCCCAGTACCAACAGTTCACCATGGCAAGCTGTTCTGTGAATGCCAGCAGCAATCCTGAATTATTTGTTTCCATGGCAGACAGCAGGGCAGGCATCACTGATTCACTCTGTTTTGCAACTCATAAAATACTGCAGGACCAGCCACATTGTGTTCATAATTCTCATCACCACAGTGGTCAGCAGCTCAGGATCCATGCAGTCAGGCAGAGATGGCAGGTGCCATCTTTACAAGGGCTGTTTAAAAACAGCATGAAACAAATTAGGAACTACGAAGCTCATGGAATGGGATGGAAATAACTGCACATGCATTGTGATCTGTTCCCAGAGTTCACAGCAGCAGAAAGTGACAGAGGGTGGGGAGTTGCACTGTGGGATAGCTACCCATGATGCAACATTCTTTCTGTTGATGCAAGAGCAACGACCGTGGACACACACATCTGATACAAGGAGCATTGTATGGACATGCTCCACTGATGTTATTAAAGCAACTTATGATTGTCAACAAAACTTAAGTCAACTTAACTCTGTAATGTAGACCAAGGCTGAGAAAAGTACTCAGTGTCACAGCTAACTACAAGGTGGAACAGATTGTTAAGCATAATAAGTTAACACATATCGCAAGAGGCCATTCAAGGTGAAGTGGGCAGTTAACTCCTCTGTAGTCATAGGATAAAGGAGGGTTAATGGGTTACAGATTGTTGTATTGAACCTTAAATCCAGTGTATTTATTGAGTCCATGATTTCTAATGTCTAGCTAAGTTATGAATTTATACTCCCAGGCTTGTCTTTTGAAAGTGTTGTGCAAGTTTCCTTTGAGGATGAGGACTTATAGGTCAGGTATGGAGTGATCATTTTGTCAAAGTGTTCACCCATGGATGGTATGGTGTTTTTGTTTTTAAGCATTTTTCTGCATTCGAGAGCATAGTGACTGGTTTCACCCACAAAGTTGTTATTGGAGCACTTAGTGCACTGGATAAGGAACAACACGTTGTGATAGGCATGTGTAGGACCCTTGGATCTTGAAAGGTGTGGTGAGGAGGATGGGTACTGAGCAGTGGAGATATGTTGTAGGTTTTGCATCTGTTGTTATGGGAGGGTCTGGTGCTGCTTTGAGTTGGTGTGTCCTGGTATGTGGGGAGCTTGCTTCTGATGTTGAGCTTGGGGGATTATTTGAAGTCCAGAAGAGGCGGGGGTTGGGAAAGATTTATTTCAGTTTGCGGTCCCCATTGAGGATTGTTACTGTTGACTTATACCCTATATGGGCTCCAGCATGGAGTGATAGGTGACAACTAGGGCCATGCGGTTGTTGGATTCTACCCCCCCCCCCCGCCGATATTAAAGCAGGTACTCTTGGGGTATTTGGGTGGCCCATTCCGTGGTGCTATCTACTTCTCTGGTGGTGTGTCCTTGTTTTGTAAAGGTGGTTTTAAGTGTGTTAAGGTGTGTATCCCAAACTG
Source organism: Chelonia mydas (assembly GCF_015237465.2). Lineage (NCBI taxonomy): Eukaryota > Metazoa > Chordata > Testudines > Cheloniidae > Chelonia > Chelonia mydas. The sequence continues at coordinate 183,234,830 of NC_057851.1, forward strand.
TCACATCAAAGCATATTATGTGGTATCTGAGTGTCTGGCTGTAGAAAATAGATTTTTTTTGTGTGTTTCGGGTGTTTCTTGGATCTGTGAAGGTAAGTGTGGTGATCCGTGGGTTTATTATATATAGTTGTCTGTAGAGTTCCAGGGCTGAATCTAATTGTGGTGTCCAGGAAGTTGATGCTGCTGTGGGAATGTTCTAGAGAGGTTTTGAGAATTGGGTGGTGGTTGTAGAAGTTGTGGTGGAAACCTGTGAGGGAATTAAGGTCTTCTATCCAGGATGAAAATATCATTGATGTAACTCAGGTATATCATTGGTTTTTTGATACATTTGTCCAGAAATTCTTCCTCAGTGTGGCCCATGAAGAGGTTGGCATATTGGGGAGCCATCCTAGGACCCATGGCTATTCCCATGATTTGGACAAAGCCTTTGTTACTGAATGCAAAATTGTTATGGGTGAAGATGAAATGGATGAGTTTGGCAATGTGTTTGGGGTGGATTACCGGAGTATTGGCAATTGTCTTGAAGATATTTGAGGCAGGCAGTTATGCCCTCATGGTGAGGGATGTTGGTGTATAGGGAGATGACATCCATAGTGGCAAGGATGGTGTTCCAAGGGAGGTTGTTAGTGTTGTGGAGTTTCTGGAGGATGTTGATTGTGTCATGGAGGAAACTGGCCATTTGCGTGGTGAGTGGTTTGGGGATGGTTTTTGAGTCCTGATAGTCCTTTAGTAAGAGTGCTGTGGACAGATATGATGGATCTGCCTGTGTTCCCTTGTTTGTGTATCTTGGGAAACATGTAGAAATTCTCTGGGGTGGGTTTGTGGGGAATGAGCTTGTGGAGTTTCTCTTGGAGTTGTTGGGGAAGGACTTGATGATACCCTTAAATTCCTAGGTGAATTGTGGCATGTAGTCTTCTTGGAGTTTTTTATAGTAGGTGGTGTTGGAGAGTTGATGGTTGGCCTCATTGATATAGTCATCACAGTTGAGGACTATGATGGCACCCCCCCATGTCTTTTGGTTTGATCACTATCTGGTGGTTGGATTTCAGGGACTGAATAGCTGTGCTCTCGGTGGTGGAAAGATAGTGGTGGATGTGATGTTTGTTAAGGATTTCACAGTCAATTTTTCCCCCTGAAGCAATCAATGTAATGATTAAGGATACGATTCTGTCACGCAGGTCATGGATTCTGTGACTTTCTGGGATCTTCCTGATTTCTTCTGGGGCAGGGCCTGCCAAAACAGCTGGATGGTGACCAGCCCTAGGGCTGCCACAATAGCTGGCCGGCAAAACAGCTGGCTGCATTCAGCCCCGGGGCCACCGGAGTAGTGGCCAGCCCCAGAGCAGTGGCCCCGGAACAGCTGGCTGGTGGTTAGCCCCGGGGCTGTCAGAGAGCTGACCAGGGGCCAGCCCCGGGTGTGCTGGAGCAGTGGTCCCTGGCCTGCCAGTGCAGTGGCCAGGGTTGAGTCAGCCCCCCTGGGGCAGGAGCAGCAGCAGTCAGCCCCTGCCCCAGGAGCAGTGGCACAGCTGGAACAGCTGCAAGCCCCAGCAGTGCTCTGTTTATCCTCCCCCCGCCCCCCAGGGTATTTTTAGTAAAAGTCAGGGATAGGTCACAGGCTTCTGTGAAATTTTGTTTATTGCTCATGACCTGTCCCTGACTTTTACTAAAAAAACTCATGACAGAATCTTAAGCTTAATAATGATCAAGTGTGTGACTTCATCATTATGCTCCCAAATTAACTCTCTCAGAAAAATGATAAAAGACACAAACACCTTATCACCTATGTACAAACACTTTTCACAAAGCAATCACTCCATATTTGACCTCTCAGTCCTGTCCTCAAAAGAAACCTGCACAACACCTTCAAAAGACAAGCCTGAGAGCTTAAATTCATAACTTAGCTAGACACTAGAAATCATGGCCTCACTAAATACACTGGATTCATGGTTCAATCTATAACCCAATAACCCTCCTTTATCCTATGACTGCAGGGATGTTAACTGTCCACTTCACTTTAAATGGTCTCTCGCAACATGTTAACTCCTTATGCTTAACAATCTGTTCCATCTTGTATTTAGCTGTGACGCTCTGAATACCTTTTTCAGACCGAAAAAAGAGCTCTGTGGATCTTGAAAGCTTCTCTCTTTCACCAGCAGAAGTTGGTCCAATAAAAGAGATTACCTCATCCACCTGGTCACTCTTATTTCAGTTTGAGTGATGTATTCTGTGCTTAGTTTAAACCCATTCCTAATTGACTCAAGCTAATTCAGTATCAGCCAGGTTACTGTTGATCTGAGTGTCCACTCAGTTTTTTGCGGTTTAACTACATTGATTTTAAATTACAATTTTAGTTAAAGTGGTGTGACCCCGTATAGACAAGCCCACAGTCTATTATTCCTTCTACTTCCCATTTCCTCTCTTTCTGTGTCCTCCCAGGTTAGTAGGAGACGAGTCCTGAGGTCCTCTCAGGCAAAATTCTCGTTGATCAAGTATAACCGGCTGTTATAAAACATAATTATCAGTGGTAACTTAACTGAAACTGCTGTTGTCACTTCCCCATGTCTCACACTTCTAACAATAGTGAATCACAAGATGTCAAGCACTTCTGATTTAGTTTTTTTTAAAAATAAATGCTGGACTTTAGAATCCCAGTCACCATAGTTGATGTACTGCTATGGGCAGCTGTTAATTTGTCTTTTTAAAAAATGTTTCGCTCTTACCATAAGCACAAGGCAAGAACTATACAGCTATGAACTGGGCTAGCAATTTTAGATGGAGTCTTTATCATCTTCTGTGTTACAAGCCTTTTCATCATCTTTGCAGTCACTTTGGGCCTGATCCAAAGCCCATATGTTCAGCAGCCTTTCAGTGACTTCCTGGTCTCCAGCTAATTTTCTGGTCACTGTTATTGTACCAGAGGCTTCCTAAGTGGGGTCCCCTGGAGAGGGCACCATCAGTTGTCCCTGGGCACTCTTTGTGGACACACCCATCTCTACTTTACCCAACAAATTCCTTTCTCTACCTTTTGGAGAGGCAAGAAACCAACCAAGAATGACCAGCTGTCAGAAGCAGATGCAGTGAACAGATTTTATGGGACCCCAGTGGAAAACAATAGATTCCCGTATGCTTTAAAAAAAGATTTTTAGATAGTGACCACTAGGAGACATTGTATCAAGAAGCCAGGAACACAACACTGTTATGAAAGCACTAGGTGGAGTTGCATCAAGTAGCCATAAAGAAAAAGAGCTATTATGATGGCAAGGGCAAGCTGAGAGACAAGCTCCCGACTTGAGTTCCTGCTCCCTTTGCCTCGAGTACTGGAAACTTTAATGCTTATCTTCTGACACTACAAGCTGAAGCTGCTAACTAGTTCAACAAGTCAGTCTCCAACAATCCTGGCCTTCTTGCAGCCCAGGGTCTCCGTTGACACTAATTGGATGTGCTGCTTAGGCATTAACTAGGTGTAGTTAATTTTCACTATATGTGCACTCCAAGGGCCCCTTACACAGGATCAGTTCTAGGGCCGGGGGAGCAGGACAGTCACTCTGGGCTGTGGGCACCAACTTCCAGGAGGCACCCATACTGTTGTGTCACATTTAAAAAAAAGTTTTATTTGTTCTGCTGATTCGGCAGGGTTTTGGTTTTTTGTTTTTTTTTGGTTTCTTTGTTTGTTTGTTTGTTTTGTTTTGCCATTCGTGCCCTCCGAGTAGGCAGCTATCTGCTTTGACTCCAACTTTCCAGGCACCACCACCACCATCCATCTGGGTCTTGTCTAATTACGCCTTTTCTTTGTTGGCCTGTTTTTTCTCTCTCTCATGATGGTAGGTATTCCCCTTTCCTTTACTTCCTGTACTCAACTTGCTTAAACAAGCTAGCAACGGTAATTTGTCCTTCCTCTGTCTTCTCTCTTTCCACTATCATAGGCTAACTATGCAGATCTACATTTTTGCCTGGCTAAATCCCTCACAGAAGAAAAGATAGAGTTCACTTTCCCTGTCTCTCAACTTGCTGCTTATTAATCTCAGAGAGTCAGCTCACAGGCATGTGGAACAGCTGCTATTGTTATGTGAGGAGGAGGGTATCAGCCTCCATCTTGGAAAGTGGGTTTCAGAACCACAGGGGATAAAATGGATTGTACCAGGCTCCAGCTTATGATAGACTCTTAATGGCTGTGTTTTTTAATGTTCAAATAAAAATAATACAATTGTTTAATACCAGCTCTACATAACTGAATAAGAACAATACACTGAGTGAGAGAAAGGTGTGTCCACTTCCCCAATTAATTGCTGAGAAGTCTCTGGTTACCGGAATTAAGCTACAGGTACCCTATCCCCTTCAGTACCCTTGTGTGCTTAGTTCCCAATGTGGGGGGCTCTTCTCGCAGTGAATAGATATTGATGGTTTGGGTGGAGCCCGATGAAGTGAGCTGTAGCTCACAAACGTTTATCCTCAAATAAATTTGTTAGTCTCTAAGGTGCCACATGTACCCCTATTCTTCTTTAAGAAGGAGGTTTTTTTAAAGGTCAAAAGCTCTTCTTTTCACCTAGGGAGTCAGGCTCAAATTAAGGAAGACTATAACATGCTATGTTACCTAAGGCAGATAATTTTAAATATTAGAGTCTCAGCACTGCGTGGCAGGACTTTTTATCAATGATTTGCACGACACATTCGGTTTGGTCTTTCATCTCTGAGCATCTTTCCCTATGTCTAGTTTAAGCAGCTGAGGAATCCATGTTTTGAAGACTGTTATGAGGTAAGGGTTAGATTTGTGTAAAACGTTGACAATTGTCTGGGTTTTGACCTGCAATGATTTGAACCTCCCTGAATTTTGCTTTGAACAAACCAAATATCAGACAGTATTACCATTTTCAGATTGTAAATATGATTCTAATTCTCTCACATTTTGACATTACAGTTGTTTTATCAACCTTTATGAGGTATCCAAGTAAGGTGTGGTCTACGCTTAAAATGCTGCAGCAGCACAGCTGCACCATTGTAGCACTTCAGCAGGGACACGACCTACAATGGGAGGGATTCTCCCATCGGCATAGGTAATCCACCTCCCCAAGGGGTGGTAGCTAGATTGACAGAAGAATTCTTCTGTGGACCTAGCGCTGTCTGCACGGGGACTTAAAATGGGTTTAACAGTGCTGCTCAGGGGTATGGACTTTTCACACCCCAACCAACATAGTTAAATTGACCTAATTTTCTAGTGTAGACCAGGCCCCAGTTATAAATATGTTCCATTCTGCTTTCTGCCTCTCCCAGTCCCTTAGCCATGTCAGCTCTTTCTCTAAGTTTTTATAGTGCACTTTATTTTCTTTTATATTTATACTGCACTTTATTTTTTACTGCACCATTTTCACTCCATGCATCTGAAGAAGTGGGGTTTTTTACCCACAAAATCTATGCCCAAATAAATCTGTTAGTCTTTAAGGTGCCACCGGACTCCTTGTTGTTATTGTGGAGATAGACTAACATGGCTACCCCTCTTATTCTGCACTTGTTACATTGTATCTTTGTTCCAGGGTTTCTGCTTTAAACCCAATATCATTTGTGTGAGTATTCACTTGCTCCAGCCTATCATCAACTACTCTGAGTAGTGTCTTAATCTGGGTAAGGTTTTTGGTTGATGTGTTCTGTGTAAATGTTATGACTTTTTTTCCGTGTTCCCCCCTCTTCATCTCTAGGAAATCTACAAGACAGCAGTTATTTTGTGAGGCAGAGATGGTACATACTGTATTATAGATGAGAGAGAGACACACACACACAAAAACACAGTGTTCTGGAGATTTTACTTTGATTCTTTCTTAGTTTGTTTTCTTTAGTCTAAAATTAAAGTCACTCAGATTGAAAGTGTATAGTTAATCTTCTTGTATAGAAAAATTTAACTCTTTATTCTTCCCAGGCATCTGAGGGTGTTGTCCTGTAAGACTCCTGGCACGTCATACCTTTTATTAGGCCTAAGGTAGTGACTTAGAGCAATATGTAAAGCTAAAAACTCTGCGGACATTGTTTACCTCCTTTCAGCATTATTAATGAGCAGAAGGATCTAGAAGTAGAAATAATGTACAGCTAAATGGCTATTTATCAAATTGTTCATGTTTATATAAAAGAGAGGCCAGCCACTACATCAGATTACAATGACAAGTGAACACTTATTTTTTTCCCCTACATGTGTTAAATATAATAAAAAAAAGTTAACAGCCATTCATGAAACTACCATCTTGACAGTCAAATGATGCAGAGCAAGGCTGAGAAATAGCAGAACCCTTCTATATTTCATATGCATGACAAAGCAGGGGCTTTCAAAGCTGTTATAAGGAAAATTCAAATTAACAATGACCAAACAACAAAAACCCAAGCCTTACCTTTACTACAGCTTTGAAAGTTCCCTGTTAATAGGAATTACTATTATATTTCATTGTAATACCAGTAGTCTATTAGTACTTTACATAATTAAGAGACAAGGTCCCTGCCTCGGAGTTTATCATTTAAGGACCCAATCCTCTTACCACTGTGACTTCAATGGGACTATCCACAGTAATAAGTCTTTGCATGCCCAAGCAGTAGTGGGTTATATAGACCCTATGCAACATGAGAGTAGAGAAAGGGTTAATACTGGTCCAAGGAGAGGGAGGAGGTAGGACAGCTGGGCTCAGTTACAGCTTCACTCTAAACAGGCTTTAATTTCAGAGTATAAAAAGGTTAGAGCCTGGTCCCACAAGGTGCTGAATACATGGACTTTAGGATCAGGCTTGCAGAGAGGGATGTTATGCAAAGTAAATCACTTCTGAATAAAGGCACAAAGCCTAGAATAAAGACTCAGGGCCAGATTCTGGCCCTTTTATGCAGCTCTGGTAATGTGACGGGGCCACAATAGCTTATCTGTATGGGGGGGGGGGTGAGGATGGAAATAGCTCCAGAGCAGGAATAGTGTAGTGCCAATTTGAGACCCTATGCTGAATGCTTCACCCCCTAATGTAGGAGTAGACTGGGAACAGGAGCAGGCAGGCACCTCCTGAGAGGCTCAGCACAGAAGTAGGCCCTTGGTGATTCCTGAAGACCGAGAACCAGCTAAGAGAGGTGCCTGGCAGAGGGAGTCTTCCACACAGATGCTAAATAGCTGATGTACAGATAGAGACTGGGGAACGGGTTGCAATGAAAAGTCACACAACTGACCTGACAGGGAGGTTTAGTTTGTCTTGTTACTGCCATGAGTTTTCTGTGTTTTTGTTTTTTGTCTTTAAACAACAGTTTAATATTTCTCACTGAAGTTCATAAGCCTGTAGGGAGAACTGCATTTTAAGGAGGGACCTGCAGTTGGCAAGGGCTGAGCAGGGGTGAGAGGTGTTATTTTATCTCAGTCTCTCCTGTATTCTCTGTCTAGCGCTCAGTAGCGTTAGGGGCACATTTCTGCAGCTGATTCATGTGAGACTTATACGGCACACAGCATAATGGTGTGTGAGCCCCAATATTTTACTTCTCTTCCCTGTCAACAAGTAGGTAGGATTGTTCTTTATATTCTGGTAATGCCTAGAGGAATTGACTGAGTTTGCAACCCCATTGTACTAGGCACAGTACATACTTACATAGTCAGACATAGTTCCTGACCTGAAATACTTACATCTTAAATAAATAATAGACAAGGCTAGTAGAAAGGAAATATTATTCCCATTTTATGGCTGAGAAACTGCAGCCCAGAGAGTTTAAGTCTGGCAGAGCCAAGAATTGAACCCCAATTTCTTGCGTCCTATCTAGTGCCTTAACCACAGTGTCATTCTTCTATTTGGGTTAAGACTTCATTTCTCTCTTCTTGTTCTTCTCTCTCTCTCTCTCTCTCCCCCATCCTGAGAAGAGGTAGAGTGCCAAGTTTTGTCTTGTGTTCTGTGTATTTATAGTGTATGTGTGTTATGGGAAGACCATGTTGAGATGGTTCTTATAGATATCTGGAAGGTTGTTGGGTTCATCATCAATCCTCAGATATTCTGGAAGCAGTGGCTTCACTGGGAATTTTGTGTGTGAAATGGCTGCAGAATTTGGTTCTTCCACTGAGGGGCTGTTCACCCTCAGGTGACAACAAAACCTTGACAGGTCTTTCTAAGAGGCCTTTGTAACATCATTTTAAGTTATAGATTCTTATATAAATGTTTAAGCACTGTATGGAATATGACAACTAATTGGCAGAGATTGCAAGGCAGGATGCATAGGACAACAGCATTTCTAATTTAATTGCTGTTTTCCTTATGGAAATGTCTTTTTTGAAAAAGCACACCTTACTTATTATGTAAGGTGCTGAGTTAGCGGATACTAAAGCTGCCACATGACATGTCCTATGACTAGGGCCAGAAAATAAAGACCAGTCTCTTACCAGCACTTCTGTATCATGCCTTTATTACACCGAATTTCCACAGACTTCAATGACCATATGTAGAATCCTGCAAATCTGTGGATATCCTCTTCATATCCATGGATATGCACAGACCATATTTGCAGATTGCGGATCTGATGCGGATACAAATTTTGTATCCGCACAGGGCTCTAACCATTTGTTAACAGTAATGGGAGTTGCAGGTGCTCAGCACCATTCAAGATCAGGCCTAAGGTGTGGCAAATATTGAAGCTTTGCATACACACCCTGTTGTGTTTTATGGCATCAGGGACAACAAAAAGTCTATGTATGTCAAGACCTGAGCTTAGGCCCTCAGATTTCTGTTTTGTTTTGTTTTCCCTACAAAAGTTGATAACTTGCATCTCGACAGGGAGCTGCATTCCTTACACTGCTCCAGGTGTTTGCAGTGCTATTGATATTATCAGCTGCAGCAAGTGTAAAATGCAGAACATGGAGGGCCCGAATTTGATTTCCACATGTAAGTGATGGAAGAATTATTTATTTTCAAGATGTAGGCCCTTGGTTACTTTGCACATCTGACTCTCAATCCTTCCTATGCTGTCAGACCTAGCTTAGGGCACAAACAAGGCTCCACCATCCTGGATATGAACCTTTTTGCAGGGTATTTCATTACGTTTCTATAACACTTTTTTTTTTTTTACGTTTTTTTTTTTAACAAGAATAGGCTATTGGCCTATCACTCAACCCCTAACTTGGAGAACCAGCACGCTGTTTTGCGTCTGGTCCCTATCTTCTGACCTGTCTGCCTTTGGTGGCTTTACCAGGGCTTAGAACTCTTGCTGGCCTAGCCATCAGGGTCACTGGAACACTGAAGCCTTCCCAGTCTGTCCCCCAGGAAAGGCTGTATCCACATAAGTTATTAAAACATTATAGAAAATGCTACAAATAAAAAATATATCAAGCAGAGAAGGAAAAAGGTAACTCTTTGGTGTGTAATTCATTTTTTCTGTCAGGATCAACTGTGGAGAGACATCAGTTTCACCACAGAAACATGACTTAAAGGGGTCATTCAGAGGGGAACGAATCTGCAGCCTTGAAGATGAGATAAGAATTTAGCTAGCAGTATAAAAGTAAAATTTTCTAGTGAGAACACTAGTCACAAGAGAAAAGGGTGATTAAATAATCTCTATAAGCACCTTCCTCAAGACAGTGCATCAGAGCAGAAAAAGTGACTTGTCATATGATCTGTTGCTCTCTACATCATTAAAGAAAACACTCCACGTACCAAGCTGGTTGTTTCTAGGCTGATATGTTTTTAGCCTGGAAGAAGAGAACATAGAGCAGCGAAACAACTGAAATTTTTTAACCTTTCAGCTATGTTTGGATATTTTCTCATTCACCATCAATATGGGAAACAGCTCTACAACCAAAAGCAGAGTGAAAACCAAGGGAAGGGACCCAGATGCAGAGAGAGAGAAGGCACAAACAACTCATCAGAGGAATCTTTTGAGTGAGTAGTTACTGATCAATAATAGTCTGATGAGATTAGCCTTTCAATCACTGGGTCATGACATTTAGACACCTTATATATTGCTACATTACCAGTTAATCTTACAAATGATTCAGGATCCCCACATTCTCACTAGCCATGACAGGTTTGCCAGCAATCCCCATTCTGTGAACCTTTGGTTGGAAAAATTCCTTTTGTGCTCCCTTTCCATTGAGGAGCCTCTCTAGTGGTCAGGTTCCCCTTTGAGATCTGTCTGTGCAGGGAAAGGGAGAGAAGCTTCCTCCTCTTTTCATTTGTATTGAAACTATAAGTCTCTCTTAATTCTGTGACATTATAAACTTGATTGCAAGCTCAGTAACTGGGGAAGTTACAATTTACTTCATATCTCTTTCCTCACAGCTTGCTTTACTTCCAAAACCAAAACTCAAACCAGGCATAAAATAACTCTCCACCCAGGGTCTTTCCAGCATCATCAACTGGGAGGAATCAGGATGCAGCCTTTCCTTTTCCTTTTTATAACCCTGTCCAGATCAGTTATACCATAGGCAGGAACCTGGTAACCCTTCACATGCCAAAACATCTTTTCAGCTTGTCTCATATTCTGAATTAAGCTCACCAGTCCAGAGCAAAAAGAACAGTCCAGAGCAGACATTCCATAGCAGTCTTACCAATTCAAACTAACTTTTGACATTAGAATTTAATCACCAAATTTTGATGTTAGACACAGGATCTCAGCAAGGGAAAGACCAGATTTTATTTTAATTCTCTCTTGTTTTCTGGGTATTTTTGTTTGTTTTGTTTACTACAAAAAAAAAAATTAGCAGACTTTTTGAATTCTGCAATCCTCTCTTTCCAAGCTGCCGAAGTTCTGGAACCCCTTATACAAATCACTTCAAATTTGATAGAAAAATTCTACCTTCATACCACAAAATTCTATTTTCTACCATCACTCTAAAATTTCTTTGTGTGTATGTGTGTGTAAAATCAGACTTATATTAGAAAATCTAAACTATAGAGTGGCTCCAATGCAAATCTGCCATTCTTAGCTATTTATATAACACCTGGTAGTATCTAAGGGCATGTCTACACTTACCTCCAGAGCGATCGATCCAGCGGGGGTCGATCTATCGCATCTAGTAAAGATGCGATAAATCAACCGCCGAGTGCTCTCCCGTCCACTCTGGTACTCCACCGGAGTGAGAAGCATAGGCGGAGTTGACAGGGGAGCGTCAGCAGTCGACCTACGGCAGTGAAGACACCGTGGTAAGTAGCTCTAAGTACGTCGAGTTCAGCTACACTATTTTCGTAGCTGAAGTTGTGTAATTTAGACCGACTTCGCTCGCTCCCCCCGCTCCCTCCCCCCCAATGTAGACCAGGCCTACGGCCCAGATTTCAAAAGCATTTAGATGCCTAACTCAATCCGCATCTTACAAAATCCGCTCCTAACTCTGTAGAGCTTTAGGATGCAAAATGTTTGAAAGGTGCTGTACAACCCATCTGAGGTTTTGATTTTGTGGGGAAAGAAACCAGTAAAGCTTATGTTCCCATTCCAAGCAAGTCATGGAGATTGGAGCCAGTATGGGATCTGAATCTTGATTCCCCCAGAGTTCAAGGGGTGTTCTTAAGATGGATTCCAATTGAATTCATTATAATGATAGGACCGAATAGAGAAGTTCAGATCCAGGTCTAGGTCTGGAACCCAAATTCCCTGAAGTTTGGGGAGATTTAAAGTCTCTGTTGCAATTTGCTGATCTCTATTTTGGCCAACTTTAGTTACTGTGGAAATAATGATGTCAAGGGTATGTGGCACTTACTGATGAGACTGGGACTGCTCCTGAGCATCATCCCCTAACAATGCATCTCTGTTAGGAAGAGCTGGGGACCTAGGCCTGGATCTCTGAAAGGTGTACCGAAGGAGGGCCCATGTGGTGGGCCTTGGGTGTGGGGAGGAGCATGTTGCTATTAGGGGGTACGAAGACATTGGGGATGCAGGTGTCTTACTGTGGGACAGAAGGGAATGCTTCTCTTTTGATGTTGGCAAGCCTCCTGGTCAATCAAGTTACTAAGCACTCTATCTTTGCAGGAAAAAGGGACAGAGCCTTATACTTTTTTTAATTAAATGAAATGTCCTTCAATATCCTAAATGTTGGAGCTGACGTTCCCTATCAATGTGTCAAATTCAAAAGTTGTTAACTTTTGAAATTAGACTTCAGTCAACTAAAAGTTTGGCCTGGGCACTAGATGTCTATGAGAGGAGTCTAGTACAGAGGTGGGCAAACTACGGCCCACGGGCCACATCCGGCCCGCAGGACTGTCCTGCCTGGCCATTGAGCTCCTGGCAGGGGAGACAAGCCCCCGGCTCCTCCCCTGCTGTCCCCTCTTCCCCACAGCCTCAGCTCACTGTGCTGCCAGCGCTCTGGACAGTGCAGCTGTGAGCTCCTTCCGGGCACTGTGGCGGTGTGGCTGGCTCCAGCATGGTAAGGGGTGGGGGTTGGATAAGGGGCAGCAGGTCCTGGGGGACAGTTGGGACAGGGAGCAGGGGGCAGTTGGATGGGGCAGAGGTTCTGGGGGGGCAGTCAGGGAATGGGGAATGGGGGGGTTGGATAGGTGTGGGAGTCCTGGGGGGGCCTGTCAGGGGGTGGGGGTGTGGATAGGAGTTGGGGCAGTCAGCAGACAAGGAGCAGGGGGGGTTGGATGGGTCAGGGGTTCTGAGGGGGGCAGGAACTGGGAGGGGCGGATAGGGGATGCGGGCCAGGCTTTTTGGGGAGGCACAGCCTTCCCTACCTGGCCCTCCATACAGTTTCGCAACCCCGATGTGGCCCTCGAGCCAAAAAGTTTGCCCACCCCTGGTCTAGTAAGTGAAATTGTATTTCTCTCCTACTTTCTTTTTTTATATTGGGTAAAAGTGGCATAAAAAATGTTAAACTCTCTGAATTACCAGCATGCCTTCTGTTTTTAGTGTGTCATTATTCAGGAACCAATTGTCCAATTTACTAAAAAGATCACATTTAACCTACCAATTTTGGCTATTATGGTCTGGGAAGGAGCACAACCTTGGGCTCATAATGGACATTCAGTTGCAACCATGATTATGGAGTGACTGCTTATATTAAACTGCAGCTGTGTGTTTGAGAGAATGTGTTGGATTGCATGCGCGTGTGGCCATTGCCTGGGGGTCCTGTGTCTGTTTTACACATAGGCAACATTTGTGAATGTTGCCACGCCAATACATTACTGTCCCTTCTCTGCTTCGCTCTCTTCGATATTTCTAAAACGCTCATCTTGGTATCAAAATGTGAGGGCCCCCCCCGTGTGTGTAATGATATATGGGGTGCCTGTGGCGTGAGCACGGGTTAGCGTGTGTGTGAGAAAGACAGAGGCGGAAAATCTGTGCCTGCCCAGCAGAGAGGGCTCTCTCGCGCAGCACCGCCAGCTGAGAGGGGATCAGGAAGAGTCGGTACGGCCAATGCTCGCAGAGGACCGTGCCCCACCCAGCGCTGGGATGGGAGGCCTGCGTTACACCCTCGCCACCAAGCGAGGTCAGCTTGGCATGCTCGGGGCGCAGCTGGAGGAAGTAGGCGCGGAGAGCAGCCAGCCTGTTGCTGGGCGGCGGGGGCGGCGGGGGGTGCGCACAGCGAAGTAGCTCTGTAGCACGCAGGGGGAGGGGAGAAATTGCTCCGACTGTAGGTGTAGCCCCGCCGAGATCGCACTTCTCCTCCCGCCGCCTCCCACCGCTGCGGCCGGAGGAAGCGGGTGGGGGGGGAACCGCTGTGTACGCTACTACGTCACCCCGCCCCCCCCGCGGGAAATTCCCCGCCGCGGGGAGGAGCGGCCAAGGTAGGGCCAGGAACAGCTGAGCCGGAGCAGCAGGAGGCGCGGAGCTGCCGCCGCCGAGAGTCCCGGGCTGAGCGCGCGTGCGGAGCGGGCACCATGGCTGGTAAGTGTCCCCGGTGCGCCGCCGGGCGGTCTCCATCGCGCGGACCCCCGCCCTGGGCGCCTTGCGCTCGCTGCCTGGGGCCCGCCGCCCTGCAGGGCTTCCCTGCCGCTGCAGTGCGGTGAGCTGTCGTGATACACGGGTCGGGTTTGCCGTGCAGGCTGCAACCCCTCTCTCTGCTTCTACACGTTTAAAAGCCTCTGAAACCCCGGAAGGACGGGGGGAGAGAGAGAAAGACACTGGGTTGTCTAGGGCTGCCTGCAAATAAAGAACCCTTTAAGCCTGTGACTACCTGTCTAACTTCTATACAACTGGGAGTGAGCTGGGCTGGCGTGTCCTCACCCAGCCTGGGCAGGGCTCTGGGCTTGGCAGAAGGTACCTGCCTTCCATTCATGCCCTTGAGAAGACACCAGCTGCCGCCAGAGGCTTGACTGACGTTATGTGACCTCTCCCAATGGCAGATTTCTGAGTCTGACATGGCTGTTCACCCAGGGGCTACTGTATGTGCAAGCTAACTAAAGATAGCGTCGCCAAAACCCTTGTAAGAATATGACTTTAGTGTGACACACAGGAAGAAGTGAGGTGGGGAAGGAAAGAATTAATTTTTTGTTGTTGTTGTTGATGAAGGGAAGTAGCAGTGTGAGAGCTGGTTGATGGGGAAGTCTATTCACATGACATGTGAGTTTCGAGTGTGTGGTTTTTGTGACAGTATCTATAGAATTTACCAGACCAAATTCATCGTGGGTATAAATGGCAGCAATTCTGTTGACTTCACTATAGTTGTGTCCCCAACATTTTAAATTCCTCTTTCCAGGATAAATCATTAGGAAATTGAAGAGAATAATATTGAACAAGTGTAAAATATACACAGAAATGTGCCTGTCTGTTGGTGTGTTTTTGCAGCAGGAAAATAATATCCTTTCCTGAGGCAGTGATTATTAACAAATGGTCATAATATATTAAGGCAGAGAGACTATATGCTGCCTAAAGTAATGGGGAGAAGCTTCCACATAACTGACTTAAATGAAGCTTTTAGTTGAGAGCTTGTCACAAACTTTACACCATGTGAGATTTTCTCTGGTAGAGGAACAAAATTAAATCAGTTTATTTAAACAATAAATTATATATAAATTGTTTAAATATATATATGGCCAGGTAATTTCCTTGACACAGATGGGGCCACATTTTCAGACTAGGGTACCTAAAGTTAGGCACCTAAATCTGGATTCAAGCAATTAAATATCTGAGTTGGCCCCAAAATCCCTGTTAAGATGCCTAAAATAGGTGTTTAGGTGTCTAATTGTGAACACTCACATTTGAAAATGTGGCCCCAATGTTCCATTTTGTTTGCAGGTGACGTATATAGGGAAATATAATAAGCATATTGTTTAAAGGACAGTTACATTCACTTTCCCCTCAACCCTCACATGGTAGAAGGTGGGAGAGCAAGGCTGGTTATTTGACCAACATGGGCATCCTTTAACAAAAAAAAAAAAACAATTGTGGTGGCATGGGGGTTGGGCCCGGTTTAGGGCCTCTTGTGAGAACCTGTCCCTTACATAGAAATGAGCTCCATCCACTGCTCTGACATCTGCTCACATCTGGGGTAGGAGTGGTGGGCACTAACCCCCTTTTCAAAAACTTTTGGCTGTTTTGCTTGGTTGAAGCCCCTCCTGGGAGCCACTGTTTCTTCCCTCCTTTGATGCTTAACACCTGGGAGGAAGGCACTGGTTCCTACCCTGCCTTACCCTCCCATTAAGCAGATTTTTTTTGAAGGGGGCAGGGAGGGGGAAGGAAGAGAGTAAATGCCTGCCAGCTGCAGGGAGCTTTGGAGGAGAGTCTCCCCTTTCTCATCAAGGCAGCCAAGAGACTGCCTGCTCTGCAAGCTGCCAGGAGCCTAGGCTCCTTCTCAGCTGTCATAGCTGGGAATGGGATTTTTTCCTGCTGTGAGGATGGGTACTCCCAAAGGATCCTAACGTGTCATTTTACCCCTTGAAAGGAATATAACAAAGCATTTAAATTTTAAAAATGGCTGCCATATTGGACAGTTGCTGCCCTTGATCGTCATGGCTTGTGGCAATCTGAGTGTCAAGGGTAGAAAGCTGCACTTTAAAGCAATCACTCAGAACTTGCCTCTCACAATAGAAAATCTTCCAATTGCAAAGGTTAATGTGACCTGAAAAGCCCCAGTTGTTTAAGTAGTGTGTCTTGGCTCATGCATGCTTGCAGTGAATTATGAGGACCAATATATATTGCACATGAACAGGTTGTCAAAATTTACTCATGATTTTTGGCTGCTTAAATGTTTAGGTGTCCACCTTAAAGGGACCTGAGTTGTGTACAGTTCCTATAAATTGTCTCAAGTTGAGCACCTAAAATCTGAGTGCCTCCCTCCCCAAATCACTAGTCACATCTGAAAATCTTGGGCTATTTTTCTTATTCTGCCACTTAAAACTGTATAGCTAAAAAGGTGACAGTCATGATTTTTAGAAGCAATATTAAATCCTTGTGTGAGTAGCCCTTAGGTGGCCATAAGGAACGAGTTAGTGAACAAACATAACATTTGAATTAGTTAAACAAAATGTTAAAAAGATTCTGATAACTTTCAAAATGGTTCATTGAAATCTAAAAGAGAAATGAATCATTGTTCAAATATAGAGGCTAAATTTACAGTATAAGTCTCAGATCTGGGGAGGACATCAGTTGGCTAATGTCAGCTTATTGCTCAACTGAATCCAGTTCACATCAGAACAGGTCATGGCCAAAATCAATTAGTATGAAAATGAGAGGCAATACCACAGAAAGTGATCACAGATTTGGTAGCCAAAGGAATCCAGAGTTGTAATTTAGTTTCTCTTGGTCTCAATGAAGCACTTGCGTTCCACATCCTTTCAAAAGTTTGTCCTCTGGAATCTTTCATGGGGATTTAAAATTTTTAATTTTAGAACTGGTTGCATTAATTAGAGAGGTTGCTGGGAAGAAAAGTGTTCCCAAACCTATATATGATTTGTGAATGTCTGCTCAGTCAACCATTGCCCGTGTGCATGTTTGATCTGCTCATCTAAATACTGGCTCTTAATCAGATAAATCAAATTATTGAATTCACACACAATTTTTAAAAAATGTATATTGTATTTTGGAGCAGATAGGCTGAAACAGTAGATATCTATCTCTGTTATCTGCGACTAATATATTTTCAACTTATTAGTAATTGGTGAAGGAATTTTTCAGCAGGGGAAGTTCTTAACTTCCTAGTATTTACAAGCTTCTCTTCTAGTTACTATTCTGTAATGTCACATGACAAGAAAGAAGAAGTACATGAAGTAGTTGTGCCTCTAAACTACCTCTGTTTAGAAGGTGCACAGTTCATGAATGCTTGGGTAGAGGGTTGCTCGTTCTGAATTAAGAATGAATTTGCACTTGTTTTAGGTTGCATCAGAATGTTTTATAGTAGATCTGTGATCAGTACTCCTCCCTGGCTTGCTATGGGGGCGGCAAATGCTTAAAATTTAAGGCCTAATTTTTCAGACGTGCCCGCTGATTTTGGGGTATGCAGATTGGGGCACCTGGTCCACAGATTCTGAACAGGGTATCTACACGTGAGTTGGAAGGGCAGAATTTTCCCACCAGCGCCACCATAATGTCCATACCTAATGTACCCCACTGCACTGGGATTTTGTGCAGTGACTTTGCATTGTTGATAGTCAAACTCCCACCACTCTGTGGCCCGCCTCCACCTCATTCACACACTCAAGATACTGCATCAGAGTGCATGTCCATAGAACAATCCCCAGTTGAATGCCAGAATTGCGGAGTCTCATGACTTTGACTCTTCACGCAGCCTGTCCCCTCTGTGCGGAAGAATCTGTGGCTCTGCTAGCTGATTCCATGATCCAGTTGTTTTTCCTGCAGTGCATTGAAAGATGCATGGTGTGTCACAGCCAACTTCCCTTCGTCCTTCACCTTTCCGTGAACTCATCACTGAGGTACAACCAGACTTCCCAGATAATTCAGGAATTCCACTTGCAAATACAAATCCTCCCTTCAAGACAAATATTTTGCACATATTTCTCCTTCTCTATTTCCATTGCACGTCTTTGGGCATTAGGTATTCTAGTTAAAGGCAGAGCCATCCAATCCTTGAAAGCCCTTTACAGTCACAGCTGCACTTTTGCATGAGATCTTTAGCAATCATGGTAAAGAACCCGCTTCTTAATGGTAGACAGGGAAATCAGTATTTGCTTCCATATTTTAGTTTTAATTCTGTTGGCTTGTTGCGTATCTAACTTTATCTAACTGTCTATGCTTTCTCAGTTTGGATATGCTTTCTTTGTCACTGATACAGAATCAAGTCCCAGATCTTGAATCAGTTTAACTTTCATTCCTTGCTGTACTCACATTGTCATTGATGGTTTCACTAGTTTCTCCCACTCATGTCATCAAGAATTTACCTCTCATTTTCTTTAAATTATGTATTGCAGTTTTCAGTGCATTCATGCAAATACAAATGCAGTACCATGACAAAAAGAGAAATAGGCATGCTGGGATACAGAGCACAATAATCCTATGGCCAATAAACATAAGTACAAATGAAACTATTAGTAGTTCCTTTAATATGGATTTGTAGGTTTTCTTCCATTTCAGTTTCATGTCTCAGTAGTTGACTAAAGGTAATTAAGCAGCATATTACTCTTCCAGAATTAGTCCTCGTTGCCATTGCATGAATGTCTGCTTTAGACGTAGTTTATATTTCTTCTACTCTTAAAAAGTATGTGTTTCTGTGTGGAGGCCCTTTGTCTGTGTGAGTGGGGATTGTGAAATAGTCTCAGCTGTGTTGCTTTGGCAAGAGCACATTAATTTACAGAAAATGGGGACAAGGAATGGATGTCTAGTATTACTACAAAGAGTGATGATTTTCAGTCTCCATGAGCTTTGGTTCACACAAACCTTTTTGTGTTTCTTGTCTACCTGGTGCCTCCTTTAGTAAAGCTGTAGATGATAATTTGGTTCTTAAAGAAAGAAAATCAAATTAAAATTAAGTTTAATTTCTAATCTCTGGAGGTTACTGCGTCATTGGGTTCTGCTTTCCCACAAGCACACACCTACTGTTAAGCAGTGGGGGTGACTTAAGTAACCTTTATTTCAACCACAAATTAAATCTACATAAAGACAATTGAGGCCTGACTTTTAAAATGAGGTTGATATCATCAGTGGGTGAGACACTAACCCTTTCAGATGTGTATATTGAAGGTAAAATTATAGGTTAAAGTAGAGATATTAAAGTCCTTGAAGCAATTGCTATAAAACACAGTCATAACTGACAGGACTCTATATGGCTTTGACAGGTGAAGTGGGTGGGTGGAGTTGTGGGCACATGTACGTATATTTGCACGCACATGTGTGTATATCTATATCTCCTAAGTAACATGATGATTAGGCACTTTATAATTGCCTAGATAGATACTCATTTCTTTATTTTAATAATAATGCTTAGCACATCTATGGCAATTTCTATCTATAGATCCCAAAGTGCTCCACAAAAGTGTGTATCTTTATCTCCATTTATAGATGAGGAAAACAAAGCACAAGGGAGATAAGTGATAATGCCCAAGGTGATATAGCTGCTCATTGGTAGAGCCTCCTGACTCTCTGTATGGTGCCCCAACCACTGGACTATGCTTGTGAGAGAAGTATAAGTAGTTCTGAGTGTGTGAGAGACATTTGCACACAATTTATGGGGCCCAATTCTGAGAGATGCTAAGAAACCTGATCTCGCCGTTGAAGTCACTCCCTGTGTTGCTTCTGTGGTTTTGTTTTTGTTTTATCATCTCTGTTTCTATGATGTATTCTCTTCTCGCTAGTCATGCTTCTTCTGTCCAGAAGACAGCATGTGCAAAAGCATACCTCAAGAAGGGGCAGAGCTTAGGAAAGGGACAACCCTTTTAAAAGAACAGGAGCCAGGATGATGGCCAGCATGTATTGAATATGTCCACTCATTTTCTGATGTCATTTCTAAAGTTGTCAGATGTTGACCTGGACATTCACTGGCTGGAAACTGGCATATTTGGTTACTTCCATTTTATGAGAAGTTGGCTAAAAACAATGTTAAGGCTTATTTTGTCATTCCAAAAGGTTTCGGCAACAAAATATGAAATAGTGCAATCTTGGAAACTAGAGACATGAGACAAAATTCTCTTTGGTTCAGCTGATGGGGTTACACAGATGTAAAAATGTTCAGATTACTGGGGAACTTTTTGGTACCTTTCCCCAATTTAGAAACACCCAAATTGTCTCCAGCCTTGTTCATAGATTAATAGACTTTAAGGCCAGAAGAGACCATTAAAATCGCCTAGTCTGACATTTTGCATAATACAAGCCAAAGCACCTCACCAGTGGTTCCTGCATCAAACCCATAGCTGCTGGCTGAGCTATAGCATATCTTTTAGAAAGACCTCCAGATTGATTTAAAGACTTCCCCCCCCCCCAGCCAGCAAAAGAACTTCTATGCATATCACCATTCCAGAGCTATCTATCAATATAAAAGTAAAAGTCAATATGCTGTCATGCAGATGGAGTTCTTCTTTTCTCTTACACATTATTCTTTCAAGAGCTGTTCTGTCACTTAGCTTACTCCACTTTCCTGTTCTAGGAGATGAGTGATTTATAGTAGTCCAATAAAAGACATTTTGGGCCCAACAAATCTAGTAGGAAATGACATTCTTGTGAACCAGTACATGCAGGCTTTGAGTTGGTGAGTCCCAATATTAGCCATATTGGCAGCAAGAACAGGGTTTAATAAGAAGTTAATACTGAAGTGTATCTCTCCCCAGAAACTCCTATAGAACTGTCCAAAATATATGTGGGAAGGAATGAGAGGATCTTCTGTCTCTTTAATGTCTACTTTGGGTACAACAATTGAAGTTCTAACATTGTTTTGCTGACATGCTATAGGATCTTTGCTCTCAAATGTATTTAACTGTGTCATATTACCATTGCTGCTTCTTTGTAATGCACATCTAGCTTGTCTGTGTAGAATGTTGTTTTTTATTGAGCATGAGGTGTAAGTCAATGCAGAGTTTGACCATGTGTGTGTTCCAACTAAAATAATTCAGCTTCTAAACTAAACCTTTTATTTATTCATTTTTGCTTCTCCAGTATTTGCTGCTCACATACCACTAGACTGTTATGTCACTGCTTGACTGGCTAGCATTTTCAGTGCTGTTAGTGAGGGTAGAATTCACTCTAGTTAGACTTAAGTGGAGCCGAGGCCTTGTCCTGGCCCTCAGCAGAGGGTGAATATTATCCTGAAAAAAGTATGTAGACTCCTGCTAAGTCAGGATCTTTCCAAAGCCTTAACTAATGTCAGCCCCACCATCTCCTGAAACCAGTTCCCTGAAAGTTGCCTTCTCACACATTGGGCCCTTTGACAGCTTCCCAGTAGCCTTTACTAAAATCTTGTGAGAACCCTTGCTGCTCATGCTGGCTCCTGTGGGAGGTGCACAGCTCAAAGTATAGCAATGCAATTTCTGGGTCCACAGGAAAGAAACTGAAAGCATTAGGGGATTTTGCCTAATTTGCATAGAACGTATTGCTTCACTGCAGTAGGAGCTAAATCAATCGATTCAGGGGAAACACCTTCATTTTGAGGGGACTCGCATTCAGAAAAATTACTATAATTTAAAAGTTCAGCCATTCCCTTTGACTAATGATATGTTCATTTTGACATTACGAAATAATCTTTCAGCAGACAGGCCCTCACCAGTGTCTAAGAGAAACTGAGCTCCATGGGGAGGGAACCCTGCTAATGATTATTTATATTACAACAATGCATAGAAGCCTCCTCCTCTGGGGCTCCCATTGTGTTCATATACACAGTAAGAGACAGACCCTGCCCTGAGGAGCCACCAGTCTAAATATATAAGACAGATGAGTGTGAGAGAGGATTTATCATCACCCCCAATTTCACAGAGTGGGAACTGAGGCACAGATAAACTAAATGATTTACCCAAGGTCACAAAAAAAATCTGGAGAAGATCCAGGAGTAGAACCTAGATCCCGATCCAGTGCTTTAACCATAAAGCCATCCTTCCTTTTGCTTTTTTAAGCTGTATTGTGTTGTAACCTTAAATATTTTCATTTTCCTAAAGGTGGGTCTGAACCCTGCGTAGAAATATTCGAGCAACCCAGGCAAAGAGGCATGCGTTTCAGGTACAAATGTGAGGGAAGATCAGCAGGCAGCATTCCAGGAGAACGCAGTACCGACAGCAATAAGACATATCCCTCTGTGGAGGTAATACTGTTGTTATCCATAATTATTTTTTTCATTGCACCATGCTGCAGGTGTGCATGGCACTTTATACAGTAAATAAGTGGCCTGATTCTCCATTCTGTAATCCTGGTTTTTTGTTTGTTTTTTCTTTCTCTATCATAACTTCACTGAAGCTGATGAAGTTACAACAACTAACATAACAGAGTGGAGAATAAGCCTCTTGGTTCCTACTCTGCAAAGCTTACAGTCTAAATTGACAGCAGTCAGACAAGCTGCAGAGGAAGGTAGCAAGCCAGGGTGATGGAAGGAAGGGACACAGAGTATGCCTACTTGGTGGCTTGGGTTGTTCAGGATGGACTGGGTTTCTTCTTAGCTTTTTGTTTGTTCTGGGTACTTGCATAACTATGTTTTTTAACAATTGAGGGGGAATTAACTAGAGGACTAATTGCAGGTTCTGAGGAGGGTTTTGAAGGAGGTTGTCTGGGATACAGGGTTTGGGAAGGGTGTGCCAGCTGCAGGATGTAGCACTGGAGAAGGCCCAGAGGTGCTTGTTGCAGATGGGAACAAAGGGAGCCTGGGGTGAGGTGAATTTGGGGGAATGTAGGGATCAAATAGATAGATACATATAACCAGTGATTCGGAGGTAGAGCTGTACAGAGCCTGGAAAACCCCAATGAGGAGTCTGAAGTTGAGGTGGAAAGGGATGCAGAGTCAATAAAGCACTCGAGAAAGGGGAGTGATGTGGTCAGAACAGCAGGAGAAGATGATTTGGTAGCTGCATTATAGATAGATTGAATGGGAATAAGGTAGATGTCAGGAAGTTAGGAGAGAAGAGATTCACAGTAGTCTAGGCAGGACATGATCAAGGCCTGGACAAGGATTTGGGCAGTAGAGATGAAAAGGAATGGATGGATTTCGGAGCTGTTGTAAAGGAAACAGCCTCAGGAGTTAGCAACAGCCTGAATGTGTGGGATGAAGGAACATGAGTTTGTGAGCCTGGGAAACGGGAAGGGTCACGGAAATATCTGCTGTGATGGAGAAGGGAGGGGAGGACTTGGGGAGGTAGATGAATTGCAGCTTTATTGTGTTGCTTTTAAGTTGATGGTGGGACATCCAGGAATAACTGTATCAGGGCATGCGGAGGGGAGAGGTAGATGTGGGAGTCATCAATAGTTGAAACCATGAGGGGGGTTAAGATCCCATCGGGGTAATATATATAGAGAGAAGAGGGGGCCCAAGGACAGAATCTTATGGCATACTAGCGAAGAGGAGAAAAGGGGAGACGATGAAGCCTTTAGGCAGACATTGAAGGAGCTGTCTGAGAGAGAGGTGGTGTGCCAGCTGCATAAAAGCCCCTGGAGATGAGCGAGAGTTGAAAAGGATGGTGTGTGGACAATGGGGCTGAAACAGCAGTGTGTAGCTCCACATCACAGATAGAAGCAGTGCTATGAAATGGAACCCTGTCCCTGGAGCTCTGATTGGCAAGGGAATGAACAAACAAGAGGTGCCAGCTTCCCCCGCTCTTTGACTGATTAAAGAGCTGGCAGGAAATCCCACCCTGTCTGTGTCTTGTTGGCTCTCCTGCAATTGGAGAAGGGAAAGGGACTGTGTGGGCTGCTAGAGAGGGCGTGTTCTTGCGCAGGGACATAGCAGGCTGAGTCCAGGGAGCAGGCTGAGCATGTGGCCCTGTGACCCTGAACAGTGCTGCACTTGAGGATCAGCCAGAGCCCGAAAGGAAGGAGGCCCCTGATCGTGTCTGAGAGAGCATGGTGGAGATGGCAGGTTTGCTGCTCAAGGTGACTGTTGCTAACAAAGCTGTGTGTGTTATCAATAGCAGTGTCGAAGTGATTTCTGGGTGATTTCCTGCATCCCAAAGGGCTGTAGGTGGGATTTCCACTCCAACGCCAGGGGTGGGAGTTCGGAACTGACTATCAGCAAAGAGAACCAGCCTCCACCATAGGTGGAAAGGTCCAGGAGGGCGAGGGTAGAGAGGAACCCTGTGGGTTTAGTGAGAGCAGTGGGGTGGAAGAGGTGAAAATCTGATTGCAAGAGTAAAGGAGAGAGTTAGCAGGGAAGGAAGTCAAAGCAGGAAGAGTTGGCTGCATGCTGAAGGGCTTAGGTGTGAAGAGGAGGTGGGGGAAAGGAGTAAGTATTTAGAGAGTCTGGGATTATTCTTAGGTTAAGAATAGACCGTGACATATCTGAAGGCTGAGAGAAAAGAACCAGATGATAGAGCGAGTGAGAGAGAGCACGAATGAGGAGGGAATGAGGGAGGTTTCAGAGTATTATGGAGACCAGGATCAGACAAAGGGATGGAGAAAAAGAATACAATGAATGCTTCATCCTCAGAGACAGGGTGGGGGCGGGAAGAAAATGTTGAGGGAGGAATGGAACAGTTTTGAGGCGGGGGAAGTGGAGGAGGAGAGCCAGTATCACAGTTAACGTACACCCCTTAACATATCTGTCAGATATGTTTTCAAGCTGTTACACTTCAATCAGTTTAGGCCAAACTGTGCCCTTAGATTCACCCACGTAACCCTCACTGACTCCACTGGGAGCTGTCTGCCTGAGGGCAGAATTTGGCGCACATATCTGAAGCGCACTGGGAGTTAGGCTCACAACTGTCCTAAAAAACCTAGTGGGAGTGGGAGGTTTTGTGCAGCTCCATGCACAGTGTGCTGATCATTTTGCCAAAGGCTCAAGAGGGTCTTTTCTCTTAAAATGGTCGTATGGCTCAAAGCTGTAATGATAACGTTATAGGTCCTGTACAGCATACTTTAGTTGGGAAAAATCTGTTGCTTCAACAGATTGGAATCTCGCCTGTGTAAGGGTTCCTACCATTTTTGGATCAACTAATGGGTCTAATCCAACTCCCATTGAAATAATGGAAAAACTGTCATTGATTTCAGTGAGAGCTGAATCTTGCCCTTCAGTGGGAGTCCCTGTGTGGCCCTGAGTGCGGAATTGGATATATTTGTAATGAAAATTAGGCATGGTAATAAAATATACCTTGTAATGTCAGGGCAAAATGCACCCCACACAGAATGCCTGCATGAAGCTTACGCAGCACTTTAGGCGCTCTGCACAGGGGCAAATTTAGCTTCTAGATCCTGATGCAAAGTCCATTGATCCAACATAAATACGCCGACTGACTTAGTGGGGCATTGAGTCAGGCCTATGGAGAGTTCTCTGAGTCGAGAGTAGAGGGACATTGTTTTCACAACAACATGGAGTAGAAAGAATTAAAATGTAAAAGAAATCAATAGTTTGACAATGACCAGTGAATTTCTTGACTGCAAACCTCTTGTAACTTAGCCAGGCTGGTTAATGATGTGATTTATTTTTTCAAATAAAAGCCTAATTCTTTCTGGACATTTCAGATATCTATATTTTGTCAGACAAATGGCTGAAATACACTATATTTTTATTTGTAATTGTTCCATCTCTGGCTTTCAATGTGAAATGAATGGTAATTTGATGAAACAGCCTGTGAATTTTCAGGAGAAAAGGATTGGGTTTTCCCTTCTAGTGCAACAATTAAGACAAACTGTATTCCCAGTTATCCATAGGACCTTGTCAGTGTCACCTGTCCACTGTCCAGAACTATGCAATCTTTTAGACCGATGTGATTTAGAATTTAAGTGTATTTCTCCTTAAATTTTTGCAGGTTCTGAACTTTGATGATAAAGTGAAAGTAAGGATTACATTAGTGACAAAGAATGAGCCCTACAAGCCGCATCCTCATGACCTGGTTGGAAAAGACTGTAGGGATGGCTACTATGAAGCAGAATTTGGACGAGATCGCAGAGTCCTATCGTAAGTAGCAGTGTTGTGTTGAGTTTTAGACTAAAAATGTCAGTGATGTGCTGGAGAGGTTCTCGGGGGGCGGTCAACCAGGAAACCTTTGTTAAAATCCCACCACCAGATTGAAAGGACAGTTGGAATGATTTCTTTGCCAGAGCTGGAGTTCTCTCCCCTCTGTGTATTCTCCTAACCCATCCCTGACAGACACACCTAATCCCTGGCACCCTACAAAATATTTCTGAACAGAACTGTCTGTTTGCCTTTGGAATATGCTATTTGTTTAGTACCTTATTTAGTCTCTTCCTTTCCCATCCTCCTGCCTCTGTTTCTCTCTCTTTCTTGACTTTATTTCTCTTTTTTCTTTCCTCTGCATTTCCTATTAGGCAGCTCCTAATGCCCACCTCTTGTGGGCTTGACTTCCAGCCCTTTCCCACTCTATGCACTAAAATGGTCAGTCGTGAAATAGGTAATAATATTTAATTTGTCATCATTAGAATCAACACTCTCTAAGGAGATTAATGGAGTTTAGGAGAGTAATAATAATTTCATAATAATTGTTTCAGGCTTTCTGTAGGCTCAGGAAGACAACTCTGCATTGATTAACACAGCATTCACATTTGGAAGGTTATCTTTGCAACCACAAGGCCTAGAAACTTACCTTATTTTTTAAATGAACACTTATAACACTAAATGTCATGCAGGCCCATAAATAAATCAAGCAGGCCAGGTGTTTGGAGACAGTGGATTAGAGGATCCCAGCACAGATATCTCAGCCCTTCATCATTCTAAAATACATTATTGTGTGTGTAAGATTTTGGAGAGAAGACAAATACTGAGGCCCTGTCTGTTCAGCATGGACATTAACACCCTGAGACTTCTGAAAATCAGGCCTCTTTCAGAAAGTACTGAGCCACCTACCCTCTGAAAATCAGGCCTCTTCAAAGTGTCTCCTGTTAGGCACCCCCAAATCACCAGTTGCTTGTGAAAATCTTGGCCTAAATTTGTTGAAAGATATGTACCATCATAAATGGGTTAGCTATAGCTAAAGATAGAAATAAGATGATTGAAAGGGAGAAAGTAGCTGGAAAAGAGCAGTGGGCTAAGAATTGTATCCTGTGAGACTCTGTAGAGGAGTCTCAGCAGCAATGGAGTTACCCTTTGAGCCATATTCAGCCCTGGTGTAAGTAGGCACAGCTCCAATTTAATGCTGGTATAGCTACTCATTAGGGTGTTATGAACATTTCAGTTAACTGCTGCATGCAAGGGAGTTGCTAACAAACATATTTATGCAATGTAAGATGAAGGTAAGAGCATAACCTACTGTAGGAGGTATGGACTTTGGTCGTTTTTCTATAGAAGAGTTCACAGCTGTGTCTGTTCACTCCTTATGGTCTGTAATCTTTGGAAATTGATTATTGCTCTTGAGAAAACAAAATGTTTACAAACTAGACTGTGCAGAGTGGGGAGGCTGGTGAGAAAATAAAACTAATACACCAGGATCCAGACTGTGATCTGTTAAACTATGGTTAGGGCCTTCTGCAGCTATCCGGGCAGGGACAGGATTTGTCCAAGAGTGACTATACTAGTGCACATGTGACTATCGCTGTGTTAAGATTTGTACTACCCTGCTTTGATAATATACTGGTTTTAATATGTCTCCCTTTATTTTCCTCTCCCTCCTTCCCCCACTTCTGTTTCCCCTGCTCCTTGTCACGCAGCTGGCACTGAAGTAGGACTGCCTAATTTTGCTGTGCATTCATAGAATCATAGAACATCAGGGTTGGAAGGGACCTCATGAGGTCATCTAGTCCAACCCCCTGCTCAAAGCAGGACCGATCCCCAATTAAATCATCCCAGCCAGGGCTTTGTCAAGCCTGACCTTAAAAACTTCTAAGGAAGGAGATTCCACCACCTCCCTAGGTAATCCATTCCAGTGCTTCACCACCCTCCTAGTGAAAAAGTTTTTCCTAATATCCAACCTAAATCTCCCCCACTGCAACTTGAGACCATTACTCCTTGTTCTGTCATCTGCTACCACTGAGAACAGTCTAGAGCCATCCTCTTTGGACCCCCCTTTCCGGTAGTTGAAAGCAGCTATCAAATCCCCCCTCATTCTTCTCTTCCGCAGACTAAACATCCCCAGTTCCCTCAGCCTCTCCTCATAACTCATGTGTTCCAGTCCCCTAATCATTTTTGTTGCCCTCCGCTTGACGTTTTCCAATTTTTCCACATCCTTCTTGTAGTGTGGGGCCCAAAACTGGACACAGTACTCCAGATGAGGCCTCGCCAGTGTCGAATAGAGGGGAACGATCACGTCCCTCCATCTGCTGGCAACACCCCTACTTATACATCCCAAAATGCCATTGGCCTTCTTGGCAACAAGGGCACACTGTTGACTCATCCAGCTTCTCGTCCACTGTCCCCCCTAGGTCCTTTTCTGCAGAACTGCTGCCGAGCCATTCGGTCCCTAGTCTGTAGCGGTGCATTGGGTTCTTCCGTCCTAAGTGCAGGACTCTGAACCTCATCAGATTTCTTTTGGCCCAATCCTCCAATTTGTCTAGGTCAGTTTCTCTTTCCTGCTCCAGCCCGCTGCTCAGCTGCAGTGATGTGGTCACTAGCCAGTCCTTTCACAGTGATACCCAAGCATATTTCAGAAAAGGGTGAGACTGTGTAAGTTTTGAGTACCCGTTGGTTAAGGAGCTTTTAGTTTAAAAGTCCAGTTTGGCCCACAAGATGACTAGTACTCGATAGTTATGAATAATCTACAGCAGTAGAATAATTGCAGTCAGTTTTTATGTAGCAGATAACGTTTTTGTTATGTATTTAATTGACAACTATAATTTACAATGCTCTGATAGTACAACAGGCAGAGCCTAAAGTGCTGTGTGCTTAGATTGCTTTCTGAGTCGGCGTCCTACTTTCTCCAACTCCCTGTCTGCATTACAAACACAACCGGTTACAACACAGTTGTGCCCCTATTTTGTAGTATGCAGGGGACCTTAACCCTCTCTCCAAATTGTTCGAAAGTGCTGGGCTGTCAAATTGTAATTTGGGGACATGATCCAGATCTCATCTGTACCACTGAAACATGCTTTAACTGTGTTTGGGGGAACAACTGTATTCTATCCAGGTTTCCCCCAAAACAATTGCATTTGTAGTGTAGACAAGGCCTAAAAAAAACAGTCCCTACAAAACAAAATGATACAGCAATAACAGTGCAGTCTAATATTCTCTGCAAACCCTAAATACTGGAAACCAGAATTGGAACCAAAATCATCTAATTAAATCATGAGACAGCACTGCATTTTTTTAAAAAATCAGAATTCAGTCCAGTTAGACAAACACCTGTCTGTGATGGTCTAGAATGATCATACTTAGTCCTGCCATGAGTACAGGGGACTGGACTAGATGACCTCTCGAGGTCTCTTCCAGTCAGTCTTGTGATTTTATGAAATGAGGCTTATATTAGCCCTTCAGTGAGTTAGTTCTCTAACTGCAGTATGGGCTTAGAATGTGGGTGGGGGTGGGGGAGAGAAGGGGAAGGAAGATGACTGGATTTCTGTAGAAAGAGATGGATTCAGCAGTAGCAGGATGGGACTGAGGAACTTTCAAGGCAATGTTGGCCCATCGTTGAGAGAGACAGACGGTGGTGCTACGTGATCAGGGAGTGTCTCAGGAAGTCTCCAGGCATGGCTCAGGTAAAGAGTCTTTGTGGGGTTTCTAGGGAAGGGAATTGCCAGTACTTCTGGAGGCGCAGCGGAACCTGGTGGCATAACTGACCTCCTGTGTTCTAGTGATATTACAGTGTGTTCAGATTCTTACTTCCTACTTCCCCACCCTGCTTTGATGATGTCATGGTTTTTCCATGTGGGAAAGAATCAAATTGTGGGGACTCCCCCCACCTCCTTTGCTGACTTGATGTAGTCATATGCAAATGAGGAGGAACTGTAGCTCTTTAGAACTTTTCCATAACTAGATGAGATTTCAAACTTTATAAAAATTAACTTCAAAATACTGTTGCAGATTTGCATTTCCTGGTGTGAGACTGTGGGCCAACTCCTCAGCTGATGTAAATTGAAGTAGCTCCTTTGACGTCAAAGGAGCTATGTCAGTTTACACCAGTTGAGACACTGGTCCTCTATATATTTTTAGCATTGCTAGTTTACTATATTCAAACTCCAGTGATAACTCTTTTTAACGTAAAAAAATATTCCCCTGTTTTTATTTTATTTTATGTAAATTCTTTTCTTTTTGTCATTACCCTTAATTTGGAAATATAAAACCATCTTTTTAAAAGCTCTTTTGCCATCTTTATTTCCTACACAATTTGTTAATAAGATATATTTTTGACAAAAGATGTACAATTTGATTCTTTACAGGGAGGGTTAGAATTTAGCTTTCGAATATCTGTGCCAGTGATTAAGTGAAACAGTTTTTGTTGTTGTTTTTAATCACTTTGTTACATGTGCTCTAGTTTTCAGAATTTGGGCATTCAGTGTGTTAAAAAGAGAGACCTGAAAGAATCAATCTGTTCACGAATCGCAAGAAAGATCAATCCATTCAGTGGTGAGTAGCTGTTAATAAACAGTTTGAAATGCATGTTAAAGAACTTGGACAGCAAAGCGATTTAATTTGCGAGCACTTTCTATTATAATGCCCTGGCTCTTTTGATGGAGATGTATTTTACAATATAGGCTTTTAGATACTGTCAAATCTCTTCCCTTTAGCTTCTTTATTCCCCCCCCCTCCTTCCTCACTCTCATCCTGTGATTATTCTATTCAGTAGGTTGCTCAGAGGTGAAAGTAAGCCAGTACCGGGACCAGCTTTCCCAGACGGCAATTTAAAGCCCTGGGGTAGCAGCGGTGGGGCTCTGGCGGGGATTTAAAGGGCCCCAGAGCTCCAGCCCCCGCTACTGCCCCGGCCCTTTAAATCCCCACTGGAACCCTGCTGCCAAAGCCCTGGTCTCCTTTCCCAGGTAGCAAGGGTTTAAGGGTCCTGGTTTAAGGACATTGGGCTGCAGGAGGAAACTTCCCCAGGAGATCCTCCAAGTGTCCCATGTATGAGGCTCTCAAACTCTGCCAGGCATAGATTGAGTTAGACTATTAGCAGTTTCTTGCTGACACGCCGCTTTAATGACAGGTTTTGTAGCTGAACTGTGAAGGGTTAATATGGCAAGGAAAATATTTAAATCAATTATTCCAGGACTTGTTGAAAAAAAAAACTGTGTGGCAAACTTGAAAAAAAAGTGTGTCAATACAACAATCAAGTTTCCCAATCATATTTTTGTTTCTCTACTGCTATTTTTGGAGATATTTGGGTTTAACAGGTTACTTGCTTGCAACTACAGCTGCTGCTTGATCCCACAGTAAAAGCATAATGATGTGTTTGACATCAGAATCCATTGCCATGGCATTTTGTGATATCAGAAATCTGACTGGCTCAACTAGGTGGTGAAGAAGGATTTCTAAAGGGACTGATCCTGCAAAACCTTATTCACATGAACAATACTTACTTTTGAGTGTGCATTCATCAGGCCCAGAGTGTTTGAAACAGGGTGAATAAAAATCCATTATTTAAAAAAAAAACTTTACAGAAATTAAATCAGATGTTCATATTTACATGTTATTTCTTTATTTTCTTCCCATTTTTATAGTTTTAAATTGCTGGAGTGGATATCTTGCACTTGTTGCTTTGATTAGTTTCCTCTAACTGTTAGAAGAATTCAGATTTGTACATACAAACTTTTCTATTCAGAAGTTTCACATTTAAAATGCCCATCTTATGCTGTAAAAGACACACCTGTGGCCTCTTTAATATCCTCACTGTGAAAACAGCACAAACAGAAACACAAAATTGAAAAGCAAGTAGCCTGTTCTATATTCACAGCTAACACCACCTTCTGATCCACTGAACTTTCTACAAGTCAAAAAAGCTGAAATGTTCTTGAAAATCCCAACCTTGATACCTAAATAAGGATTTAAATTCCTAACTTTAAGCTTTAAAAAAAAATTCCATATATGTATAAAAAAGTTCACAATGTTGTTAATGTATTGAAAGTCTAAATAACTTTTATTAACATTAAAGCAATTTTGTTTTGACGTGACAAAGACTTTGTGCCACTAAGAGGGAAGTTTTTAATACAAATAAAATGATGGGTGGAATAGCCTAACCCTTTCATTATTTCTTTTTACCAGTTAGGTCTGATTTCTGACACATCAGTTTTGGTCCATTGATTTCTGGTCTACGCTGCTTTTGTTTAGCAAGCATGGTCTTAATATGTCTTTGAGTTATAGTAGCAGATCTTTTTGTTTGGATTACTTCAGTTTTACTGTGTCCCTTTTGCACCTTTGCCCATCTTCATTGATTGTTATAAGTTATTGTGACATTTTTATGAACTTTCACTTCTTACTGTTAAGCTCATGATCAGGGTAGGCCTAATTATCACAACAGGGCAACACCGAAGTTATAACTCTCAAGTTAACTTTGCAATGAAGACTATATATGTATTGTGAAGAATTTGTGAAAAAATCTTTCTCAGCACAGTTTCCCAGAGGATTAGCACTGTTAGCCAGAGGGGTCCAGTGTGGGAAATCAAGAGTGCTTCACCCTCCTGGCTGCTGAGCGATGGCATGTGCATGGGCTTCCCCCCTAGAACTTGGCAAATGGATGCTGCTGAGGGCCCCCATTCACTTTAATGGTTTTGCCTAGTAAGTGGTGGATTAGTCTTGAGAACCCACTTCCTTCCCCAGTTACTAAATTAAACTTCCGCGTCGTCCCCATTTTCTCCTTTGTTCTGCCTTTGCTGCCCCTTCTTACCCGTCCTTCATTTCTTCTCTCATAGATGATCCCTCACTCACTTCACAGTAGTCACAGTCTCCACAACTCCCACTCACACCCACACGTCATATTCTCACAGACTCACCCACACATGACCGTCATGCTCCCCTCCCACACACCCCCATCACTCTCTCCACAACTTCCCTCTGCCAGCCACGCTCTGCAAGACCCCCTTCCCCTCCACCATGCTTTCCTACCCCAGCCACACTCTCCGAGACCACCTCCCCTGCACTGCCCCCTCACTACCACTTTCCTCTGCTGATAGGACTGATTTACACTAAGGCTTACTAAATTCACTGAATGAACACAAGAGTTCTCTTTAACACAGGAGAGGATCTTTAAGAGGGAACTTTCAGAACATTTTGTGAGGTGCAAAACAGCAGAAGTCTCTGCAGTGGATGTCTCAGCTATTTAAAGGAGTGATGTTCTTAAAAAAAACAACTAGAAGCAATCAGCCTAAATTCTCAAACTGAAAAATTCACTGAATGACAACCTACCAGTTTGTTTGATTAGTACTAGGTAAACCCACTGAGAAGAGCAAGACACAATCGTCACCCAATTACATTTGCTTGAGGAATATCTTTATTCCTTCACCACCGCCACCCCCATGCATACACTCCTTCCTGTTTAATCTTATGCTGAAATTTGGACTTTTGCTTAAAGTGAAAGCTTTGCAAATTATTTGAAGTTGGGGGGGGGGGGTGAGTTAGTATACAAAATTGGAAGCATAAAATTATTGTTGCTAAAGGAGACGCTACGTGGCTAAACTGAGGCTTCAAAAGAGATCTAGCTGAGCTTCATTTGACAGCTGCTGGATAAGTTCCCTTGGAGATGATTCTTCAGTTCCAGTTTTTAGGTTAGATTGAAAACAGGAAGAGAAGCTTGTCTAAAGACAGAATTGGCTACATAGAGCAGGACACTGTGACTCAGTCATTTTTATTTCCATTCTAATTCTGCCCTTGACTTGTGTGTGACCTCATAGCTTTTCTGGGCCTCAGTTTCCTCGTCTGTAAAATGCTTTCCTACCCTTTGAAGCACTTTAATATGTGTGGAGGAGAGACAGACTTACTCATTGCTATTAATTTTAGTTTTTACTGGCTAGTTGGCTTCCTAGATGCTTTTATGGTGATGGGCACTACATAAAATCATGAGACAGTGTGAGATGTTTCTTCCACAGGTTTGCTGTAGTGAAATCCCCTTGATAGTGTATAGAGCCAAATTCTTCCTTCAGAAAGGCAAGGTATCTCTCTTCGAAGGGGCAGTTGTGACTTAACTTCACGTAGCCCTGCAGGGATGTAAAATCCTCACTTCACCACCCCTGCACACAGTGCAGGACCTACATAGGCATGTGGGGAGAGCAGGGACTGCATGCCAGGTATTTTGCTCTTGCAAGTGAGGTGCAGGGAGTAGCTGGAGCCATCTACTCCCCAACTTTGCACCAGTCTGGAGGCGAGGGCTGGAGTAAGCGGAATCTGGTAGTGGGCAGATGCAATATAACTCTCAACCCCTGCTCTAAAGGGGTTTTGGAGGAATTGTGTCTCAGAGGAGTATCTTCGAGTCACAGTCTTTTATGAGCTACTCCCAAGGCAGTGCATCTACATGCCATCCCTTACACAGGGCTGAGAGTAAACACTGAGTCTAGCCCTCAATCTGTATGAGCTGGCTGCATAGTGGGAACGTATGT
The DNA here is from genome assembly GCF_015237465.2 of Chelonia mydas. Taxonomy (NCBI): domain Eukaryota; kingdom Metazoa; phylum Chordata; order Testudines; family Cheloniidae; genus Chelonia; species Chelonia mydas. The sequence goes on from NC_057851.1 coordinate 183,269,222, forward strand.
GGCCTAGTGAGTGAAGTACAGTTTTTGATCGTTAGGGCAATAGTCATAGTTGTATTTGTTAGAGAGGTAGAGGCTTAATTCTGCTCAGCAATATGTGCACACAACTACTGTGTGAGTTACTGAGGCTACAACGTGTCCCTTGGTAAATTAAGCTGGTATTCTTAACACCGCCCTTTCTGCACGCTTTGCATTTTATAAAATCAGCACAAGGCCTTTCGGCAGCTTGGCACTTTTGCCTCAGAAGTTTCCATGCTCGTTAAGGTTAGATGCTGAGTTGCCCGCCTTTCAGTTCTAGAGTGGGTGGCTTCCACAAGTCAGTTTGATGTTATTGCTTGGGGCGGGAGGGAGGAGTCTGCTATGAATCAGGTATGGTGACCTCTAACAAGCTGCACCTACCTCATCTATACTTCTTTTCAATATTCCAAATGACCTTTCACTTTCCCTATACAATCTCATCACAAGAGAACTTCAGTCTTTAATCCCAAAATAATTTCACCTGATAGTGTATTGGTCCTTCTGGCAGCTTAAGGCCATGTCTACACTACTACTTATGTTCACAAAACTTATGTCGCTCATTGGTGTGAAAAAACCACACACCTGAGCAACATAAGTTTCGCTAGCACAAGTGCTCGTGTAAACAGCGCTATGTTGGCGGGAGCGCTTCTCCTGCCAACATAGCTACCGGTGCTCGTTGAGGTGATTTTATTATGTCGACGGGAGAGCTGTCATCCATCAGCGTAGAGTGACTACATGAGTGATCTTACAGTGCTGCAGCTGCATTAGTGTAGACATAAAAAGAAGGGCTTGATTTTACCAGTGGGTTGGTTCACATTTGTGCCAGGAACTTGGAATTACACAGTGATGAATCAGGCCCAGAATTTTTGCAGTTTAATGTTACAGAAGCAAGAAAAATGAGCTCTCCAGAGATGCATAATTCCATAGAACCCAACTCTTGGGGCTATATTGCTAGTGAGAGAATGGCAGAGAACGTTCCTTTCTGTCTGTTTATCTTGCCCCATCACCGTAGCATCTGGGCATTTCACCCAAGTTAGTGGATTTATCCTAGCAACACCCTTGCGAGGTAGCAAAGCATTATTCTCCATTTAAGGATGGGGACTGAGACGTAGAAGGATTAGGAGTGGGATTTTCAAAGGAACATCCCAGTGTAATTTAACGGATTTATCAAAGGTCATCCAGGGAGTCTTGCAGCAGACCAGAAACTCAACCCAGTTCCCCTAAGTCCTCCCAGGCCAGGCCTGATCTGCACTACAAAGTTTTGTCAGCATAGCTTTGTCAGTCAGGGGTATAAAAAACATACCCCCCCAGTCTACATAGTTCTGTCAGCAAAAGCCTCAGTGTAGATACAGCTGTGCTGAGAAGATCTTTTGTCAGTGTAGCTAATGTTTGTGGAGGGATGGTGTTACTATGCTGACAGAAAAACTCCTGTCAACTTACGCTGTCTCTCCACCGGGTACTCTGCCAGTTTAGCTGTACCAACAAAGCATTTGTAGTGTAGACAAGGCCTTAGGTATTCAAACTGGAAGTGTAACTTTGGGTTCAGGAGACTTACTCCTGCTAGCTCTGATTGAACTAGCTCACTAAAAATAGAGCAGCTCTAGCTGCAGGATGGGCTAGTTGCCCTGAGTATGTAGCCGTCCGAGACCATAGTCATGTACTCAGGGTGGCTTGTCCTTCCTGGCACTGCGACTGTACTCTGTTTTCAGCATGCTAGCTCAGTCAGACCATTTTCCTCCAGTCTGTCTTGCCATTGATGGCAGAGGAGCTCCTTGGGGATAACTGTGCTGTTCTCATCTGTTTAGAGCTTTCCCTTGACCACCCAACTATTTTTCTGTAGGAAATTATTCCAGGTTCCATAGATCCTGATTTTTGGATGGTCAAGCAGAAGGCAGTAGCCAGGAGTGCTATTTTTCATCTATGCTTGGAAAAGAAATGACAACCGTTCCCCTCAGAAGCAGACCTTGCCACAGTGATCCATGCCTGTGGATCATCTCCAGACTGGGTTACTGCTGTGTGCTCTACACTGGGGCTACATCTGAAGACCACCCAGAAACTTGAGTTTATACAGAGTGCACCTGCCCGCTTAGGGCCTCTCAACCCAAACACTAGACTTCTTTTACGTCAAGTTTATTGATGGGCAGTTAGTTTGAGGTAATTGAATGCCAATTAATTTGAGGTAGTTAATATATTTGTAAAGGCCCCCAGACGTTTCTTTCAAGTCACAAACATTTTAAGTTTATCCTAAGGTCTAGTCTACACTTAAAACACTACAGCGGCACAGCAACACACAGTGTAGCAACGGGAGGGGTTCTCCCATTAGTGTAGCTAATCCACCACCCCAAGAGATGGAAGCTAGATCAGTGGAAGAAGTCTAGTGCTGTCTACACTAGCAGTTAGTTCAGTTTAACTAAATTGCTCAGGAGTGTGGATTTTTCGCACCCTCTGAGTGACATAGCTGGGTCGAGTGTAGACCTGGCTTTAATCTGATCACGTTGCATTTGATTTTCCCCACTCCTACAAATCACTGGAGTTTTGGATTGGATTTTAAAGAGCGCTCAGCATTGGTCTAACTGCATTGGTCTAATGTTTGACTTCAGCGGGAGCAGAATTAGTCCACTACTGAATGCTTTTGGAAATGCTGCCCTCAAATGTGGGGAGCTGTTGCAGCATATAGATTTTAAATAGTGATTTATAAATTGTTCTCTTAAGATCTGTTACTTTTTAATAGTCCACTTACTACTCTTCAAGTTGAGGGTTCCATAATCCTATTTACTCTTTCCAGGTAGCATAATTTTCCACCCCCTTTTTTTTTTTTTAAAGAGGGACAGACATTTGGAGGAACTAGTTGTCACTGAAGCTACAATACAGAGATGGAATTTAGGGCTCCCTGCTGAAGTCAATGGCTTTGGAACTTGCAGCTGTTATAGTTCCTTGTTAGTCTCCACCCTAGCTGCATGGATGCAGAAGTGGAGAGCTGTTACAGGTTTTATTGTTTTTGACACAGATAAATAAGAATCTCTTTACAGCAGTTGTATCAGAGTATCTCTTGAAACAGTGGTAAGTAGCACTGAAGTGACAAATTAATAGAAAAATCATTTATTAATGAGTGTAACCTCTTTCTTGTAGCATATTGATTTTAAGCAGCTAACCATTTTCAGTGTTGGTGACTCCCACAATTTTATTGCAAATCTCAGGACAGTTGATGTAATTTTTTTTTAATCCCCAGTGCCAGGAGTAAAGTGATAGTTGAGATAATCTTTTATTTAAAAATGTAAGCTACATTTCTAGCTCTCATGATTGTAGACAAAAGTTTGACCCTAAACCCAGAAAGCAGATAAAAAAAACCTTCAAATTTACTATTTTTGAAATCTCATTATATTTAAGACAATCTTGGGGTTAATGATGCTGCATTTTTTTCAAATTTATTAATTTAAAATTAAAAGTTGAATAGCTTTTTTTCATGTAGATTGTGAGCTGTTCTTGGTGAGAATTTGAATAGCATTGGCTGGTTTTTATTGTGTGTGTAATAGGTCAGATGACTTTTTTGTTCTATGATCACATGAGTAAGGTTTCTGACGCAAATAACTGCATTTTATGAATTCAGAATTTGCTTTCCATCAGTATTCGTAAAGTTACTTAAAATTCACTGTTTTCACAATCTTTCCTTCATGTACGTTTGTGTGCTAGAATAGTCACAGAAAGTGAACTCCTAAGAGGTGTGAACTCAGCTGCAGTGAGACCAGGTTTTAATTAGAATGGACAGTCACAGGAAATTTATGATGATGGGCCAGGCCTAGTTGTAAAACTCCTTTGGTTGGTTCCTGTGATGACAGTAAGGTGTGGTGCCATTTAAAAACAGTGAGTTTAAAAGTAAGAAGAAGAACTGAAGCCAAGAGATTAGGCACTTTCTTTTATAAATATAAAGTTGTGCATAAGCTTTTCTTAACATATCTGTGCTCCCCAAACCCCAACATGCAATCAGTCCTTTGCTTTCTGAGCACTTCATGTGAGTACTCCCATTGACTACTTCAGTGGGACTACTTGTGTGAGGCTCACACAGTGGGATCAGATTTTTTTTTTTATCCTCTCTACTACATGTTAGAATGTTCAGATATTTGGGATGGATCCTCAGCCTGGTTCCTTCAACACTGAAATCACTGTAGCTACAGCAAACTACAGCAGCTGAGGATCTGGCTTTTCATGTAGAATAAGTCACTGTCATTTTGGTTTATTTTTAAATAGTCTTTACTTAGAGCTTGATCCTGCCTCTGAAGTCAACGACAAAACTCAGTGGGAGCAGGATCAGACTCTTAATTCCCACTCAGGTCAGAAATAAGGATTTGGGTTGTAATCTGTCCTCAAAGGGTGAATGCTGTTCCTGTGGACATTAATGAGAGCTGTGTGTTTTTTATGCAAGGGTGGAATTTGGCCCATATATTTGGGGTTTTTTAAAAATATCTTATCACAAGATGGAGTTAAAACAATAAAAGAGAACATGATTGCTGCATTGTATTCTGTTCATCTAGTAAGAAGTGAAATTTAAAAATAGACGAGGAATCAGTCTTAACTGAACACTTCCTCTTTCAAATGGCAGATTTTTTTTTTTAAATGTTAAACTACTTTTAAGAATATGGGAAACACAACACTGATGTCTCCAGTAAAAACTGTTCTTCAAATGGATTTCATATTTTGGAATTATTAGTCCATTGTACCCTTTCTGTATTTCAAGGTAATGAACAGCTTGGTCAAGCGGACTGATTAGGAAGCAGTGAGAGTTTGAAAGCTCATTTACACCTTGGGAAAATATATTATTTGAACCTTACTATTAGCATATAAATTCCCACATAATCTAATACATTTTTGGAACTCTGGAATTGCTTTAGGCACTAATCTTGCAACTTTTTGTGCATGGGCAGACTGCTGCACCTGTGCAAACCACAATGCATGATTGGGGCCTTAGTTTGTAGTAGAGACCCCTGATCCACAGCTGTGGATCCCAGCTTTGAGATGGTATGATATCAGAAACCAGATCCAGATTGTCATGCCTGGTTCCATATATCTGCAATGAGCTAAACCATAGCAGTTCCCAATACCTTCAAATCCACTGAGAGAGGTTTGTTATCTGGATAAAGTTTGAGCCCACCTTTAGTTTAGTAATTTATGATCCAGGAGCTACAGAATGAGCCTGGGAAACCCTCAACATCAGGGTCTGGGTTATCACCAAAGGCTAGTGCTGAAACACCAACTTCAGGCCCTGAACCTGAATGCTACTGAGATGTCATTGCTTAACTGCCTCAAGTTTTTGGGGAGTGGATGAGCTACCAGAGACATTGGGACAGTTAATATGCCATTCCCTAAGACTTAGTCAAGAGGGAAAAAATTAAACATTTATATCAGTCAGGTGACATCAAAAAGATGAGTGGACTGCATCTGCTAGGCCTGAGCTAGGTTGAGAAGCCATCTGTCCAATTAGAGAAAGGGGTTTGGGCTCAGAGATCCCATCTTTGTGACACATTGCACCCTCCTAGCAGAAAACTGTCTTCAGGCCTAATTCTAGCAGCAGAAACAAGCCAATAGTCATTCCCAAACATCTTTGTTGCTGGTGTATTCTACCAGAACTTGCTGCAGAAAGAGCAAATCGGTGTAAAAAGGGCTGCATAAGCCCTACAGGCACCACACACTACTCTCCAAGAGCCATACCAGGGTGGAGGAGAGACCTGCCCCACTGCACGTTCTCCCGAGTGCACAAGTTTGGCATTGCCTTTTCCTGTAGATCTCTGAGCTCTGCAGGGTAGGGGGGGCTATGCTTTCTGCCACACCCCGAGGCCACAAATATCTTCCCATGAAGGTAGCATTTGGCGGAAACTCTACAAGGTGCACCTCCAAGTCTCCTGAGTCCTCTTGCCTACTCCTAATGGTTTGAGCTTGGAGAGAGACCAAATCAGCATTGAGCCTGTGTTAGCCAACTAGGTGTAATTGTATTGCTGGGGTCCCCTATGCCCAGGCCCAGCTCTGCAGGGGCATTCTGGGGCAGAGTGATGGCAAGTTGAGTGTGGCGTTGGAGGAGGAAGATTTGGGAGTGACATGGCTGGGGTGGACATACATTGCAGAGATTGTGCTTGTGCAAAGCCCCTGCAGCTGTTGAAGCAGTTAACAGTTGAGCTGAGCCCTGAGGACTGCCCTTGTCGTGTGTACCTTCGACACGGTAGGTTGCAGTTCTGCTACTGGCAAGTCAGGCCTTACCAGATCCTCGCCTCGACGGGGGCAGTGCTGATCCCTGCAGCCTCTGAATAGGGAGGTGTGAGCTGCCTCCGATCTGTTCCTGGCCCAGCATCCAGCCCCTAGTTCTCGGTAAGGGGAGTTGGGCAGGGAGTACTAGCACTGTATGTTCAGGTGCAGGTTATCTGAGAGAGTCGGAACACAGAAATTGCAGATTACAGGGTGAAATGGTGCCAGTGACCAAATCTGCTTCACAAAGACCCTGTTCTGTTAAATTAAAAAGTCTACTACTAATGTATATTATATTTTGAAACTTTGCCTTAGACTTTCTGATAAATTAGCTGGGCCTGATCCTGCACTCTTTACACTGACAAAACTCTGTCAGGAGAGGATCTTAGGACACCAGGTTTGGATCCAAAATATTTAAAACTGTAGAGGGGCTGATTTTTAACTTTCAAATCCTGGTGCATTTATAGATAAATATCCCATGTTTAAAATGAAAAAGATCAAATTTATTTTTAAAACTCTGAGATCTGGAGGGACTGAGATATTCAAATCACAATTGCAAATGAAAAATGCAGAGGAATTTGAATTTGCTGCATGTACTATTTCAATAATACCAAAAGTCACCAGCGTGGGTGGGTGGTGTCACCTCCTACGCTGTGTGGGGGCGGACACCAAAACGGTGATGCAAGTGTTTGACATTTATCAGTACAGTGTGGTCACTGCTGGTTTTTTTTTTGTTTGTTTTTTGTCCAAGCATGTTTCAAGCTTCACTCTTGACTAACGGGGTAATGAAATTTGTAGGAGGTTTTTGGAGGATGGGTGAACTGGAAGTATTATTATGGTCTGCTGATACTGTAGGCACTTGGTTTGTGATTCTTTGAATGGCTAGATGAGACCATAAAACTGTTCTCAGGCTAATAATAGGTTTGGAAGAGAGTAAGGGTTAAAGGCTACTGTTCCACATTCAAGGGATTGATATGTGGGGTTTAGTGAGTGTCACAGGTGAATCCTCCATGCACTGGTGGCATTGTTGCTTCTACCAGCAGAGATTCACCCCAATTTCTTTAAGTGTGATTGCTGCTTCTGTGTGATAACTCTTACTCTGCCATTTCTCTCTACCTTGCAGTGCCCGAAGAACAGCTGCTCAATGTTGATGAGTATGACCTCAATGTCGTGAGACTCTGCTTTCAGGTGTTCCTCCCTGATGAACACGGCAGTTGCACGTTACCACTTCCTCCTGTCATCTCCAACCCTATTTATGATAACCGTGAGTATCCCAACTGGACAGGTGCACTTTTAAGTGATAACTTTTCCCTTGTATTGGAAGTGCCAGAGGTCAGGCCAGCTTCCCAGCCATTTCCCTCTCAGCTCTCTAGCTCTGTTGCGCTATCTAATGCAAACACAGGGCCAAGGATCCTAGCACTGGCTTTGGATCCTAGTGCTTAGAGCCAAGGCCAGAATATGGACTGTAGGTTGTGTATATGCCTGTTGGATATCAAATGGGCCTAACAAAGGTGTGAGTGGTATGTTGACATTGGGTAGTAGGAGGTGCAGTATCTCTATCAGTCATACTACTCGTTAGATCCTTTCATGGCCCTTGGTTACGTACTGCAGCAGTAACCACAAGAAACCCAGTTTCCAGTAGGCAAGGCGTTTAAAATATTTTGTAGTGATAAAGATTGCTGAGAAAGGTCCCAGCTTGGACTTAGCTGCCATAAAACTCAATCGGTGCGCCAAGGACCTGATCCAAAGCCTTTTGAAATAACTGGGGAATCTTTCTGTTGACTTCTTTGGGGCTTTGGATCAGGCCCTATGGGTGAAATTCACCCATGTAGAGAATTAGCACAAAGCTCTAAACTACTTATGTCCCATCAACCCTTATTTTGAGGGCCTGGGACAGAACCTGAGCTGGTATAAGTTTGCGTAGCTTCACTGCCTTCAATGGAGTGATGCCAGTTTTGAGCAGCTCAGGGTCTGGTCCCGTAAGTGATGCATAGGTCTTGTGCTGACTCACTATCCAGGATGGAATTTTACCACAAACAGATGTGTTTTGCAAAGGATTAACTTTTTCAGAGGATTTTTGAGTGACTTCGCTATACTGTAACTGGATCGTCTGAAAAAGGAGTGTGAAATATGAGATATAAATATTTATATCCTGCCTTTGCAGAATAGCCTTTAATAATTGTTGAAGACTTTGGCAATTATTTTTGTCGTCTTTCTGTGCCAAGTTTTGTAGATCGCGAGACCGATTATTTTAGTAGAAGCCACTGATTTAGAAAAAAGGTGCATCTGTGCAGTTGATGAGGAGAGTTGTGCTATGAATTGACATAACCATTATGGAAGTATTCAGTTCTAACCAGGGTTTTTGTTATTTTTACCTATTTTTAAAACATGCTATAAATCTCTTACTTTTGCCAGTTGAAATGCTACACAATCTTTTATTCAGGGACTTTATAGCAGAGCTGGTGAGGTTGGGATAAAATTAACAGAGCTAAAAGCAATGTCTCTCAACTACCATTTAGAAATACGCTAGATCGGGGTAGGCAACCTATGGCACGCATGCCAAAGGTGGCATGCGAGCTGATTTTCAGTGGCAGTCACACTGCCTGGGTCCTGGCCACCAGTCCGGGACGCTCTGCATTTTAATTTAATTTTTAAATGAAGCTTCTTAAACATTTTAAAAACCTTATTTACTTTACATACAACAATAGTTTAGTAATATATTATAGACTTATAGAAAGAGACCTTCTAAAAACGTTAAAATGTATTACTGGCACGCAAAACCTTAAATTAGAGTGAATAAATGAAGACTCGGCACACACTTCTGAAAGGTTGCCGACCCCCGTGCTAGATCATAAATACAAGTGCCTTTCAGTTGACGTCAGTCCCTGCTAAGCTTTCTTTGGTTTTATCATGGGGTGTGTGTATGTGTGTAGGTGTGATTTTGTTTTGTATTATGGGTGTTTGGAGTCCTCCATTGTAGCTTAGTGGTAGTGTAACTAAAACATGATGCATAACTTCAACCACAAATTGGTAGAATTGCTGTGACATCTCGTGAATTTGTTGACCTTTTCAAACTAGTTCTGACATACAGAATTAAGAAAGGTCAAGTTTTGACCTTGGTTAAAAATGTGTAGTGTGTATGCACTCTCTCTCATAGAGTATTATAAAGTGGCCAAAATTATGCAGTTGAATACATGCAATAAACAGCCAACTTGTTCAGGTAACACACGTTTTCTTCCTACTGAACTGTGGCTCTCAGTATATTCTCATGGTTTATAGACCGAGATGATCTAAATACAGTTTGTTTTGTCAGTGGCTTTGGGATACCTACATTACTCACCCAGAGCTGTTGCAAGTCTGTTCAAACAAGTAGCAATACAAATATTTATAGCTCTCTCTGCATTGTCATATATTTTGTTCTTCCCACACGCATTCATGTAATAATTTGTCTTCACTTTTTGTCATTTTTAGTCTCCATCAACTTATTCATTTTTGAAATGTATGAACTTAAAGTGGAAACAATTAAACGGGTACAGGTGGAGCCGAAGAAAGTGTCAGTTTATAAAATAGTGCAGGTGGCACTGTCTATAGCTAAGATGGCTCCCGTTTTCAGTTGCTTGTAACTTTGCCAAACTTTAATTATTTTAGGCTGAAATTTCCCATGTTGGGTGTCTACCTCAGGCTGACATGTCTGGGAAATTTCTGCTAAAACGGTTCAGCCATTTCTGAGAATGAGATCAGGGAGAAATATGGTTTTTTGGTGTATGTTTTTAAAAAAAACATTCTTACAGCCATTTCACTGAGAGCCTAGGAGGGGCCAGGAGCAGGGGCAGGAGAGCGAAAATAGGGATAGAAAGGTCTGTAACCACTGAAGAATACTCCTCTGCCAGGCCTGGAACTGAACCCAGTATTCCTGAGTCTTAATATTCCTTTGCTGTCATCAGATAGTTGTGAAACAGACTGGCAAAGTGAGTCTCGTCTCCTTCTAGTGACTGGACCAAATAGAAAACAACAGTTACGCATTGTTCAAGTGGCAGTGGTCTGTACTGTAGATCTGAACAACCTGATGACCTGTGTTGGGGGTCAGCCCGGTTCCACATGGTGGAATTTCTGTTTTTTTTATTTGCTTTTTAAAAAACTTAGTTTTCTGGAATGTAATTTCCTATGTTAAAAGGACATCAAGGTTGCAAAGTCATGCTCTCAAAAGTTAGGCAATGCCAGAATTAAGGTTACTTATGCACCCTTAATTCATCCCCCTTGTGTGTATGCATTATGATACAGTCCTTAATTACATGATCACATGCTAGTTTTTCCACAGGACCCCTGATTCATTGAGTGATGGAGCTAAAAGCAATGTGTCGTGGCTCAGTGAATGAATCAGGCTGGTGTAGTGAAGGAGGCCTTTTGTAGGATACCTGCCTCATTTGGGGAAAGTGTGACATGAATGAGACTGGGAACCGCAGGGACAGAAAGGACGGTTTCATGGTAAAGGCAGCTGAATGCTGCCCTGGAGTATTGGATTCTGCTGCAGAGTTCCTGTGTGATGCAGTGCACGTTATGTAAACCAGAATTTTCACATGGTGGTCACTGTGTGTTCCTCATTTTCTGAATACCCAACTTGAGACACCTGGGGTCTGATTTGCAGAAGTGCTGATCGCTCTCAGCTGCAACTGAGGTCCATGGGAGCTGTGCTCTGTACATCCAAAGTGCTACATAATACCAAATGCTCTGAAAAAATCAGACACTAGGCATCTCAAATTGGGCACCCAGAATTACTGGGTATGTGTCTGGCTAGTCATTATGCCTCACCTCACAGGGCTCTGGTGAAGACCATTCCATTCATGTTAGTAAAGCACTAAGATATGACGCTGAGAGCGTCATGAGGAAGTTGTTAATTCTGTACTATTATGTAGAGAAGGTTTTGAAAAGTGTGCAGTGAGGCATGTGGTCACATATTAAATGATGAGGATGAAACAAAATATTGAAGAGTTGCTCATTCAGTGAGCACAGTCTGTCCTGTGCACTGAATGAGTTGGGGAAAACCAGCATGTGATCACATATGTAAAGACTGTATCCTAATGAATATGCACAAAGGGGCTGAATTACAGTTGCACATGCAGCGTTAACTATGAGATTTCCTAACTTTCAGCTGCTTGACTTTGCAACCTTAATGTTCTTTTAATTTAGGTTTTTGGGATGCAGCCTATAAATTCATTGGACCACCTTTTGCCCAGCATATTACTTGGATATATATGAATTATTATATTAATTATGAAGTATATCAATTTGAAACAGTATCCTAATCTTTATCCCACATTTGTTCATGAAAAGCTGCTGTTAATATATTAAAGTCTGACTTGTGGTAGATAAAATAATTACTTTCAGCACTGAAGACTCCAAAGCTTTGCAGGTCTCCAGCAGCTATGCTGCTCAGGGCTAAGCAGTTATGCTATCCTAATTGTATTGGTTTATTTTGTAATGACAAACAGTGAGGTTACCAGAGGTAATCTTACATAGGGCAGTTCTTGATCCAATACCTCTGTGAGCACTGATATAATGCCAGAGGCCTTCTGTGTCTGCACATCTTTACCCAGATGCTGAAGTCAGTAGAAGTTGTGTGGTGGTTGTCTTTGAGCCCAGTCTGGCCCCTTGTATAGAATTACAGATGATAATATGCAATATTACCAAGATTTTCAGAATTTTCTATACTTAAGCACCCAAATGAGGCCTTGAGCGAGCAAAGCACCTAACCCCATGCGTAAATTTAAGCATATGTACATATGTTGATTTACTGGGATTGCTCGCATGCTTAGTTAAGCACATGCTTAAAAGTATTTTGCTGGACTGGGGCCTTGGTGGCTAGATTTCAGAAATACTGAACACCCAGAAATTCCTGTAGACCCTATTGGGGGCTGTTGGGTATTTTTTGAAATCTGGCCATCTATTTAGATGCCTAAATCCAAATTTTGGAGTCTAACTTTAGGATCCTGTTTTTGAAAAAATTGGCCATTGCCTCCAAATGTTAAAATTAAAAAAAAAAAACCTGTTAGCTGCTATTTTTTATTATTTTTTATTAAATATTTTTTAAAAATATTATTTTTATTAAATATTTCTATAGTGGTAGTGCCCAGCGATCCCAATCCTGACTGGGACCACACTGAGTAGATGCTGTGTGAGTGTATAGGAAGACTCATTGACTCTCGCCCCACCCTCATTTGCCCATCTCTTTTAGACCAAACTTAGCGGTTTGAGGACCAAGTATGTCCCTAAGTAAAAACTATAATCTGCTGTGCTGAGGTGGGGGGAAGGGGAGGGTTTCACTTTCACAAATTGCTGACCCAACCCTTTCCAGCAACTCCAGAGTGATGTGTAAGGGTCATTGACTAAACCCTTGCATTCGAGTTCTATGGGTCAGAGTTGCTGTAATGTTGATTAACAACCACTGGCTAAGTGGTGAAATATTTGCAACAGTAATGTGAGCTGGCTTTGGAATAAATATGGAAGATAAGTGGTTAAGAGTAGCAGTTTTGGTGTTTGGTGCCCAAGACAGGAAAAGGCTACATGACCAGAGCCTTCATCTTTCTTGCCTTCATCACCTGCTTACTGATTTCATCTTGGGCTAGGAACATGTTTCCAAATTACCTTCATGTGGAGGGCATTTTGAATGCCAGGTGTGCACTGCACTGTCCCTGCTCCAGTTATTTGCCTTGTTAGGCCAAGCAGGATGGAGACCTTCATTTCAGTTTATATGTACCAGAATTTCTCCTCTGCACTTTCATTCTATGGCAGCCACTAATGCTTTACAAGCCTTACGTACATAGTGGAGAGGGCTAGATGGAGCACCCCTTCCAGTACAGACTTTAATAGCAGGCCCAGTACAGAAGTGCATTCAAACTCACCTCTTACATTCACATCCGTTCATGTTGATAACACTGCTGTAATACCTGCCCATCAGTCATCCCAGGGCACTTTCGTAAAGCCCTCTCTCTTTTTTATTAGCCAAGATGGTCAGGGATGCAACGCCAAGCTCTGGGTGTTCCTAAACCTCAACTGCCAGAATCTGGAACTGGACAACATGGGATGGATCACTCAAATTGCCTGCTCTGTTCATTCCCTCTGACATAATTGGCATTGGCCACTGCTGAAAGACCAGATACTGGGCTAGATGGACCATTGGTCTGACCCAGTACAGCTGTTCTTGTGTCCTTATATCCTATCGCTATTTCCTGTTTTCTCTCTAGGGGCTCCCAACACAGCAGAGTTGAGAATCTGTCGTGTGAACAAGAACTGTGGAAGTGTAAAAGGAGGAGATGAAATATTTCTACTGTGTGACAAGGTTCAAAAAGGTAACTGTGATTAGTTTCTCTCCCTCTTCCCAGAATACATTTCAAATGTATTCAGCTGCGGAGGCCAACATTTTCAAACTTGGAGGCCTAAAGTTAGGCCCCTAAACCTTCACTTAAGCTCCTAAATAAGCGGCCTGATTTCAGAGTTGCTGAGCACCCTCAACTCCCATTGAACTCAATAGGTCATCAGCTCCTCTGAAAATCAGGCTATTTAGGAGCCTACATAAGGACTTAAATGCCTAACTGTAGGCCCACAAGTTTGAAAATGTTGGCCAGAGGTTTTAGTTTTTTCTCTCTGTACTAACTGGTACCTTCTGTTTCTGATGGACTAGATGATATAGAAGTCAGATTTGTCTGGAATGAGTGGGAAGCCAAAGGTAGTTTCTCACAAGCTGATGTACACCGTCAAGTCGCTATTGTATTCAAAACCCCACCATTTTACGAAGACATCACTGAACCAGTTACGGTAAAGATGCAGCTGCGAAGGCCTTCTGACCAGGAAGTCAGTGAGTCAATGGATTTCAGATATCTACCAGATGAAAAAGGTACAGTTCCTACTAATAGAATTCTTAAGAGTATGTCAAAGCTGTATTTTTACATGAGAGAGCAACCTTGAATCCATAAAAAGTTTGGTTTTACTAACGGCACTCCAGCATTGTCCTTCTTTAGAATAATATTAAGGGTGGTGGGTTGTGATTTTTTTGTATCAGCTCTTTAGATCACATATCTAATGAGAACTACATTTGGGAAGACCCTTTCCACTATAACCAGAAGGCATACATCAGTACTGGAAACTTTCATCACAAAACACAGTGGAGAGCATCCTAATCTCCAACACTCTTTTCTCCTTCCCCTTGTAGATCCTTATGGTAATAAAGCAAAAAGGCAAAGGCAAATATCAACATTGACTTTGCAAAAGCTCATCCAGGAATACGGTAAGGAAAACATTTGGTAGTTTGCTTCCATGTGGTGGTTTTTTTTTTGTTTTTTTTTTTTGTTTTTTGTTTTTTTTTAAAAAGAGCAATCCTATTCTTAAATAACAGGATTAATTGCCTTTTCCATCACAGGTCCCAATGTGTCCGAGAGGCCCAAAGCAGCTCCATTCCGGTCTATCCCTGGCGAAGGGCGGGTAATTAAGAAAGGTAGATTTGTCTGCACATGTCAATGCAGACTCTCTGATTTGCAGTGTTCATTTTCCATAGCAGAGAGTCCGATAAGGGCCCTAAGCTTTTCAAGCACTGGGGGCTAGTTTTCAGTGGCTAGAGGCACTGGTGGGGTGACGTTTGTATGTACAATTACCACACATGCATATACAGAGAAATCAAAAAGCCCTTTCACTTTCTGGTTCATGCACACTGAGCTGCAGTAACTTGACATGTAAATGCAGGCGCACAACTGGGAACATGCCTGGCCCGCTATCCACTGGGACTCCAGCACTTAAACTTCAAGGCCTAGTATTATTTGAAGACACCTATTATTTGCACCTGCCCCCGTCCCACCCCCAGTTCATTCATGGTCTCCCGAAGGGCCACAGTAAACTGTCACCCTCATGAGGTGACTCAGCACTCCATCCTGAAAGTGCTGCTGTAGGCCTGCTCCTCAGGTGGAAGAAAAGGGGGGCTCTCTAATACCCAACGTGAATCTGTCTAAAACAAATGGTTGAGGAAGATTTGAGGGGTCCTTTCCCCTCTCAGCAAGAGCACTCTCCCCTAGCAATGAGGGGTCTCTGGAGTCTGCCCCCTGCTGAGATTATGAGAGGCCAGCCCCTAATGCTCCCTCATGACAGCAGCAGTAAGGGGGCAGCTCACTGCAGGAGAGAGAAGCTCTTCAGTAGCAGGGGGCAAGAGGGGAACAAACACCAGCGGTCTGCAATGGGCCCCACCCCCAAAGTCCAGCACCCATGTGGGGAAGGAGCCCCTGACAGCCAGCAGGGAGGGAGGGAGCAAGCAAGCATGTGCTGCCCCTTTTCAATGAGAGAGAGGGGTAAGGGGCTGGTGCCAGGGAGAGCAGCAGGAGATTGGGTCAGAGGTGAAGTTGTTTGGACAAATGCTAAACACTGAGTAAAGTTTTCCAAAGCACCTAAATGTTTTAGGAGTCAAAGTGTTAGGCACCTAAATACCTTTGAGGATTTCGACCTTGGGAGCCTAAGTCTCAAAGTCATTGGGACTTAGGTTCCCAACTTATTTAGGCCCTTTTGAAAATTCTATCTGTTATCTCTGCATATCTCTGAGCTTTCAGACATTTGGTTCTTTTCAGTGAAGTCTTAACTTTACATTTCCGGGCTTTCCTCATCGTTTGTTTAAATGTTTTTTTATGGTTCCCCCTCCGCAGGTGAGGCCATGTCTACACTGCATCTGGGAGCAAGCCTTTTAGCCCGGGGCCACAGACTTTCTCTTGCACTAAAAACAGCTGTGTAGACAGTGCAGCTCAGGCTCGAGCTTGGGTTCTGAAGCCTGTGGGGAGTGGGAGCAGGACAGGCTTGGGATCCTGAGCTCCAGCCCAAGCTCCAATGTCAAAGCAGCATCTAGACCAGAAGTGGGCAAACTATGGCCCGTGGGACCCTCCTGCCCAGCCCCTGAGCTCCTGGCCCAGGAGGCTAGCCCTCGGCCCCTCCCCCGCAGCCTCAGTGCGCTGCGCCACCGGCACAATGCTCTGGACAGCCGGGCAGCGCAGCTGCAGAGCCGCAGCCTGACCTGGTGCTCTGGGCGGCACGGCTGTAGCGCCACCAGGCACCAGTGCTCTAGGCAGCGCGGTAAGGGGGCGGGGGGGGCTGGATAGAGGGCAGGGGAGTTTGGGGCCTGTGGTCAGGGATTGGGGGTGTGGATAGGGGTCAGGGCAGTCAGAGGGTGGGGAACGGGGGGGTTGGATGGGGCAGGGGTTCCGGGGGGGGGGCAGTCAGGAATGACAGGGGGTGTTGGATGGGTGGCAAGAGGCAGTTAGGGGTGAGGGGTCCAGGGGTGGTCAGGGACAGAGAGCAGGGGGTGGGTGGATGGGGCAGGAGTCCCAGGGGACCGATAGGGGGTTGGATGGGGCAGGAGTCCCCGGGAGCCCTCAGAGGGCGAGAAGCAGGGGGGTTGGATAGGAGGTGGGGGCCAGGCCATGCCTGAATGTTTGGGGAGACTCAGCCTCCCCTAACCAGCCCTCCATACAATTTTGGAAACGTGATGTGGCCCTCAGGCCAAAAAGTTTGCCCGCCCCGATCTAGACAGCTAGTTTTAGAGTGCTAGCATGAGCCTTGCTAGTACAAGTCTGTGGACTGGGGCTGGAGGTTTGCTCCCAGATGCAGAATAGACATGTCCTAAGATATTGAGAGTACTTACTATACAGCCTCAAAGCCATCCATATTTTTTATTGTAAGCTTCTCTAGCTTCCACGTTTCAAGTAAAGAAGGGTGATGTTTACAGCTAGTCTAACTGCAAGTTGGACATTTAGGGTTTGTCCTCCAAGGTGCTAAGCACTGTGGCCTGATCCAGCAAAGTAGGTGCTTAACTGCAAGCCCATGAATCATCTCACTGATGTCATTAGGATTGCACATGTGCCTAAAGTTAAGCCTGTGTTTAGTGCTTTTGCTGTACCACTTTGGCCGGCTTGACCATTTGAACTCCCTGCCATGTTTTTCATTCTTATAATTTCTAGGCATTAATTAAGATATTTGTTTCCTTTTCACAGAACCAAATATGTTTTCTCAAACTGCAATTATGCCACTGCAGAGAACTCCTGTAAGCACCAGTCAAATTCCGTCTTATTATTCCGCACCCACATGCAATTCAAATCCAATCCCACATCACCATACAAATGTGCAGGCCATGGGACCGGTTAAGCATGATGAAGCTCTTTCTTCATGTTGGCATTCCCTGTGCTCCTCTTCTTCATCGGGCAACACAGTTAATACACAGACACAGAACTGTTTTGTGATGGATGCACTTAACCCTAACCCACAAAACAGCAGTTCTCTCTCAGCTCTTCCTGAAAATGTTCTGAACTGGACTGATCAGAAGGATCTAAACTACTATCGAGATTTTGCCAGCACAAATGGTATAGGAGCATCAGCGATGTCACAGCAAGACATGCAGAATGTCTCTGATAGCAGCATCATGCATCAGGCTCACACCATAAACGTCACAGCACCCAGCATTGTTAACATGGAGACTGATGAAATGGGATGCATGAGCATGAACGTAGAAAAGGCATCATTTAATCAAGTTTTAAATCCAAGTGATCACAGGAGGCAAATCCATCAGGTGCCTTCTACCAGTACATCTCTAGCAGCTTCTTGTAGCTCATCTTTTAGTTCACAGTCCAACGCATTTCATTCAGCTGCGTACAATTTCGCAGACCCTCAAGTTGTGAACGAATCAAGGCCACCCAGCACTCTTATTCAGAATAATCAAAATAGTGCTTCCAATAGCCAGTACTACATGGGTGGGACCCAAGGTGAAGAAGAGTTTTTGAACTCCTTTGGAACCACTTTAGAGGATCTATTGGGGAGCTACAACCACTGAGTCTCTGTTTTGTTGTCAATCTGAAAACCAGTATCCAAAGTTTCTCTCGTGGCCAGAGACAGACAATTGATATGTAATTGAATATTCCTATTCATAGTTACTGCTGTGGGAGCCTGGCTTTTCCTCTTGGAATGTTTATCAGGGCAACTTATTATGCACATTTCAGACTATAATTAGGGTGGCTGATCAAGGGTTGATGCCACATTAAAGGCGACATTAGGGAATAGGGTTTGGGAATTTGTACATCCAAAGAACCCCACATAATTTTTTTACAGTGTTGGAAAGGGATAGTGAAGGGGGCTGCTAGGTGCTAAAGACCTCCTGCACTCAGCAGAAGCTCACCCCTGGAAACAGGTATCTTCAGAGGGGCCAAGTTTATATAATTTAAGGGAAAGAACTAGCTGGAAACAAAAACAGGTGTTGCTCCGTACAAAATTAATATAAACTTGCTAAATAAGAAACTAGACAAACCCAGGAATTGTCCTGCTGGTGCACAGCAGTGGCCTATTTAGTCCCCTTAATATTTTCTTCTTACCTGACAGTGCTGTCTCAACATTTTTATATATACGTTTTTATTGCTAAACTTAGCTTATGCACTGATCTTTTTTACATTTATATGTTCACTCCATTTGCTTAGAAAGCAAATTATTCTTAAAAATGGTAATGACTATGTCATTGTTAAGTCTATTTAAAAATATTAGAATGTTCCCTGGAATTCTTAAATAGTGCAGCTATGGTGTGGCATGAATTGTTGAACAAAGAAGCAAAACTACTTTGCACTGTTCTCTCAGTGTTTTTTTTTTTTTTTTTTACTCTAACGTACTGGATGCTTTATGAATAGTAGCAGGGGATTGGTACTGTAAGGAATACACTTTTTGGGGTTGCATGTGTTTGTTTTTGAATTTCATAAAATATACTGGGTTAGATCCTCTTACATGGCACCTCCTTTCTGGTGACTTTGGGCTAGTCGAGAAGCTGGCTACCCAAACACAAGCAGCTGAGAGTCCCCTTGCCGAGGAGAGTCCTGGGTGCCATAAAGCTAGCATTGCAACCTCTGCACCACCTACTTCTGGCTCCTGGCATCATGGGCAAAGGGAAGGTGTGGCCAAAACATGCTGTGCTCTGGACACCCAGAATGATTCCACGCTGCTAATTAGGATCCCCATCTGCACCCGGAATGAGGGGCTGTGCCCTACCCCTTTAGCCCCATAGGTTGTCAAGCATAACTCGGGCACCTGTGAGGATCTAGCCCATAAATGATATTTCTTTGTGGGGTTTTGGGGTTATCTTGTTTTGGTTTCTATAGCTTCAAGTTCTCTAATCAGACACATTCACTTTTTTTAAAGCTATTTAAACAGTCTGCTCCACTGCCAAAGGCATCACTAAACTTTTAAAACTCGTATAAGTCTATTTATTGACTGGAGAACAGATCTCACTGACTCCCAGATGCAATAATAAATAAATCTCATTCAGAGCAATAATTTGAAGGGCGTAGGTCAGGAGTTTTCAACCTGTGGTCTGCGGACCTGCAAACTAGGTCAAAGGGCTGGTCTTCAATACGGGGAGATCAACACTGCTGCAATTGATGCAGCAGGCATCGATTTAGCAGATCTAGTAAAAACCCGCTAAATCGATGACAGAGCACTCTCTGGTCAACCCTGGCACTCCACCTCTGGGAGAAGAGTACGGGAAGTCGACTGGAGAGCGTCTATGATCAGCGCAGCTCAGTGAAGACACTGGGGTAAGTCGACCAAAGCTATGTCGACTCCAGCTTTGTTCACGTAGCTGGAGTAGCGTAACTGAGGTTGACTTACCCCGGTAGTGAAGACAAGTGCTAAGATTTCCAAAGGGGTCCGCACCTCTATTTGAAATTTTTTAGGGGTCCCACAAATGAAAAAAGGTTGAAAACCACTGGTGTAGGTGATTATGCACCTCCCGTCGTAATGCTCAATACAGGGCAGGTGTGTGTATGAATTTCTGCAGATATTTTTAGATTGTATTATCGGGGCTGTCCCTAGGCATATGCGGCTACGTAGGGCACTGGAAAATGTGGGGCACCACCCTCGCTGGCTGTGGCTGGAATCCTCTGTTCTCCAGCCCCTTGCCTGTGCTGGGCCAGCAGGCTTCTCCCCACCCCCTCCCTTGCTCCTCAGCTGGCCAGCTGAGGCTCCAGCCTCCGGCTCTGCCGGTGCACCGCTGCTCAGAGTGGAGTCCTTCCCTGGACCCTGCCTACCTGCACTGCTTGGTGTCCGGGGGGGCTGGGTTGGGGCCAGGATGGGAGGAGTGAAACTTCCACATGGGGGGGCTGGGACTTAAAGTGACAGTGTGCTCACTGTCTCTCACACTTCCCTAACACACACACAGTCTGGCTCTCACACCCCCATACACTCTGCCTCTCACGAGTCAATCTCTCAATACAGATTTTTCTCTTACACACACAGTCACATACATACACACACACACACGTATTATTGTTATTACTGCTTGGTACATCCTGTCAAAAGGCTCGTGGTGAGTGGCTGCAGGAGGGCCATGGGCTCTGGCAAGATGCAGCCCCCATGTGACAGCACGAAGCCTGCCTTGAGCCATTGCCGCAGCATTTGCTGCGTACAAAGCATGGTGTGTGTCAGCAATGGGGGGGGGGGGGGGGTTCTGGGGGTCCGCAGGCAGGAGTGGTGGCTGGGCCACCTCAACACACTGGGGTCAGCGGTGCTGGCTGGGGACCGCCTTCAGTGGAGCATAGGGGCTCTAGTCTAATAATACTGTATAGGGCCCCATAAATCCTAAGGATGGCCCTGTGTATTATATATGCAGCTGGAGCTTGGACAGGTGCTTCCTATAAATCTAAGGTGAGAGGAGCTGCAACGTGCTACTCGTCAGCATTTTCGTAATACTTTTAAAATGAATGAAAGGGACCAAGCAGCATTTTTCATGTGATTTGTAGGTGTAATAACCCAACAGAGCATGACTGAGGAAATATAAAGCTTGAAATATGTGGTCAATCAGTTTCTTTAAAGTTCTCAATTAACATTTTAGTAATTTTTTTATTTCAAAAATTCTTTGCTACAATTTTTTATTGTGTATAATTAAATATTTTAATTCACCTCTGTGTTTTCCTTTTTGGCTCCAAGATGAGCTGGTTTTGTGTTTATACTCTGTCCCCATAGACCATTCAAGAACATTAGATTGAAAAAGAAAATCGGATCCTAACAGTTATTCAGCCCCTCTAATACTCCTTGACTTAAATGAGGCTACTCATGTGAGGCCCCAAAAGCTTAAATCAGCTTGAGAGACTCTGCTTTTGTTTTGTTCATATTAGGAAATCTGTTTTTAAGGCATTTTCCATGGCTACTGAGTATCGTTGGCTACTGGGAAGCCTAAAGTGACTAGTACACTAAGAGCGTCTCTGTGTAGTTTTTTGCATTGATTGCCTAAATTGGTAGAAAAACAAATTTAGTTAAATCAGCACGCCACCATAGTGTATAGGCAGTTACAATGTAAAGATGTGTTTATTGGTATAGCTACAACTATGAATACCTTTACTAAACCTACCAGTTTAGTTAGAGCCATGCAAAATCTCTGTGTAGGCCTAAAGCCTACTTTCTGAAAAATGACTCCTGATATTTTTGCAGGGGCTCAGCTGTTGGGTGTCCTTGACACCTTCAAGAAGCCTGCGTTTCAGAGGGCAGCTCTGCACAGCTATTGTTTGAAATGTAAGGTCCAGGGGATGTTTTCCTTGGAGTAGTGAATAGTAGGGATGATGCTCTCTAGATTTACCACACATCACCCACTCTAGTTATTTTAACATACCTTTTTCTTCTGCTTTATGGGAGTTGATCCTACAAATCCTTCTTCCCACACCAAGTCCAGTTGAGTTAAATGAACCATCACGCAAGTGTAAGGATGTTCAATGCTGGGCTAAATGTCAGTTTTCTTATTGGCTGCCCCAGTTCCTATGACCTTTGAGGGACAACAGTGCCCCACATTAGATTCTGAACAGAATAGCCAATTCTAAAAAGCTATATCTTTTGTTAGGAAAGATAAGTTTAGGACACATGGGGGAAATGCGTACTTTTAGTGATGCCTAGAGTTCCTTCTGAGTCAATGTTAATAACTTTTTACACACACTAAGCTGTCTGTCTTTGGGCTGAAATGTTGCAATGTATGAAACAACTTTTGTTTTCATTCTTTGCATAGTTCCTTTCAGTGTGTTACATTTCTGATCTGATAAGTTTCTATAATAGACTAAATCCTGCTCCCTTTATTCACACAAGCCATCACCTTAATTCAGTGAGGCTACTTGAAAGGGTAAGTTTTGCCCTGATGTTGTTTTTAAAATAAAAGTATAATTTATTTTAGTTCCAGTTCTGCAATGTAAATTACAAACAAACACACAGGCTGAAGGAGAGAAGGGTTTATTTTCTTGTTAAACCTGCAGATTTTAACAAAGTTGCAAAACAAATTATATTAGCTTTTCAAAATTTTCTTTATATTTTATGTGATCACTTTCACTACGTAGCCAATGAACATAATTGGATGGTTATGTGTATAGGCACCTTAGCTACCACCTTAGTTTCATGTGCATTATACCCAGAGGTGAAAGTAAGCCAGTACGGCATACCGGTAAGAAAGTGGCTGCTGGTACACAGCTGACTGTATGGGCAGGGCCGCTGATGGGGGGGGCAAAAGAGGCAGCTGCCCCGGAGCCCGGCGATTTAAAAGGGCCCAGGGCTCCAGCTGCTGGCGTGGTAGTTGCCAGGAGCCCAGCAGCAATTTAAAGGGCCCGGGGCTCCTGGCCTCCACTGGCATGGTAGCAACAGCCGGGAACCCCAGGCCCTTTCAATCGCTGGCGCGGGCCGGGCAGTACTGACTGGGGAAGTCTGGCCCTGGCCTCAGCCCCACCCCTTCTGGGGGCCCAGAGGCACCCCCCCTGCCCAGGACCCCTGCTACTCTTGTACCAGTAAGTCAGTTAAGTTACTTTCACCCCCAATGCAGATATATTAGGGAAAGCCTGTTGTGATTCAGGATCTTTGGGAGCTCTGCAGATGCAAGGAAGGGAGATTAGACCCTATATTTTAAAATAGCCCTTACAATCTCATCATCCAGCTACACTCTAGCTCTAAATGGTGTCTTCATTGCTCCCATAGCACACGCTATATTAGAGAGAATGGTGACCAGAGTGTTTTTTTGTACTAAGACAGCACTAGCAGCGTGCTCTCTCTCTTTTTTTGCCTTGTTAGCTTTGTAGCAGACAGGAGGGGCTGTTGTGTGATATCTGCTATGTCTATTCCTGCTGATTTTTCCCTATAGATTTTGGAATTTAGAAATCATTATTAATAGGTTCAAGAAATCAAGACAATTATGCTGGGTTTCTCTTTTGTGCATTCAATTTCTTATGTTTTCCATCATTCACATAGTCTCCTTTCTTAGTGTTTGTAACTGTTCACACAGATGATTATCTAAGTCAACTACTGCTGGAAGCGTTTGCTCATAGTAACTTTTATATTAGAAACAAAACCTGTAGTCTAAATTATGCTCCTGATTCTAGAAAGAAACAGAAATGTACTTTTGAACTCCTACATCCATGTTTACATGTTGGAGATAGTGGAGAAGAGGAACTAATTTAATGAGTCTTTCCTGACCCTAGCAGTGGGTACAGTCCACCCAACAGTTCCTCCCCCCACCACCACATAAATAGCAGTGTGTCTTGCAGAATACCTGACATATTTCTGAAACATTTTAAGAAAAAGCCTCTTTAATAATTCCAAATCCCCTCAATTTCTTCCTGAATCTGTATTCATCTTTTTGTGCTTCATAGGAGCAGAAATAGCTCTATGATGCACTCACTCAGTCTTGATTTCATCAAATATAGCAAGACGTGTTGTAAGGCAGTCCTCTTAATTTCTCATTTGGGTTACAACCTGTGAGGCCATTTCACACTCACATATTAAAGTGGGGACTTGTTAATTTATACACAAGTTTTCATACGCTTCTATATACCTTAGCTTCAGCTACAGTGGCAAATCGGGGCCTTGTGATTCACCACTGGTAGCGCAGACTGGACTCAAATGTTTTTGCTGACATAAAAATGCCAGAAAACCACATATACTACAGCCTCACCGTTCCTACTGCAGGTAGAGCCATATGGGTAGTGAATTAGCTTGCTTTCTTTAGATTAGGCCTTTTCTGTACTTCATGCTAAAATTCTATCATGACTTGAACTTTTTATCTGTCTTTCACTTTTTGTACAGGAAGTGGGATGTGGTGTAAACCTGCACACAAAATGTAACACAAACAGATGGCTACTTTTACGGCTCTTTTGCAGAGGAACTTGGACCTGCCACTATTATGCTAAAGAAGTAGCACAATAAAATAAAATTAATCAATGAACATAGTAAGTATACCCTAGGGATGATTAAAAAAAAAAAATCAATTAAAACTGTTTTTCTGATGGAAAATGGAGTTTTCAACTAGATGAAATTTTTCAAAAAAATTGGCTACTTTCTGTGGGAATTTTCAGCTTATGTCAGAAAAACCGCAACATGTTTGTCAGCCAAAACCCCAAATATTTCTGTTCAGTAATGCCACTACGGTCCCTGAAAGAGTTGTAGTTTGGGCACCTCATGTCCCCACTCTCCTTCATGTGGTGGCTTCCCCAGCCAGACTACATCTCTCATGCTGCACACAGGGGCTCAGCAAGAGGGGAGACATGGGAGATGTAGGCTGGTCAGGGACCCTGGCCTACAGAAGAGAATAGGAGTATGAGGTACTTGAACTACAAATCCCATGAGGCACCTCCTGAATTTCTGAACTGAATTTTTGGGTATAAAGTTTTTAGCCACCCCCTCCCCCCTACAATAGTCAAAATCCAACCAGCACCAGTACATATATCGGGGAAATATTGTAGGCCCGATTCTGCTGCCCCTACGCATGTTGAGTACTCCTCACTCCAGGAGTAGTCCCACTGATTTCAGAATTCCATATTAACTGAGAATTGTCAGGATCAGACTATAACAAATCCTTTATATGAATAGTCTTTGGCGTACTTAGGAACAGGCTTTTAGACTGCTGATCTGGGAAGTGGTACAAACATCTAGATAAGATTATGCTTATGGTATCTGATACAAACGTGTCTACTTTTTTTTTCTGGTTAGGAATAAAATTAGATGATATATGGGTATGTGTGGTTGCAGGGAGGGGAACTTCTCCTTTCAATCAAAGGGTTTCAAACAATATTCAGGAAAGCATATTTGGTATAGCTTGCAAAGATCAGGGTTTGGACATCTCTCTAAATAATTTTTTTTAAAAGAAACCACTTACTGCTATTAATACATCATTAATACAGCCTGTCAGAGACCCCTTTACACGGGATGGTAATTTATTTACAATAAGGCTGCAAATTAATTGAACAAGCATCAACTGATCCTGAGTTTTTAAGCCAATTAAAAAAACCTGACAGATCAACATGATCCAAATGTTCAACAGAAATATTTTGCAGGGGATAAACAAGTTATCATACAGTACACAGTTCAATTTGTTGTTAGCTCCTGATAAGAGAGTCAAGTCACTCTTCCTCTTCCCACTCTTCTTCTGAATGAAAGACTCTAATCATTCAGGGTTGGAGGCCAATCAACATCAACAGACTAAAAAAGAAAGAGGGTTGGGGGTGGAAAGCAAAATCACTAGATCAGGAGACCTGGTGTTTTAGAAAAGACTTGCCACTAGCACTTTCTGCATATTAACAAAAGACTAACTTTAATACAAAAGGGGAACAAATTCTTAAAAAGACATGGCAAAGCAGCATAACACAAGAAGAAGAACAGGAGTACTTGTGGCACCTTAGAGACTAACACATTTATTAGAGCATAAGCTTTCGTGGGCTACAGCTCACTTCTTCGGACACATAGAATGGAACATATAGTAAAAAGATCTTAAGGGTGGCAATTTTGCAACAGAAAAGCTTCAAAAACAGACTCCAATGAGAAACTGCTGAGCTTGAATTAATATTCAAACTAGATACCATTAACTTGGGTTTGAATAGAGACTGGGAGTGGCTGGGTCATTACACATATTGAATCTATTTCCCCATGTTAAGTATCCTCACACCTTCTTGTCAACTGTCTAAATGGGCCATCTTGATTATCACTACAGAAGTTTTTTCTCCTGCTGATAATAGCTCATCTTAATTAATTAGCTTCTTACAGTTTGTGTTGCAACTTCCACCTTCTCTGTATGTATATATATATAATCTTCTTACTATATGTTCCATTTTATGTGTCCGAAGAAGTGAGCTGTAGCCCACGAAAGCTTATGCTCTAATAAATGTGTTAGTCTCTAAGGCGCCATAAGTACGCCTGTTCTTTTTGCGGATACAGACTAACACGGCTGCTCCTCTGAAACAAGAAGAAGATGGAGTGAGCTAGTACACAGGGTCATGGGGTTTCTGCATTTCTTTGGTGGCCCATATGCTTCTGGCAGAGTGTACGCTTGCATTTTGAAAAAGCCAAAAAGCTTTTAACCTTTACAGTTTACACTAGGCTTTTCTAAGTGTGACCTAATGCAGTAATGTTGATCTGAGGCTGCAGCCAGCCAGCTCTAAACAGTATTTCAGGCTGATTAGGGTGAGTTAAATGTAATTAATAACTATTGTTATTGCTGATCAATACAGCAGAAAGATCCAGCTATTACAGGATTGAGGATGGAGTTTGGAACTGTGGGCAGTGTTTGAGTAAAGTCTGATCACTCCCCAAATACGACTCCTCGACATGTATAGTTCATTCAAAAAATAAGGTGGCTGATTTTATGTAGGTCAGATGATTAAGTCATCATTACTTCTGGTCAAAATGCACAAATCATATTTGACACATACTGTATTAGCAGCAAGTCTAACAAGTAATGGAATCGGGATTATCCTTCTCCCCTGGCCTCACGGCCAATTCCCTTTGGGCGTAAACTTGTTGCCAGCTCTGCTCCCGAGGCAGCACATCCGTCACTAATGAAGCATCAGGCATTTGTCAAGTAGGGGTCACAATGACGGCACATTAAACACCCTGGCTTCAAGATTGCCTAAATTAATCATACCTATTCCTTACCTAATCTACATCTTCATAAAAAGATTAGGTTCTTGGGCTAGGCTAAAATCCATTATTAGTAAAATGACTAATTATTTTCCAAGTCCCTAGACATCTTTCCTAGTTGTGTGCAATAATTGCACTGACACCATTCAGCGAGAGTGCAACGCTTATCAACTGCAGTCTAGCATTAGTTGCTCATGTTCAGCAGTTGTCTTTGTAGGCTCCTTCTCACCCACTCCCCTTTACGGGGATACAGTTAGCAAAGATAAAATCCTGATGCTGGCTGTTTCACATTAAAAAAAGTATTAAACTGCAGCCATTTGTTTAAATATTAAGTCCAAGCCTATGCTGTTCTCTGCAGTTAAAAATGTTAGGAAAGCAGAATCCCCACAGTATCAGTAACTTTTTACAATTATATTTCAGTAATTCCATTTGAAAATTCCAGAAACCAAATAACTTATTTTAGTCCATCGTTTTCTTAAGTAAATCACTACATTTTACAATATATGTAGTCAGATGACAATACTGATTATGACACTAGAATTACAAATTTGTAGCACGCGTGCAGTTCCTCAAACATGTCTGGGTGAAATCCTGGCCGCACTGCGTGCAGAAGCCAAACTCCTACCGATTTCAGTGACACCAGGAATTCATTTATAATTTAAAAGATTTGTTATCAGGATTCCAGACAGACAACTGTGTGTGTTTATTCTGTGACACAGGCTTAAGAATTTAGGATCAGATAACTTAAATCATTTTCTATTTCCTTCTTTAATGTGAAATTAGTGATCATGCCTGGTTTTTAATACTTGCAAAATCTTCCCTTCATCTTAAGATCTGGTACAGCCCTGGCTTCCTCCCATACTCTGCCCTACCAATATGTCTAACTCCTGATTTGCAGGGACCATCTTTTGGTACAAGAAAAATTTAGTCTTCATGCCCATTTGCTATCGGGGTAATGAGACTGTAATATGGATAGGTGTCAATTAGAAACCAAGCTGAGGCTACCAGCAAGGAGTCAGATGTTATCCAGTGTTGCATTTGAATCAGTGGCATTGATACGAAGGGTGACATTTCTCTTATTTCTGATGCAGCCCCACTTCTCAGAAGTTCTGTTAAAGGGAGAGGGTATGGCACACTTAACACACAGAGCAAAACTCCCTATTGCTAAACTACACTCCACCATGCACTGATGAACATTATAAAGCCAGAGTTTAAATAAGCACGATATATCCAGGAGACCCTTCTCCAGGTAAGCAGATTCCTGCTCCCGTGGTGAGCCCTGAAGACGTCAGTGAAGCACATCTATGACATCATTGGAGCATATGGCTCAATGACGTGTTTAAAATTTTAACGATTATTTTGTATTAACATCATATTTTGCATTAATGGCAGTAAGGATTGTTAATTAGGCCAAAGCAAGAAAGTTTATACATACGGCTTATGGGCTTGTCTACACAAGGCATAATTCCAGAATAGCTATCCTGATCAACTCCATGTGTGGATGCTCTTATTT
This sequence comes from Chelonia mydas, assembly GCF_015237465.2. NCBI lineage: Eukaryota > Metazoa > Chordata > Testudines > Cheloniidae > Chelonia > Chelonia mydas. The sequence continues at coordinate 183,297,906 of NC_057851.1, forward strand.
TGGAATAAGACTGCCTTATTCAAAGGAGCCTAATCCATTTTGCAATAGTTAATCTGCTTTAAATTCATACCGTACCTTCTTTTGGATTATTTTTCATGTGTAGACAAACCCTTACAAATGCAATTGCTTTGCTGACCTGAAGATAGGATATATTATAGGGGAGGCCAAACTTACTGACCCTCCGAGCTCCACATGACAGTCTTCAGAAGTTCAAGAGCCGGGGTGCACCTGCTCGGGCTCTGGGCTTCCCCACTCCCTGCAGGACTGTCTCAGGGCTTCAGCACCCTGGGAGGTGCCTTCAGCAGGAGTGGGGCAGCCCCGAGCCCTGGAAGTCCCGAACCCCGGCACACATGCCCCGCCAGGCTGAATCCCCAAGACCTCCCTCTTTGCTGGGCAAAAGCCAGAAGCAATGTGGGGGGACGGGATGTGGGGTCATGTCCTCCTCCCACCCCGATTTTTGCACAGCAACTGCTGGAGCCAGCAAGCTGGGAGCTACGGCCGGCTGTGGGGAGAGGCAGCGGCCTCTCCCTGCAGCTCCTAGCTGTTTGCCACTGCCTCTCCAAGCAGAGCTAACACTTGGGAGCTGCAGGGAGGGGTCACTGAGGGTAAGGGGGTCATACCTGGGGGGCATGATTCAAGGGGGGGCCAACCTTTAAATTGTGCCCCCACACTCTCAGCAGGCACCAGTCATCTCTGGAAAAAGCCCCTAGCCCCACCACTGTGCCGCAGAGCAGTAGCCCTAAGCTCTCCCGCCCCCACACCAGTCTGGTAGGTGGAGAAGGGGGTGCATGGGGGGGGGGGGGGGCTCCACGAGCCACACTTTAACTGTGAAAGACCCACATGTGGCTCGCAAACCGCCGTTTGGCCACCCTGATATATTATGAACCGTTTACCTCTACATCCAGCTCCAGAATGTCAGCAGTTCTCTTAAGTAGGAAGCCAATATTGGGTTTTGTTCTTCCAAAATCTCCGTGTACAAACTCTTTAATGTAACTAGATCTTGCTTAAGGAAAAGTGAGTTTGGGCCTTGCGTGACCGGAGCTGATTAATATAGAAAGGTGAAAAGGATATGGCAAAAAACACAAAGCAGAAATACCAAAATCTATTTCTGTTCCTGATCCAAGATACAATGTAAGTGTTTGCAAAATCAGTTGTGGGAGCTGTTGCCATCTTTAGCTTTTGGGATCTAGCTCTAAAGTTGAAAGCTACCATACCTCACAGTCCATCCTTTTGTTTGTTTTAAACTGGGTAGTGACATTTTGCTAAATTCTAAACCCGTTACAGTAAGTAGCAACCGATACTACATACCGATATTTAGTCATTAGAACAGTTTCATGATATATAGGCCTAATGGCCTGTGATGGGCTATTAGATGGGGTGAGATCCAAGTTACCCAGGAAAGAATTTTCCGTAGTATCTGGCTGATGAATCTTGCCCATATGCTCAGGGGTTAGCTGATCGCCATATTTGGGGTCGGGAAGGAATTTTCCTCCAGGGCAGATTGGAAGAGGCCCTGGAGGTTTTTCGCCTTCCTCTGTAGCATGGGGCACGGGTCACTTGCTGGAGGATTCTCTGCTCCCTGAAGTCTTTAAACTACAATTTGAGGACTTCAATAGCACAGATATAGGTGAGAGGTTTTTTTTGTAGGAGTGGTGGGTGAAATTCTGTGGCCTGTGTTGTGCAGGAGGTCAGACTAGATGATCATAATGGTCCCTTCTGACCTAAATATCTACGAATCTATGTTTCATTTTTAAAATGTTATATAACTATTTCTCAGATAATAAATGAGTGAGTCATACTGATAACTTTCCTTAAACAGACTCTTAGAACCTAAGTGTTAGGCAAATATTAAAACAAAAACAAATACATTTAACCCAGGATCTAACAAACTCACAAATACAAATTAATTACATATCTTGAACCTCCCCCATGCCCTCCATTGCATCTAGGGCAGAGGTGGGACAGTCCTACACGGCCCCTGAGCTCCCGGCTTGGGAGGCTCACCCCGGTCCCTCTCCCGCTGCCCCCCTTCCCCCTCAGTGGCACTGCTGCGCGAGCAGCGCTCTGGGCAGCGGGGCTGCGCACTCCTGCAGGGTAGCGCAGCAGCGTGTCTGGCTCCGTCCGAGTGGCGCGGCTGCCAGACATGCTGTTCTGAGTGGCACAGTAAGGGGGCAGGGGGGTTGGATAAGGGGCAGGGTGTCCCGGGGGGCAGTCAGGGGACAGGGGGCAGTTGGATGGGGTGGAGGTTCTTGGGGGGGCAGTCAGGGGACGGGGAACGGGGGTGAGGGGGGTTGGATAGGACGTGGGAGTCCCGGGGGGCCTGTCAGGGGGCGGCGGTGTGGATAGGGGTTGGGCCAGTCAGAGGATAGGGGGGTTGGATACGGGGTAGGGTCCCGGGGGATTCCAGGAAGGGGCTGTCAGGGGACAAGGAGCAGGGGGGGTTGGATGGGCTGAGGGTTCTGAGGGGTCAGTCAGGTAGTGGGAAGTAGGAGGCGGCCGACAGGGGGCGGGGGCCAGGCTGTTTGGGGAGACACAACCTTCCCTACCCGGCCCTCCATACAGTTTTGCAACCCCGATGTGGCCCTCGGGCCAAAAAATTTGCCCACCCCGTCTAGGGGATGAAACACATTTCTGCTGATTCAATGGAAGCTGGAATAGGACTCTTGGTATTCACACAGTGTTTGGAGGCCAATATACGAACTAGAACCAAGAGGATGGATTAAAAAGTGTTTTTCAGGCAAAACTGAGAATTTCTTAACACATCCATTCAGAACACACAGCATATTTATAATGCTACTACCCAAATCAATCTGAAAAGTACTATTGGCCATGTCTGATACTTAACTTCAATACTGAGAGATTTTACTTAAAAGTAAACAAAAAAAGCTGAGTGCTTAGGGTATACTATGGATGTAGAGCCAAATGCTGCCCTCAAATCACCACTGAAGACTTCAGTGAAAATACAGGCAAAAAAACTCAGCAATTGGCATATAACATGCACAAATCTTTATCCCAGTCTAGAATATGCCAAAGGCTTGCAACACTCCATTTTTAAATTACAGATAACGGGCCTGAAATCTGTATATAGCTATACATTTGTTGCTCTCCTGTATCTTGAAAATAATGAGGGGCTTTTTGTTGTTATGAAGCAAAACAACGTATACCAATTGCATTTCTGAGCTTGTAACTTGTACGTTTCAGCTCAAAGCAAACTTAAAAAAAAAAACCCTTAAAACCCAATATATGAACCTGCTGAAAAATCAGGGGTTTATAATACACAGACTACACTAGCACTTGCAAAAGAAAACACCGCCTGTATGTCCATGGTAACAATACACTATTTCTAAAATTTATCATGCAGTAGGTCTAAAGGATACGTCCCTGCCTGAGTTTTCAGATGCAGGCGAAAGTGATGGTCATCTATGTACTCGGATTTCATGGTATGAATGACACGAGATCTTACAGCTAAAGGCCTTCTGTGAAGAACCCGCAGAGGTGTTTTTTGATCAATCTTTAATTCCTTTTGGAGAATTTAAAACAAATAAAGAATTGTCCAACACAGTGCACAAACAAAATTAACACATATATAGCTTCTTCTTTTCATATAAGACAACTTTTTAACAATATATTCTGGTAGTTGAAGGATCTTCTGAGAAGTGTTTCTTCTTTTTTCAGTCTTCCTCCAAGTATATCAAAGAAAAAAGGAGGCAGCTATCTTTTAAAGTCTTATTGGGAAGGCCTCAGGTGGATACGAGCTAGAGGAACCACAAATGCAGAGGCATAATAACCTTGAAATCTCCATAGTCTCTTGCTGGAATAACTCCAGGATTTACAAACTCAATGAGAGCCTCAGGGCACTCTCAAAAAAATTAAAGGCTTTTGTGGAAACTGCATCCAACCCTCCACAAATAAGACTTAGAAAACAGAGCTGAGACGACCAAAGATTTCATCACATTTCTTTAAAGAGCTTTCCTCTACAAAAAGAGGCATTGATTTGGGAAGCATCTTTTTCTAGTGTGATAAAAAAAATGTTGAGCACCAATTGTCCTCATGCATTTTAATACTTCAAGCCGAAACACACAAATTTTGGAGTAAAAACTAAGTAACAGTCGTCTCTACTTGAGAATGCTCTTGCTACCAGACTCTTAGGCCAATGTTCCAACACTACAAAACCTGAACATAGAAATGGGCATTCTACCAGCCAATGTATCTCAACACAATGTGTCTCACCAACCGACACTTGGTCCATATTCCACCACTACATTCTCTTTACTTCAGATACTTGTGTCAGACCTTTGGGTTGCATGATTTTGCACTGCCATCTGAACATGGATTTATTTGCTGTGACTGTCACCAAAGTGACTTTGACTGGGGCTGGACAAAACAAGGGGAAGAGGGATAGCTCAGTGGTTTGAGCATTGGCCTGCTAAACTCAGGGTTGTGAGTTCAATCCTTGAGGGGGCCATTTAGGAATTGGTCCTGCTTTGACCAGGGGGTTGGACTAGATGACCTCCTGAGGTCCCTTCCAACCCTGAGATTCTATGATAAGCTGTAGCTGCTAGTTCTGTTTTAACCTCCTCCTCTGTTTTGCTTGTCTACCCTTAGCAATGTTGAGATGGCACGAAGGGCACTTGGGTAGAGAGATTTCCACCTCCAGAAGCACTTTGTGCTGTCTGTTAATTGGCACATCATCTGTCTCTGAGTAGGCTAATAACTGGTCATCCTGGGTGAAGGAGACGCACAGCAACAGTGACTGTGTGGTAGGAAAGAGTAGACTTAACAGCATAAGAGGAATGGCAAATGGGAGAGTGGATACAATAAGCCCTAGAATAAAAGGGTGCGAGGAACCCATGATCAATAAAACACGATGAGAGAGAAAAAGAGAGACACGTGCACTACCTACCAAGAGACAGGTGCTCTATAAAAGCAAAAAAAAATACAGATACCTTCATATCATCTAGAAGTGCAATATCTTCCTTCTGTATTGCTTTATCTGTCCATATTAAGGCACTGTAGGTCTTTGTCTTTTCCTCCTCTCCTTCTTTCATATGTCCAATGGCCTCTCTAAACAAAAGAAATGAATCACACATAAGCATAACTACAGAGCTGTATAAATGAGGATGTTTAGAGCTGTATAAATGAGGATGTTTGCAGAATTCCCAAAGCATCATTTTGAAATCCCTTGCCAGAGACAGTAAATACTGACCTGGTGACAAGCTGTAAATCTCGAACTTTTATTTTGTCTGAAGAGTTATTAATTTTCTGTGATGTCAGAAAAGGAGTTAGTTAGCAAAGCTGTCCTGTTACAAAAGTACATGTGCTTTATGATTTTCATGAAGTGCAAATGATTTACCTGCTGAAGTTCCTTCATTTCCATGGCAGTAAAATGTATTCTATGAGGATTCACAAGCTCAATTGCAAAGGGCCTTCCTGGCAACATGCACAGAGTCATAAAACATAAAAACATGTTGTTCTAAATTAATGTTTGGATTTATGCATTAAGGTCGGAAGGTGTAAAAAATGTGTCTCCTCTTATGCACACACATATGAGGTTTGAGGCTTTCAGAGACATGGCCATCAGATGGAAGGAAAGTAACAAGGGACGTTTTTTGGCTTCTAAACCTAAGTATTATCAGTAAGTGCAAATTACTGCTTCCCAGAAGACATCTTGTACAAGTCTGTTCTAATTAAAAAATAAAATAAGAAAAAAGTTAATTAGCTTATTTTCTGTCACCTACAGCAATGCCCAGGTGCAAGATGATGTTAAATCCAGCTCCCTCAACTAAACATCTGTTGAAATGGCTGCACTTTCTGTGCTCTGGGCCAGCGCTGATCCCAGGATACGCAATGCCTGGAATTATACCACAAATTAGCCAGCGTCTGGTACACCTCATTATTGATTTTTACTCTTTTTGCTACAGTTGTTTCAGCGTAGCTGAAAGCTATTGGTAGTATTAGCACAGCTGATTAAAGGAGCTACATCCAGAAAGTGAAATGATCATCTTGAAAGAGCAACAGGCATTTTTCTAACTAAAAGATGCAAAAGCGAATTATATAATAGAAAACAATATATTTATTAATGTGACATAAATGGATTCAAATGAGGAAATGCAAGATAGAACATTTATAACAAGCTATGGATTTCTAAATGTTTGTATTTGTGCAGCCAAGAAGATTATGGTGAAGATTATAATTCTCACACAGAATTATTTTTATGAAATAATGTCAGTCTGTGTGTCTAAGTAAATACGTCAATGAAGTTATTGAGAGAATGTTTCAAAGTAGCACTTGTGTCGCAAGCTAGTTTTCCATTTACAAACAGCAAAATGTGTCTGAGTAGCTCCAAGACACCATTTTGTTCGGTTTATGACTTTAATCAAGGGACATTCCAACCTTACCACTGCCTAGCGTTCTCACATCCACATCTTCTCTTCCCGAGGATGAAAAATTAAAACCTTTAAAAACAAATATGAACAGAGAATGAGAGATTTTACCTTTAAATTTTTTAATCAAAGCTTTCTCAGCTTGTTTGTAGAAAAAGAAGAAAAGCTGTTTAATTTGATTTTAAAATGTAGCCTGCACTCTATTTTAATAAAACTGGAGAGAGTCACTGTCTCATCCCTCAAACAGAGACTTCCTAGTTCCTCTGCCTGAGTGAGGGACATCACAACCTTGAGAAAGTTTAAAAGAGCAATTTAATCCTAAAAGGAATCCCACTCGCTGCTAATCTCTACTCCTTTTCTTACCCAGATGGAGTTAAATACCTAAAGGTTGTGATTAAACTCAATCTGAGACTCCAGCCTTTTGTTGTCCCCTCATGCCGTGACTCTTATCCTAAACACACTCATGAGCTTCCCAAGATTTCAGCAAGATTCCTCACCTCTGAGTCTGTTAGCCATACACTTGGCCAGAAGGGGAAGGGAACTTCAGGTGTCACCTGCAGGAATAGACTTATTTTTTCTCTCTCAAGGTATGGTAAGGATTAGATTGGTACTTAACTTCCTACCTCTGACCCCTTCCCTAGTTAACCTGGCCCAGGAGCAGTCACACCTCCATCCCTCCTAGGAAGAACATGTTAAAAGATCACACTCTGGATATGACAGTAGCTTTGTGGAACTGTCTCCAGAGAACCCTGGAGGCCACATAAACTGGACATCTCTCTTCATTGTGTATGGGGTTTCCTCGGCTTCCACTGCCAGGTGAGTGAGGGACAGAAGCAGTGAGGCCTACCCAGCCATCTCCATCAACCATCAGGGCACTTACTAGTTCTATCAGGTCACTAACCACATCAGCAGCAGAAAGGGGAAGGTAATCCCTTGCTTGAGTTCTGCAAGCTACCAGTTGGAGCAGCCCTTCATACCTTTTCTCACCATTAATGTACAGGCCAGTGTAGACAGCAGCTGTGGGAGTTCTGCATGCTGAAATCAGGTGCCCCTCAGTACCTGCCCTAATAGAATGCTGTGATTACTACTTTGGGATTTTCCCAGTGTCCATTCTGACACATACAACTGCGGGGGAAAAGGAATTTTGCTAATTTCGAATTAAATTTGTCCTTGTACCTAATGGTCACTAACCCCGAGTCTGGTGGCCAAGAAATGGACAATAAGCACCCCTCCCCTACAGATAAATTCCTATTTAATTGATTCATGTTTAGACAGTTGATCTCTATGCACATCAGAAAGGCAGTGAAACAAGACCAAGAGAAAAGGGTCAAGGTAAATATTCCGGAACACTTGAGACAGAAGCAATTAATAAACAAGGCTTTCCAGCTGGGAGTATGAGGATCCGCAGCTCTAGAACCTGCTGCATGCACACCACCTCCCAGCAGCTCTGGCAGAGCAGCTGTCAACAGGCTGCGAGCCTTGCAGGCCCAAGCACCACAGGATGTGTTGCCCACAGAGGGTCTGACTGGCAGTGCTTCCAGGGTCCCTGATGGGTCCAGGTGCAATAATTAAGCCTGGAGGAGACACCAAGAATCTGTCTGTGCAACTAGGTGGATCCCCAGCCAGCTGCTACGACAGACCCTGCTCCTTCATCTTCCTCTAATTCCTGGCTTCTGACACCCAGCTCCGACCCTTGGCTCCAGATCAACCCGCAAGATCTGACTCCACACACTAGGCTTGACCGCTTATGCCCCAACCCTGCCTGGGAGTTAAGCCCCACTCACCTCTGGATGAGTACATTCACACTTACTTCACTTTCACACTGCACTAGTCAAAGGATAAGATAATAAACCAATACATTATTAATCTTTTTAGCATTTCTTAATTGTTAAATAGTGTCTTCTGTAATGAGCATTCATTTATAAATTGTTAAGAAAGAGGTGTAGGAGTTAAAACAGACTACCATGCATGCTGGACCCACTGGCACTATCAGGCTCAGCTGCAGAACGATTTTAAAAGGGTAATAATACTATACAAAATAAAGCAAGCATTGAATTATTTAATGATCAGGCATAACATAGGCTATGGAAGGACCAGCCTTGGCTTGCAGGGACAGCTGAGAAGGATGAGAGAGTAGTTCTCGCTCCATGTGCATTCAATTTGCCTGTCTATTGAGGCTGGTAACCAATGGGCCAGTTGTGGGAGTTGTTTTCAGGATGTGTAAGAAAAATTAACCCAAGTACTATGAATTAGATATACAATGCTGGACACTCACTATCTGCTTTAAACGCTGTCATTAGGTGCTCTGAAATCAGCTCTTCCACTGAAGACTCCAGCTTTCGCTCTCCATCTATAATCCAGGGAGTTTGTGGTAAATTCCTTGAATATTTGTTGTACCTTCCTGTCAATAAAACAAGTTTGTAACACAGTGGTTCTCAACCCACACGGCCCAATCAGCACACAGCCGCAGCCCACGTGACATCCCCAGTGCCATACAGGTAGTATATATATTGTGTGGATGTGGCCCACATACCACTCAGAGTGCTGCATATGGGGCCCATAATGGTAAATAGGGTAAGAACCACTGAGCTCTCACCCTAATGGACAGGCGCTTTGAGTTACAGGTGTGTTGGAAAGATAAATTTTCATGTTTGTTAATAATAATTTACATAATATGGGGAGAGCAAAACAGGAAGGCTCAGGAGGAAATTAAAAGTGTTGTATTCAGTGCAGGGTTTGGATGGTGTATGTTAAATAAAGGGGGGGTCCACAACTGAAAAAGGAAGGTAAAAGGAAATATCAAATAACTTCTCATTCACCGAATGAGGCAGAGGCCCTATGTTAAAAATAGTATATAATTATGTAATTAAAGGTTGTATGATAATACACCTGCTCCAGGGAGCCAAATTAAGGCTCCACAGCGATCTTAATTCTGGAATTTTTGAGTACTTAACTTTGTCACCTTATTGTTCTTTTTAACATAATTTCTTGGATGTAATTAGTGTATTTATTACTGCATCATATCACATTTCTCTTCCTTTTTCTTTTTTTTAAATTAAATTAAATACAAAAACCAATGCTAATGCATTGTTACAGCTGATACTTTGCATCTTACGGATAGGAAATTCAAATTTCCAGCAACTGTAACTCAGCAATATTGCACACCTATTTTAAATCATTAAAATTAACACCATGTACTAAATACTACACAGGCACAAGGGATCTCAATTTTGAATTTCTGATTTCTGTGCATAACTAAAATAGAGATAGGAAAACGCTATCAGAGCTATTCTCTCCATTCTGATAGCTGATATGTGCCAGAGAGGTCACAGTTAGAGCTGGTTAGAACATCATTTCATTAAAGTCAGAATGTTTCAGGGAGACTGTGACGAGTTCGGTCACAGAGACCCCCTTGGGACTCCAGAACCCTGCCTTGTTGAATCAGACACACTAGTCTGCTGCAACACAGACCCAGGTCTGGTCCATGCCCCCAGAGCTGCAGACTTTAACCAAAAACCGCTCAACAAATCACCTATCTCCAGCACCCAGCTCCCAATGGGATCTAACCCCCAAATAAATCCGTTTTACTCTGTATAAAGCTTATACAGGGTAAACTCATAAATTGTCCGCGCTCTATAACACTGATAGATATGCACAGGTGTTTGCTCCCCCGGGTATTAATCACTTACTCTGGGTTTACTAATAAACAAAAGTGATTTTATTAAGTATAAAAAGTAGGATTTAAGTGGTTTCAAGTAACAACAGACAGAACAAAGTAAGTTACCAAGCAAAATAAAACAAAAACACGCAAGTCTAAGCCTAATACCTTTAAGAAACTGAATACAGGTAAATCTCACCCTCAGAGATGTTCCAATAAGCCTCTTTCACAAACTAGACCCCTTTTTAGTCTGGGCCCAATCCTTTCCCCGGTACAGTTCTTGTTAGTTCCAGCTCAGGTAGTAACTAGGGGATTTCTCATGACTGGCAACCTCTATGTCCTGCTCCACCCCCTTTTATAGCTTTGGCACAAGGCAGGAATCCTTTGTCCCTCTGGGTCCCCACCCCTTCTTCTAAATGGAAAAGCACAAGGTTTAAGATGGATTCCAGTACCAGGTGACATGATCACATGCCCTGGGAGATCCCAAGCCTCCATTCTTCCCGGCCTGACTCACAGGAACACAGGAAGGCTTACAAGTAAACAGAGCGATTTACAACCAATTGTCCTGGTCAATGGAAGCCATCAAGATTCAAAGACATCATTAATGGCCCACACTTTGCTTAATTACGAAAGGACTTCAGAGTAATACTTCATATTACTAGCTTCAGATACAAGAATGATACATTCATACAAATTCATACGAATGCATTCGATGAAGTGTGCTGTAGCTCACGAAAGTTTATGCTCAAATAAATTTGTTAGTCTCTAAGGTGCCACAAGTCCTCCTTTTCTTTTTGCGAATACAGACTAACACGGCTGCTACTCTGAAACAAATAGGATGAACACACTCAATAGATTATAAGCTTTGTAATGATACCTTACAAGAGACCTTTTGCACAAAGCATATTCCAGTTACATTATATTCACACTCAAAAGCATACTTCCATAAATATATGGAGTGCAATGTCACAGAGACATATCTGGGAGGGCCAAGGGAAGGAGATAGAGAGGTGTAGTGCCTGATGATTAGGTCAACAGGAAACTCAAGCCTGGTCTACACTAGAGAATTAGGTCAGTTTAAATACAATGGTCAGAACTGTGAAAAATCCACCCTCCTGAGCAGCATAGTTACACTGACCTAAATCTCCAAGTAGACAATGCTAGGTCGACAGAAGAATTCTTCTGTTGACCGATGTACCACCTCTCGGGGAGATGGATTAACTACATCAATGGGAGAATCCCTCCTGGCACGACAGGTAGTGTCCACACTGAAGCGCTATATTGGCATAGTTTGTACCGTTTTAAGTGAGACAAGCCCCCATTTTCAAATCCCTGTGCCTCATTCAGAGTGATTTGGGATGAAAAACTTTGCCCTGAATCAGGAAGATCAGGGACTTGAACCTGGGTCTCTCACTTCCCAATACTCTAAACAGCTACCCACATGTCACTTCCCAAATCACAAAGCTCAGGTTTCAATCAGAAAACATACATTTCAACACAATTCCATTTTCATGAAAACATTCGGAAGATTTTAGTTTTGTTTCAATGTGGAACAAGCCTGAATTTAGGAACCTCAAAAGCTGCCATAAAACAAAATTGTCTTCCTCTGATCTGCTCTAGTCACAGCCTCATGTTATCGCATGTTAATACAACACCTCCCACAGAACAGAAGGAATGCTTCAATCAAGGAACACTCCTGAACTGGCTGGGAGATGGAACTGAGTTATCTAAAAGGTCTTTTCCATCTCTCACTTCTATGAAAAATAAGAGTGTGTGTCATGGCAAGAACTGATTTATGTAGAATTGCAGGGTGCAAAAACCCTATTTTAATATAAAGTTAGAGAGACTCCTTCAAACTGAAATCTAGTTTATTAAAAGCGTAAGAGTTCAAAACAGTTACAGGTACAACACCTTCCTCTCACCCCCCTGGTCAGCTTTTATGATTTTACTATCACATTTTCCTGTTTTTAAAAGTGTTTCTCCCTCCCCGCCTTGCTCTGTGAAAAACCCCACACAAACAAATGAGGAAACTGACTAATACAGCTTCTGTGGGGCAAAAAGTGAAATGAATATGCACAAAGCATTGTCAAATGCACAAAGTAATCAAAATGTTAAGAGAGAAAAATACTACATCTCTCTCAATTTTAATAAACTTAGGTGTTACTTGTAACAATAGCAGGCTAAAACCAAGCCAGAAAGACATGATTTTCAGTTTGACAGTTTCCTTTTAATATTGCAAATTTTTTCTAAGAGTCAGGAAATGCAAAAGTGAAGGTCATGAAAACACCATCAACTCTCATATACTCCACTCACTGGGTCAGATTCTGATTGTCATTTATACTGCTGTAAAACAAGAGTAACACCACTATAAATGACAGGTTTCTTTGCTCTACGCTGGATTTACACTACCCTAAACTGAGAACAGAATCCTGCACATTGTATATACCTGGATTTATATAACAAATAAACAGGGATGCCTATTCAAGGCTGTAGGTGCCCCTGCCATAAGTTATAAAAACAATATGAGATCACCTGTAGAACACCAAGCCCCTCTTTCCTCCATGTCATAGTTCAGGGCAACTGCACCTGTATTTCCCCTCACTGGTCCAGCAAAGCCACCCACTCTCAGGTTCCCAGCTGCCCAGTCGTAGCCTTTCTCAGGTGGAGACCCGCGTCTCAGTCCCTTCTGACTGGGGTATTTCCAGCCTGCACAGTTCCCTGCTTTCACTGTGTTATCCCCAGCAGAGACAGGCTGCCCAAGCAGAATCTGCTTGTTTTCTCTTCAGAGTTGCTTAAACCGGTGTAACTGCTGCAATTATAAGGTACCACACAGGTTTCTACGCAAGACTGTATTATTCTTAAGGTAAAAGCACTACAGAGAAAACATATTAAAAACAATAAAAGAACCTACATGCTTGCTAATAAGCTTACAAACAACACCCTAATCCTAACATGGATTCTGCCAGGAGCAGTCCTTCAAATCCCCATCCAAGGGGATTCCTTGTGGTTATAAATTCATTATAGCTTCAGCTAAGACTAAGCACCCAATGCTATGGAGCCTCAATTAGACCCAGTCTTTCCAAGCCTAACCTAAGGATTGGGGCCCTTCATGTACCAGGGTCTCCTGTCCATTTGCTGGATCAGGAAGAAGGCCCTGAGTCAGTTTAAAACCAGGCTATTTATCCAAAAATCCTTTGTCTGTCTCTTAGTCCCTGGAGAATCCAGTTTGAACCAGCATATGCATACCTCTCCTTGCAGGAAACTGACAGTCTATCACACTCCACACATGAATTTTCTCAAAGGCCCACCTTTGCAGCAGCCAGTGAAAACAGAGGTATGTGTTTTGCAGCATGCTTTGAAGGCCAACAGACTTGGGCTATTTTGGTCCCATTAAAATAAATATTTCACAGCCCAATTAGTAAATTAAAATATTACATATATGCAGTATGGAAGAGCTAGCTGGCCATGGAATGTTAACTTTTCCATTTTAATATTTTATTTTATATCCTTTTTTTCCCCTTTAAATGTTCAAACTATAATACTTTTAGCTCTGTATTCTGATAATGATTATAATACAATCTCATGCTTCAAGGCTTCAACTGGTCGCCTGTGGGGCTCAGGAAGGAAGGGGGTATATGGATCACCTGCTAGAATCATCTGGATATATCTCGCCATTGCAGGGGCCTCAGTCATTGGCGGCACCTCAATCTCTCCAGTTCTGTCATTAGTCTCCTGAGGACTAAAATGCTTTTGTTTAACTAAAGTCATTGGGCTCAACATAGGGGTATCTGGGTGAAGTTTACTGGCCTATGATATGAAGAAGGTCAGACTAGATCAGTGGTTTTCAAACTGCGAGTCATGACCCAGTACTAGGTCGCGGAATGTAAGACACTGGGACGCGGTAGTTCTGGTCAGCACCACCGACCAGGCCATTAAAAGTCCTGTCGGCGGTGCTGCCCAGCTAAGGCAGGCTAGTTCCTACCTGTTCTGACACCACACTGCACCCCAGAAGAGGCCAGCAGCAGATTCGGCTCATAGGCAGGGGGGGCCACAGGGCTCTGCACGCTGCCCCCACCCCAGGCACCGGCTCCACATTGCCAGTGGGAGCTCGGAGGGCTGGTGCCTGAGGGCAAGAGCTTATGAGCTGGACCTGCTGCCAGCTGTTTCCAGGGCGCAGCACAGTCCGCGGTGCCAGGACAGGCAGGAAGCCTGCCTTAACACCCCCGCTGCGCCGCTGACCGGGAGCCACCCAAGATAACCCCGCACCCCAATACCCTGGCCCAGCCCTGCACCTCAAACCCCTTATCCCCACCCCCACCCAGAGCCTGCATCACCAGCCCAGAGCCCTGACCCCCTCCTGCACCCCAACCCTCTGTCCCGGCCCTGAGGCCCCCAAACCCCTCATCCCTGGCCCCAGCCCAGAGCCTGCACCCCCAGCCCAGAACCCTGACCCCCTCCCGCTCCCCAACCCCCTGCCCCAGCCCAGAGCCCCCTCCCATACCCTGAACCCCTCATCCCCAGCTCTGTTGGGTCACGGGCATCAATAACTTTCTTCAACTGGGTCACCAGAAAAACAGTTTGAAAGCCACTGGACTAGATGATCTAATGGTCTCTTCTGGCCTTAAACACTATGAAACTATGAAAGGCAAGTTAAAAGTAATCTCTTTTCCTCTCTAGAGAAGTTCATTAGAACTTCACTCTTGCATATCTGTTTTCTTTTTCCCTGTTCTTAATAACAAGAGTAATAATAAATAGCAGGAGTCCATTTGGTTACATGGTAGGTACCATACAGCATATTTTAAAGAAAATAACAGCAAGAGAAATATTTTACCAGCCACAAAAATTGCACCATTAGTGCACTGAATTTCCAGAGCAGCACAGATATTCTTTGGTGAACTTGGGGGACATGGAAAATGCCTGAATTAAAAAAAAAGAGAGATTCAAAAGACAAGCAATTTCAAAACATAATGCTGAATCATTGTAGCAAAAATTAATCCAGCAGTTGTTTCCATGTAAGCAAAGTATGACTACAATATAGCCTCCCTATTCATATTAAAAACAGTGAGACCCCTTGCGAATCTTTAAGTGACCAAACATGAAACACATTGAGCAGATTACGTTGCAAAATGTACTTTGTTAATTTATTTTGTCAACTGATGCTATAATTTTATATATTCTTCAAACTATACTAGCAAAAAGTATTGTAGTACGTTTTACAGAAATAAAGAAATTCTTAATACTGTACAGAACCTAGCTGCATCATCTGCTATTAAATCTTTGCTGGGAGGTGGGGAAAAGACCAATGATTTATGTGCAGTTCAGCAAAGTGCATATTAGAAAGTTTCTGCTACCATGTTGCCACCTCATAATTTTATTGTGAGTCTCAAAATATTTGGTATTTTTCTTAAAGTCTCAGCTCCCAGAGTCATGGAATTATGTGAGAATCTTAGCATCATTTTTAAAATAAGTAATCTTCACTGTTTCAGAGAAAAGCTTGAAAGAACGAACTCTGAGGCTCAAAAGCCAGAAGGCAAATAAAAAACCTAAAATGTATTTTTTTAAATCTCTTGATTTTTTGGGACCTGACTCATGATTTTTGAATAGCTGGCATTGGCAATATTGCTACTGTACTATATTTTCAGTTTTAAGCATTCCAAGCACAGAGCACATAGTAATTTACTGCGGGTACAACAGGGGAGCAGTGATGGAATTGTAGCAGTTTGACCATGCAGTAATAATCTAAGGTTGTGCCCTTGCGGTACAATCTAGCCCTAAATTTTCCAATCATAAAATAATCTGGGGGAGGGAGGTACTGTTTTCAGCATGTTCACTTTTCAATTCTTTGTGACCTAACTGAAGCATTGTGATTATTTCTTAAAAGATAACGATGACACATTCTAATGTCAACAAAAGACATGCAAATGCAACATTTCCTGACCAATACATACATAAGATTACATATATCAGTAGATTTTTAACAATTAATGATGCTTGTGTATTTCCCTCTGATATTTTCTTCCCCATCTTAATTCTGTACAGAAGCAGCCCAACATAAGAAACACACAATTTTAATGTATACTTACTCACGGAAATCCTCTTCTTTTATCTTATCCAAAGCCTTTATAATTGCCATTCTTGTGAAAACAGACTGCACAGTGAAATGAAAAATAAAATATCTGAGTCAAGGAAATATGAGAGGCTGAAGAAAGGATGTGGGTAGGGTAGTTACATCATTTTGCCTAATCAGAAAAAAAAAGAACACAAATACTCTTACCAATATAGATTGTTTTTTTATACTTAAAGTTTAAGTATCCTATTTTCCTATGCCTGAAAATGTTTCCAATATCAGCATGTGCTGACACCCTAATAATCATGGTCTTCGCTCTTTAACAATACACGCTAGTCAGTATGTCTCTGATTTTGCCAATACTTACGCATATGAGTAACCTGACTTGCGTATGTAAAGCTACTCAACATTGGCATCTGCAGGATTGAGGCCTAAACATTTTTAAAGTGTATGTGTAAGTAAGCACTGAAAACTCATAATAAAACTAATGGGACTTAGGCTCTTTTCTTTTACCCCATCTCTTTGATTCTAGAAGATATTCAAAAAATATAATTACTTATTCTATCTCATTCTATGGTTTCTATCCAACTTCCTATAAATTGAAATACTGGAGTTTGGGAGAGCTAGCATGGAAAATATCACTACAAAATATGTTCCCTCCCACAAATCGTTTCACAACAAAACATAACTTTTCCCCCAAAATATTTAATGTTTGTTTTTATAAATCTGGGATGGGATTTTCAAAAGGAGAAACTGACTTAGGAGAACAAGTCTCATGACTTTCAATGGGACTTGTGGTCTTAAGTCATTTAGATGCTTTTGAAAAATCCCGCCCCAGATCCTTCAAAGGTTCAGGGACACATAATCGCTAGTTCGGTCCCTCCATAAGATTATATGAAAAAATATGTAAAAGCAAGAAAAAAGCTCAGTGGGACTGGAGGGTTCAGGCCAAGATTTTCAATAGTAGGAGTCTAAAATCAGACTTGTAAGGCCATCTTTAGGCACCTAAATTAATGAGGTCGTTTTCAAAAAGGCTGAGCACCAATCCCCCCGCACCCATTTATCTCACTGGGAGCTGCTGGGTGCTCAACACTTCTGTAAATAAGGCTACAAATTTAGGCACCTATATATGGGCTTTGGAGTCTATTTTTAGGCTCCAACTTTTGAAAATCTTGGCCCCAATGTACACTTAATAATAGTAACAAATGTTATAGATTATGTACTATTGACAATAGATAGTAGAAAGTGATGTTATGTATGGAAGACTAAATATGACTGGGCTAACGTATGTCTCAGATTTTCCATGGAGGAAAGGACTTTTGAAAGAGAAAGAAACCCTTATGAAACAATTACAATTTTCTGCTAAGAAAAAATATATAACGTGCCATTTAAGTACATGACTAGGACACATTCCTCAGTTTAATTTCTTTGAAAACAGAACTCCACATGGATTTACCACCAACAAAGTGATATTCCTGGGTGCCTGCTCTGAACACCATCAGATGTGCACAGCACAAGACAAGGTAGGCGACTCGTTAGCCATGCACATGTGCCTACTGGGGATTTGTGCACACATCTGGTAGTGAGGAAAGATATCCAGCAGATAGGGTGCTAGCCTGGGTTCAATTCCCTGCTCTGCCAAAGGTTTCCTGTCTGATCTTGGATAAGTCACTTATTCTCTCTATGGCCTTGTATACGCTGGTGGTGGCATTTAAGATACGGGTAGCTACCTGCTGCAGTGAAAAGCTGGCTGTGTTCACACTGTGGTATGTAGCTATATGTGGCAGTGAAAGACTCTGATGGGGGGAAGCAGTGGAGAAAAGCTTCAAAAAGCAGGAAGCTGCTGAAACCTTTCCATACTGCCTTCTCTCTGACAGAGCCTTTCCCCACTACTGGAATCTTTCACTGCAGTGGGAAAGGCTCCGGGAGCAGGGAGGCAGTGGGACACCACACTGCTAAAAATAGCAGCAGAGATATGGGAGGCACTGCATGGGCCTGTGGAGAACCACGTAGGGTACACAGCCTAAGGTTCCGGTGTGTCTTTACTCACCTAAGCTGTGCCTCTCTGTCTGCACTGCTATTTATACGTGTGCAGGGGGTTATGCAGTGTATGTACTCTACACACCACGGTAAGTATAGACATAGCCTACATCTCAGTTCTCTGTGTGTAAAGTGAGGATAACAACACTCCTCTACCTCACAGAGGTGCTGTGAGGATAAATGCATTAAAGCTTGTGAGGCACTCACATAGTAGGGTGATGGAAAGCATATAAGTATCTTAGATAGATTTGTACTTAACAGACATCTTAATATATTCTGTAAAAGTGTACAGTTAAAGGTGATGAACAAATAAGACTGGCAAATTTAATTTACTTCAGAAATGTATGCTGAATCCCCTTCTCTCCAGGTGCATAGTAGTCATCTGCCTATGTACTTTCAATGTGCTCATCTCCATGGTATCTAGGCTCAGTCAGCGCATAAACAACTACATAAAAATGAAACTTTCCCAATGTTCCTATTGGGATCCAGGAAGTAGGCGGGCAGAAGCCCGCCCACTGCTAAAGGGTCCCCCCAGCCTAAGGGGGGGGGATCCACAAGACCTGGAAGCCAAGTGATTTCGGGGGACAACTAATAAAATAACAAGAACAGGAGTGCGGTCAAAGGGTCAAACAAAGGGAACCTGACGGAGACACCGAGCAGAGAATCCCAGACAACGCCCACTGCTCCTCGAACGCGTCAAGGGAATCAAGGGAACTCTGTCCGGATGCGTGAACAGATGGAGGATTGGAAATAGGCCCCACAGTCACAGGAGTCTCCATCGGCCAACCTCCTCTCCCTGGTTTTATAGATGACCATTTTAGCCAGGGCCAGAAGGAGGTTGACCAGGAGGTCCCATGGCTTTGTGGGGCCACAGATAGGGAGTTTCCACTGTTTCTAGGCTTCTCCAAAATCATGCTGTCAGCTATACTGTGACAGCCAGAATGTATCATTCTGGGATGTCACAGCTACCCAAGAAGACCAGTAGGGTAGAATATGTGGCTGGCCTATAGGGGCTCAAGTAAGTTATTGTTATCATTGGATAAAGAGTTTCTTTGTTATTTCCTATCTCAAAGATATAATGTCTCTAAGCAAAAGCCTTCTGGGTGGTATTTTAAAAATTATTATTTTCAGTTCAAACAGTCTCACTGCACTATATTTCTTTCATTGTGTTACACAAGCAGCGCTATCATTACCAGAGCTGGTCAGGAAAATATTTTTTTCTTCTGAAATTTTTTGACTCAAACCAATTATTCTTCTGTTTTTATCAAAATTTTCCTTCAACATTTTTCAAGTCTAATCACAAAATTAATTTATTTTAGTTTTTGGTTGCTGAAAAATGTAAGTTTTGCCCACAAAAATTTCCATTTAATTGAAAAGCTTTTTTACATTAGAAAAAGTCTGGACAGAATTTTTTTTCCAGCTCTAAATATTTTCAGCCACTGACAATAACTCAGCTCCACACATGAAAGTGACTTGTACAGAGTAATGTTTACAGTTTCATATGGAACACAGTGTTACACAGACTGATGCCCATTCCTGCATCTCCTAAATCATGTATGGCTACATTACATCTTTGGCACTAAAAGGCAAGTCCTGCTCTCTGCAGGCACAGAGCTCTGAAAACAAAGTGGACTCTGTGCGCTTCATTGCATGTCATGGGGAGAAGAGGAGGGGGATATCGAAAACCCACACAGGGTCTGCCTTCCCTGTGCTTCACGGGTGCTCCTTTCATACCACTACAGGGATGAGTTTAAGAATGAGCTGAGGAAAGATGGATTCAGTGGTGACACCCTCTGTTGGGTGGCGTACAACAGTTGTGGGTACTACTGCAGCCCTGGTGGTCCCATAGTAAACAGGAAGCAGCTCTGCCATCCAGCACATAGCACATTTAACTTGGGCTGTATCCCAAAGAGAGCATTATGTCATGTCATGTGTATGTAAGACTTGAACTCATGGTTGGGCTAAAGCCCACCATTGTGATACAGACAACTCGAGCATAAGAAGTTGGGACAAGTCAACAATCCTAAATACCATAAAACCATTTACTGAACAATTGTGGCATAAGGAGATGAAATCAACCCTTTTCATGAAGAAAGTGACATTTCATCAGAGGATTTCATTAGCGAGGGTAAAGTAATTGTGTACCTCATCTCTGTGTGAACCAGGAAGGCATTAAATGCCTTCTCTGGGCACTAAGGAAAAAGCTAGTCCTTAGAGCAGGGGTTCCCAAACTTGTTTCACCGCTTGTGCAGGGAAAGCCCCTGGCGGGCCGGGCCAGTTTGTTTACCTGCCGCTGCTGGGAGGCAGATTTGAGAGCTGTGCTTCCTATAAAGGAGAAAGCATAAAAAGGGAGCAGAGGGCTGCTGTTTAGTCTTCTCATAACCCACAGGGCTCCTGAACTAGACCTTGGTGAGGGGAGAAAGGAAAATCAGGAGAAATAGTTGCCTGTCTTGCACTGAGGACTATACCAATTCTCAGAGACTGTAATTATGGTAAGATCTCTTTTTGTTTCTTTCACCTATTGGACTAGATGAAAGGAAACCATTCTGCATATGTTTTGTTTTGTTTTGTTTGGAATGGTGGCCAGGGGAAAATGCTCTAGGATGATTTGATTTTTTTTCCTTTTGCAAAGACTAGATTCGCTCTCTTTTTTTTTCAAAGCCTTATTTCAGCCATATCCCCTATGGACAGTAGGTAGTGGTCCTACTATACTGATATTTTTAGTGTATCCAAACCAAATGCCTATACATATTGGGAACGTTTTTGAAATGATAGCTCTCTTGCTCAAGGTCTGGGAATGGAGTCCTAAACCATCCTAAACAGAAGAAAAGTTGAGAGTTGAGTGAATAAAAGGAGGCATACGAAACAACTGGAGAACCTTTTAGAGAGGGGGCAAAGGAAAAAAAAGGCATTAAAGTAATGACTGAATTTCAAGAAACCTGCCTTTATTTTAACCATTGACATGAGAATTCTGATCCCAGAAGAATGATGCTGGTGACAGATATGGGATTCTTACCTGTTTATTCTTCGCTGGCTTGAAACAGTCTGGACACACTCTGGCTCTAAATAGAAATAGAAAATTAATTGATATAATCATTTAAATAAAAGACTCTTATCAAAATGAAAATACCCAGGTACCAGATCTAATTTTTGAGCAGCAATGCCCCACACTTTGTGTCTCTATCACTCTCCAGTCTGGGATGGAGTTAAGATTTTTCAATCTTAAATTGATGCCAGAAGGTGCCAGTCTATTTGACCTACATAAACTAAAATCCTCTGATTATCCACAGAACATGTACAGTCTAGGTAGTGGCTGTGCAAACCTTTCCGATCTTGACTCCCACCCACGTCCCTCAGTTTTGAGCTGGAATGAGGAGGTGGGTGGGAAAATCAGTCTCCTTTGACCTTTCTTCTGAGACTGCCAACAAAGATGACTGACAACACTGTGCACCTTTGCAAGGTGCACTGACTTCCCTAGCTCTCTGTTAGTTCTTTTCCTGTTCCTAACCCATGCATCATGGCTTAAAATGCAACACCCTGATTCGCGGTGTCCCAGCACACCTCTGACCAGTGTTATTACTGAACAGGAAAAATCAGTCAAATATAAAAAAAGGTAACATCAGGTCAGCCAGATCTTTGAGATTCTTTCTAACATACCTAAAAGGAAACTATTTATTTTCTGTTTCACAGAAGTGAAAATTCTGATCAATAAAACATTTAGCACTAGAGGCTTTTCTGAGAATTGGATGTTTGCCAAGGAAGTTTACAAATCAGTGGATTGCTCTCTATGCAGTTAGACAACATAATTTCTTTTGTCCTTGCCACACATTTTTTTATTCTCTCCTGCTGCTGCTGCTCTTCAGCTTATGACAGCAGCACCTCTAAGACTGCATCCGGGTAAAACGAAACTGGTGCTAACAGCAGACTCCTTGTGACTTTCTACACAGGCTATTTGTGGGAGATAATACAGAGTACACGGACTTCTTTTTTCCAGAATTTAAATAATCATTCTTAACTTATACTTGGAAACTAGATTAAAATAACAAAAACAAGTTAAATGTTCCACTTCAAACCACAGAGCACTACACACAAAACAGATCATTCTCTCACACACCTTCTGCAGGTGTTAGCACAGGAGCAGTTTGAGAGGGGACAGAAGAGACAGTCGTGGCTGTTTTTTAAACACTTCTCAAAAGGGTGTTCCCAATCAGACCATTTTCTCAGAACATGCTCCCTCTTGCTGTTGAGGGATCTAACTAGGTGGTAGCCAGATTTCCAGAAATGCTGGATTTCTTTGCCAGTGGGAAAAGGATTTCTATGGCAGCCCCTCTGCAGAGCAAGACCAAAAGTGATTATGTAGCACTTTGTTAGGGTTTTTTTTAAAAAGTCTTGTCTTTAAGTAGAACTAACTCATTTCTGATCCCTCCCTCCGTACCCAAATCCCTGAAATAAGCAGAAAACCTCAGTATTATATAAACTGATGGTTTTTTTACATATACGGATAGGTTATCAAAAGCACTTCACACACCATGTAAAGTCACTATTTATTCTAATATGAACAGTACAAACAGGCCTAAATCAAATGCCTGACCTGACTACATATCTCTGTAATGGACCAAATCAAAATTCTAGATCCACGCACTCCCTGACATTGACAATCCAGATCCAAACATTCCCAAACTTTAGGCTGTTTGGATTTGGTGGGCAGATTCGGCCCCTTAGAGATACCATAGATTTAAGCTGCAAAGAGGAACCTGGATTTGGAGTTTGGATTCAGGTCCAACTCTAGATCACAAATACTGGAAACATTGTATTTGCTACAGACAAACTCTAACAATGTTGCACAATATTAAGATAAAGATCTTGTTGTTGGTATTGCAACTTACAGGAAATGGCAATCCTCATCAGTTTCCGGGTGAGCAAAGACCACACTCACTTCGAACAAGCTCTAAGACAAAAAAGAACAGTAACAATTTCCTTTTACAAAGTGCTAGCAATTTATTAACCAAGTATATAACAAACGGTTTAAGGATCCTTATTGATATATTATAGAAAAACAGTAAAGAAGGAGGAGAAGAGGAAGACAGAATTGCAGCATAATGGGAAACTTTTAAATGGGTCACCGAGAAGCCATTTCAGAAATATATCATAAGACTTCTATAGCACTCAACCACCTCAAGCCATTTTACAACCTATTATGTGACCCAAGTCACATAATAAGTATTAGCCCCATTTTGCACATGGGGGAACTAGCAGAGAGAGAGAATAACAGCCCAAAGCCTATTAGGCTTAGAATGATTAGATCTTTATTGGTAAATGTCAGTAAACATTGATTTCACCGTACACACACAAAACAATGAAAAAACTATTTCAGTCAGTAATAGAAATTTAGACAGGCAAAGTAAGAAATATGCTGCTTGAGAACATATTAGAGTTTGATTTAAGGATATTAACTTTGCATATTTTGACATGTGATATTGACAATTGGTGTTTTAACAGTTACAAAGCTTAAATTTCGTTGAGTCTGTCATTAAATGATTGTCTGTTCCCCTTTCTGTCTGACCTCCCCCATAACTTCCTGCAACTGTGAAAAATTTAAATTGATAAAAGTTTAAAAAAATGCTTAAAATAAACATTAATATTATCCGTCAAAATTATATTTAAAAAATCAAATTCTGCCAAGCCTACCTATTATGGTCACTAAGCCTAGCAAATCATGGGACAAAACCAAACCAGTCAACCTTGAAAACAGTTCATTCCAGGATTTAGTCTGCAGTGACTGGATGCCTTTAAGCCATAAAAGAAAGGCAATGCGATTTAGTGGATTGATAACAGAACCTGGAACTTTAGAGCAGTGGTTCTCAAAGCCGGTCCACCGCTTGTTCAGGGAAAGCCCCTGGTGGGCCGGACCGGTTTGTTTACCTGCCGCGTCCACAGGTTGGGCTGATCACGGCTCCCACTGTTCGCGGTTCGCCGCTCCAGGCCAATGGAGTATCCAGAGCAGTCAGGATAGGCATTGTGGGACACCTCCTGGAGGCCATTTATGGCGAAATAAGCAAGCGCAGTGTCCACACTGACACTGCGTTGATCTAACTTTGCCGTAAAAAGCTCTACGCCTCTCATCAAGGTGATTTTATTTTGTCGGCGTAGCAGGGGAATTACATCAGCGGGAAGAGCATTGACGTGTGTACACCTCCACTATTTTGTTGACTTTTGTTGACAGAACTGTGTAGTGTGGACAAGGCCTTAGATAACTTACCCATTGTTTCATGTTCTCTGTGTATAAAATTTCCCCACTGTATTTTCCACTGAATACATCCGATGAAGTAAGCTGTAGTTCACAAAAGCTTATGCTCAAATAAATGTTAGTTTCTAAGGTGCCACAAGTACTCCTTTTCTTTTTTGTGGATACAGACTAACACAGCTGCTACTCTAAAACTTGTCATTATTTTTATGGTACACTTATGACTAGAGGGACTTAGTGTTTGTGGGCTCTAGAAGGTCTCTTGCTATCTTTAACATTTAAAGAAGTTTGTTTCTGTATGTCATGACAAAGAAAAGATTCCTTAGTCTTTAACTCTACCACCTAATTTGTATAAAAACTACTGCTTGCCTTGTCTCCACTAGGATTTACTTGAGATAGCTAATTTGAGGTAAAAGAGCTTTTTTTTTTTTACAAGACAAAACCAGTGACAGACTTGTCTGTCTAATTAGAACCCATCAATGTTATGAGTAATTTATACAAATTCAGGAAAACAACAACTTTATTATTCATACAACACCTTTCCATCGGCAGGAACACCCAGCTCCTCTGAGAATAGGGGATGAATAATCCATTTGTATGTTTCTTTCAGCTGAACAATGTCCTCTTTTGCCAGTGACAGGCCCTGTTTTCTGAATCATAAAAAATAAACAATGAAAACTTGCATATGAGTCAGTCAAACAATCATACCTCTGACATTTCATGCTAAAAATAAGTGACCAGTCACTAACATAAAATTTGGGTATAAACAGGACAAAACTATAAAGTATACAGAACATGGTGTGAAGTACATGGGGCTGCTCTTTAATAATTTATGAATACTATAAACCTGTCTGAGTGTTGTAAGGGATGCTTACTATGTCTATATTGGGTTAAATCAACAAGGCTGTGAGGAAATAAAAAGGAAGGCAAAAGAATGACTGGAGAAAACCCTTCAGGGAAACACTTCAGTGTGTTTGAGATATTGCCTGAGCTATTAACTCCGAAGATCCTACCATATCAGCTCCAGCCAAATTACATAGCTTGTTTAGCCTGGGTTTCAATTGCCAATGCTTGTGTTACCAATATGTCAAAAGGACTACAAAACAGGTATGAGGACTCTCTCTGTCCAAAGGTCAGAGTGTGTTGAGGAGCTGTTTGTGGGAACAGACTCTCTCACGGGGACCCTGGCTGGTGGGTATGAAGAAATTAGGCCTTCCTATACTCCTCTCACGGAGGATAGGGGGTGAGGACTGAGGTAAAATACATGAGTGTAGACGTGACCTTTTGTTGTTTTAAAATTCTTTTATATTATGCTTTATTTCTGCTGTTAAATAGTAACTTTGGTTTAAGAAGGCCATCTGGTCTGCTGGCCACAAACTCCTAAAGGGGAGAACTGAAGGTGCCAAACTTAGTCAAACCTGCTGGTGTGAGCACTGAATCTGTGAGGTAACATAGCCCCAGAACTAGCCTAAGAGCAGGAGAATCACCCACCCCAGGGGAGGCGAAAGCATGAGGACTGTGATCTGTGGGGGTGAAGGCAGAGGGGCAGTTAGCCTTCTAACTGTGAGACAGGGCATATACTTGATCAAGTTACAAGAGTATGTAGGCAGTACACCAAATAATTAAGGGCAGTGGAAAGTGTACCTAACCAAAGATGCCAAAAATATTAAGAGAAAGAAGTACACACTTTTTTCAGCCCAGCAACCTGGAAGCTTACATGGTGAGAACCCTTTGCCACACAAGTAGCACATTTCATCAAAAAAAATACAGCATTACCACTCTTGATCCAAGCACCAATGAGAGGCCAGCTTGCTAAGAACTCACACCTTCCTTACAGGAGCTCACTGTGAAAGCTTCTTTAATGCTGATTTAACAATAAAAATATGCTTTTAAAGATTAATAATTTACTTTTTAAGATAGTATTAAAGTAGGATAGAAATTGCTTTCCCACCTCTAAGTCTGAGTTCCTATACTGCCAATATTTCACATAGCATTTCCTAGCACGATGGCCTCCATCAGAAGATAGCTCAATAACAATGAACTTTGAGCCAAATTGTTCCCCTATGCTGATAAACCCACACAAGGAGTAAGAATCTCCGAAGTGTTCCTCTCATGATGCTTCTAACAGATCATTTTACGGGGGAAGGTCTGGGAATGGGCATGGAGTTTGGCCCTCAGAGCTCCCAGATCATAGGAAACTTGCTGGAGACCAGAGTCACCTCCGCTCCAACAATGCCTCCCAAACGGCCACTAATTTCTTCTTCTCCCAGCCTGAGACTGTATAGCCTTCTGGGTGGATTCCCCATTGGTTGGTGAGTGGAGGACATTATTTCCCTGTCTCTCCCCCATATTGTGAAGTACCCTCCGACTGGTCTGGGACAAGAAGATACATCACAGAGGTTGCACACACTCTCTTCCTTATGTACTGGATAGATACTCCTTCAAATCACTGATGTATAAACAAAAGGTCTCAATACTAACCTAATCACTGCATTCATATTTCTGGTTATATATTTTAATATCTATTACAGCCAGTATCCACAGTCTCTGTACCCTATTCACTTAATAATCCTTTTGCTGGAGAGAGCTGAGTATCTTATAAGTTTATTCACAATTAATGTGATCCTTATAAGATTCAAAGACTTTACTCAAAATTATAAGATATTACTTACCGAAGGTACTTTAGCCATTAATACAAATTGTTCATGTCCCCATTTAGTTACATATTGGGAGAATTTTAGAATATTTAAAACTGATGTCTCACACAAGGTGTAGACTTATACATCAGTCATATCTGAATCCAAATAATCAGTGTCATCAAACTATACATGTTAATCATACTTTTTTCACCATAAGTGGAAAACAGCCTGTGAATCAGCTAGTCATTGAAGGTAAATTCATCAACTTAAACCATATGTTCTTGAGAACCATACAATTAAAATATTGTATATTGACCCAAAGTATATGAAAAGCCACATGTTAATAACCTCATTAGTAGCTACCCCAATAATAAAAGTTAAATGGAAGAATCATTAAAAACACAGATGAAATTGTGTACCTTCAAACTAAGTGTGCACTAAATGCAACTCTAACTTCAAAAATTGCGATTGCTGAGAAATATAGGACTCCTGGATTCCTTAAGACATACAGAACTTTTAACCTAGATGATCATTTTATACCCTGTCCCTACCCAGGTCAGTAGTAACAAAGACATTACCATCTGACGGTAATTCATTGACTGATATAAAATGAATTGATGGACTTAGTCCAATCTGTAGTTACCTCATGTTATTAAAACAGAATACCCCATTATATTTATTGGTACTTTGGTTGGCAGTTTAAGGGCCTGTCTATATGGGAAGTTGCTCCAGAATACCTATTCTTGATTAACTCCACATGTGGTTGCTCTTATTCTGGAATAAGAGTGCATATTCCGAATTAGTTTAGTCCATTTTGGACATGGAAGACACTCCAGAATAAGAACATCCACATATGGAGTTAATCAAGAACAGCTATTCTGGAATAACTCCCCATGTAGACAAGCCCTAAGCCATAGTAGTGAGGCTGTGAAGGAAAGCTTAAACCGCTTGTGCTGTGCTCCTTCTTTTAAAGTGAATGTAATGCTCATGAAAAGAACTGGCATGACGGGGTTGGAGATTAAATTAGTTCTATTTAGTCACAGAACAGGTATAGTACAGACAACTATGCATGCTTCCCTTCACAGCCCCACCAATCTGTTTCTGCTCTTCTCTAGAAAGAACAGTTCTAAGAGTGATAGGATAGTTCAGTCTCTGATCATTCAATCCTCAGCTGCCTAATCAACTGTGATGATGGCTTCTGTCTACTGGGAACCAAACAAACGATTGACTCTTTACCATTAGCTAACAGTAACAGTTTGGACACTACTGATCTGTCAAAGGCTCTGTTATCCTATTATAAATGTACCATCACTGTATCTATTTGACAGACTGAGAACTTCTGATTCCAGTGATGTCATTTTGGCAATTTTCATGAGCACTACATTAATTTCAAAACACTACATTGAATGGATAGCCCACACCCCAAACTCAGAAGCATTGTCCTAGAGATGCTGCAGTCACAATGAACATACTGAACAAGAAACATCCAATTTAGGCGCAAATGTAGAATGTGCACATCCCAAAGCTGAAACTATAATCTTTTCAGGTGCTTGGCATTCAGCTAAGTAGTAGCCTTCATATCAAACTTATAAAGGCAACTGCTTGCTTGCTCTATTGCTCAAGTACCTGGATGCTGAAAGGTGCTTCCCAGCCAAAGAATGAAAGCAAATGAAGCAGCTGAATACCCTTGTTTACAAGGTCAGATCATTTGCTCCCTGGCTTCATATTTATTTTGAGTTCACTATAAGTAAGGGGGGGAGGAGAGCACCTATCAAGTGAACCACTTTGTTTTCATACACATGAAAAATACAGTATTTATCATTTAGTCATGAATTTCTCTATCAGAGGCCCAATATTTCAGAGAAAGTTCCTCATTGCTCCTACTCTGAAAAAAGTTATAGAAGTATCTCTTAATTCACTAAATCCAGTACTCTCTAGTATAAATGCTATAAAACGTACTCACCCCATTTCCTCTTTTACCAGCAGCCAGGCAGCATGCTATGGGCCATCAGCCACACACAGGAAGAAGAGAAAAAAAAATGCAAGTGAAATCAAGCCTCAACAACATTCAGTCATCAAACTATCTGACAGTGCTGTTAATATAAACCACTTTGTTCTAAAAGGGAAACGAATGTTTGCAAAGCCAAGAATTTCCAGCTACTTATTAGGAGTTTAAACTATACTTTCATTTTGCTTTGGAACTGAAAGAATAAGACAGGAGTAAACCCTCAATCCCACAGGTGATTTTTTTAAAGAGAAGATTATCCATTTTTTTTAAAGTATTCCCTCTTTGCAGGAGTAGTCCCCTGTTATCTAAGTATGAGCTCTCCCCTGCTTACTGTCCCAAAAACATATCCAATAAAGAGCTCTTACCTCTCCTAGGGCAGGCACTCAGAAGCTAAGGTAATTTTTTTTTTTTTAGTTGGATCAATTTTCACTATGGCTACTGGAAAGCTATTGGGGGAATTTTAAAAAATGCTGCTCTGAGCTTTTATCCCGATTTTTTAAATAAAGTATGTGTGAAAACTGTACACACTTCTCAAATCTTTCACTCAAAATATATTTCTTAAAAAAAGAGAGCACATCTTTTTTTTCCTCATAACAATGAAACAAGTGATTTTATGGCAGTCAAGCAGGCATTTTTAGACACGTGAGTAGTATGCAGAGCACATAATGTTCCAGGACAATCTGGCAGTGGGAAAACTAATGATGAAAACCAAAATCCAGGTGGCTCACAACAGCCTGGTATTAAAAGAAGAAACACTAGAAAATGAACATTTGCTTTCCTATTAATCTAACCTTCTATTGTTTCTCTAATGCCTTGATATTCCCCTCCATTTGCTCTTTGTCCCTGCTATTTTAAATAACCAATATGACACTTCCTGAGCTAGTCAATAATTACGTCAATAACATTTTTATCCTTATCTCTAACATTTTAGATTATCAAAATAATCTGTCACCAATGTGTGCATATCTTAACCCTATTCCTGATATCCCAAACCCCTCTACTTTGTTCTCCTCACTTGTTGTGTTGCATCTGAAATTTCACTATGTCTTTTATAAAGAACCTAGCACATTTTGGTGTGCTGTATAATTCAGGGCAAGAGCCTAGCCCTCTCTGATTTCAGACACCTCTGTCAAAATTAAAAATCTGCATTTACCACAAAGAGCAGTAAAATCTGAAGGATTATGCAGACTTTCAGTGGGGAGAGTTTCTGGCAGCCTCAATTTTCACCCCTTAATACTGTGCCATCATCTGCTAGCCCAAGGTTAGCTGGGCAACAAAAAGGGCATAAAGCCCTCAACCGTTAAATCCTAACTAATAAAATTAGTAAAGTGATGAGGATGCTGTAACTCTGCCTAAGAAGAAAATGCCTTTAACTTGATTGAATAAAGTAGGTTTGTGTGTATAGGCTTTGCTTATGGTTAAATGCCATGGTACACTGGCCCATAAAGGGAAATTTGGATTTATTGATCTGAATAAAAAGACCAGTAAAAATTACTTTGTTGTAAATGCTGTCTGCAAAGACATTTCAGAAGTAATAACTGGGAAAGAGGGGCCAAAAACAAAACAGGAGTTCTGACTATAATGATTTTTTGCTTATCTCATTTGAAAATTCTGACGTCCTGAACACACACAAGCTTCTGAATGACTATCTCACTCCTCTCAGTTTGAGAAAAGCAAATTAGATTTCTCATCTGATCATGCTGGCTCTAGGATAAAGAGTTAAAATGAAGTTCTCCATTTCAAACATTTCCAGAGAGATAGAACAAAAATTCTGTAGATGTCAGTGAATAGGTGGTAGGGGATTGATTGAACTAAAAATAAACTAGTATTATTTAGCTTTATTCCAAATCTATCTAGTAGTAGACTAGGGGGGACTCAAAAGCAACCAATATGGAATTGCATTTAGTTCTCTGAAACTCATATCCCTTTAAGTATAAAGTTGGATACCTAGCTGAGGTCTTGTTACTTTTGAAATTTAGGCTACATCTATTGACTGCACACACTTTAAATCTTGTTATTGCTATTGTAATTAGAAGTGTACCTAAACTATCCAAGTCAAATGCAAATCACAAGAAACTTAACATCCAAAAATCATCAAATATATCTAAAATTTTATTGATAGAATATTAAACCTAATTCTATATATACACATTACATTTTAAAAAAATCAAATAATACCCCATCTAAGTGTACAAATGTGATATAAACCACATACCTAGCCAGACACCAAACCCTATTCCTCCCACCAAGCCACGCCTCCTTTTGTCAAACCACATATACTTTCTGCTGAGTCTGCTGGTTTGGGGGACGGGGATGGGGTCAAGATAGAAGAGGGCTGGGGAGTGGAGCAAGTGATGCTGGTTAGATGCCACAGGTCCCTTTGCTATACAGAATATTTCAGGGTTCACACAAATGTTTCACTTATTCCCCACAGATCTGCACCTTGAGTGTTGAGGCATGCAGATGTTGGGAAGATTTGAGTAGGACCCCTCCTTTATCTGCTCACCATAACTCTTCAGTTGCTCCATACAGATCTGTGGATACTAGGTTCTGCTGCTCTGCAAGTACCCACCTACTGAGAAGTTGCAGTAAGTAATCTTTCCCCAAAATGAGAGCACACTGCACGGCATCTGTATGCTGCTGCTAACAGTCCCAGGCCCCCTCCCCCATCAATCTCACATACGCTGACTAGGATAATTTAGCCGTTCCCTGGATCAGAGAGTCACTTCTCAGGGCAGATGATCCAAAACCACCACCTTGTGTTTTCCAGCTAAGAAGTCACAGTCCAAGGTAGAGTCAGCATGACCTCATAGTCAATGGTATGAAAGGTCAACAAAAGAGATAAAAGAATAAGCATGGGCACTTGACCACTCTCCATCATTAAGAGACTACCATTAAGATCAACCACTAATGAAATCAGTGGAGCATCTATAAAATACATGTGCCTACAATCTGATTGAAAGGGATACATCAGCTGAAGGACTTCAAAGCAGAACAAAGCTGCTTATGCCACAATCTTCTCAAACTTTTAAAAGCATGCCTTTCCTAAACATCAGTAAAATAAGCTGATCACTCTTCAAGGTGCATTCCCCTAGGACTCCATTTCCTTTATTGGCCTGACATGTCTTTCTACTGGATAAACTAAACAATTATTAGATTGCAATAATTGTTTAACACATTATACCTTCAATCTTGCCTATGCTCCCATTCACAGTGAATCCCATTTTCTACACCATAGGTAAATGACCACATCACTAATGACTTGATCCAAAAACCCAGTGAAATCAATTGGAGTCTTTCCACTGGGCTTTTGGATTAGGCCTACAGTCACAAGAAGATACAAGACTCTCCAAAAACAGTCTTGTAAAGACTGAGTTCTACTGACAAGGCTTCTAGCAGGAAGTCAGTCCATCTTTGGAAAATGGTATAGATCTGAGAGAACCTGCAGTACATGTGCATCCCAATGCCAAGTTTGCAGAGGATCACTGTGAAAGCAGTAAATATAAAAAGAAAAGCTACCAATGACTTACCACAATATCTGGTGGTCAATTTTAATAAGCCATACTTTTTTTTTTTTTGTTAGTGGGGAAGAGAAGAAAGTGGATTTAAGCAAAGAGCTGTTCAACCTAAGAGTATTCACTGTAACAATACAAATTCTGGAGGCCCAATCTTGTAGTCCTTTCATGGGCATAGCTCCAACCAAACTCAATGAGAATTTTGTTGACAAATTCTGCTGGGAAGGGGAAAATCTAAAGTCAGTTCTGTAGCTGTCTCATTCCCGTCACTCTCCTGGGCTCTCCTGACTTAATATCTGGATATGGTGTTTTTAAAAAATCTTTGTAAAATAAACTAACCAGTCCCTACTGGAAAAAAATCTCTATGAAAAATCTAATAAAGGGATTTGAGAAGGTATATCAAACTTAAAGGGACATGGTCAGGACTGGTTGGCCTTTTGGCTAAGATCAAGCGTCATGTCAGTATAATATTTGCCAGACGATGTATCACAAGCCTGGATGTATCACAAGCCTGAATCCTTCCCTCAGTGATGGAAAGAATGATTTCATAGGTCACTTTCACCCACACAGTGGTGGCTGGACTCAATAATCTAATAGGCCCTTTACATCCTTTATTAGGCCTACCCTCAGCCTTTCTGAAAGAACAAGACAGTTTGGCCTGTCAAGAAATAGGGATCTTTAAACCAATGCAAGAAATATTGGAGTGGGGAATAAGAATGCTTAAGGCTTTGTTAGATACACAATATACAAACTGATGCACCCACTATATCAGTACTGAAGAAAAATGTAGTTGTACTGATGGAATATTGTTTACCTGAACACACACTGTCTGATTCATTATACCGTGTGTATATATATAGTATATGATTAAGAGTACCTCACAAGATACATGAAGTATATCTTAATATTGTTTGCATAATGACCCATGTTAAATCATAAATTAAAACAGTCTACAATAGTAATGAAGAATTACATTTGAATGAGAGAATATGTTGACTGCAGAATATCATTCTTGACTGCAGCACTTGTCAGATACAGATTTACACACCCTCATTTGCACATCCTCATTTGAGATAGTATTTCTGGGGTTTTGTTCATTCACATAATTGTAGTTGCACCTCCAAAATAGGGGAGAAAATGTAAAAAATTACAAGCTAGTGGTTTCTAAAAAAGTTTCCCCAGGGAGTTAACTATGTTAAGTGCTACCATGAGTCAAATTTCATATCTTCTCTCCTGACTTCAAAAGTGAAAGCCTTAAATAAATTGCACCAGAATTAGGAGTTACCAACTTCTCTGCTGCTGGCCTGTTCCAATTAAGAGGTACCACTAGTCAAGAGATTCAGGAAGATGGAGAGACAAGGGTGTGTGGTGTGAGCACATGACTGGGAGCCAAAAGTTTATTGTATTGATTACAACATGAATATTTTTATTTTAATACTGTCTGAGGGACCATGGGAGCCAGATTTGATATACTGTGCCCAGTCCCAGCCACTTTATTAGAAAAAAGATGAAGCGGGGAAATTCCATGCGGTATACCCAGTTCTGTAGGGAGTAATGACTACAGATATGACAAGCCTATTTGCATGAATGTCATGTGCCAGGATGGTGGATCACAACTTAAGCTAAAGGAGGGCCAGATAATAATTTCTCTAGAATTCTTTACACAAGCAGCAATTAATACTTTAACTTTCTCCCTTATGAAAAGGCATGATTCATTTCCTATTCAAACATATTTGTTCCACACAATCCTGGCACTCTTACTCCAGATTTATTTGCACCAGGAATGCTGATTCATGAAACTGAGGGTAGAGAAGACTTTTTAATATAAAGATACTAATCCTATGTAATTTCAAATTTGTTGCAATGCTTTATGTCCTTCATTTTGGGCCTTTGTCCTGTGTTTTATCCTTGGCAGGATGAGCACTAGGGAGGTTAATTACAGTTAGTATATTATCAAAAGGCAGCATCTGAAAACTTCTTTAGCAGTTGTCTTTACATGTTGGAAACATTATGTGCCACACAAATGGTTAACAAAAGAGAGGATGTCTCTAGGTGTCTTTCTATCCTAAAACAGTTTATGTTCTTGTGTAGTAAAGAATGAAAGAAGAATTGAGAGAGGAATTGCATCTTTACAGCACAAAGTATTCTGGTATGGACAATGTTATGGTATTTGCTGCTCTCCAGAATAATACGTGCTAATGCAATATAAATAAAATAATCCTAAAATACATCATCTTTAATGGAAATATTACTTACAAAATACTATAACATCATAAAAGGAAAGATACACATTTGTTGGTCTGAATTCTTGATTTGCCAACTCAATCTCCCCAGCTCACATCCGACTGTAAGCCTGGTGTACTGGGGACTAGACAGCATGCAGCACTTCAAGTCAGCAAAGGGAACCCATGTGAGTACAAACTATTTTTTTCCCATTTGCAGCCAAGCTTGTTTCCATCTGCTTTGCAACAATTACTCTACTTGCTTAAACTAATGTTAAAGCATCATTGAGACAGAATTGCAATGCAATGATGCCCTCTACTGAGGCATTATTGCAAGGACCCATAAGAAAAAAAACAGCAGCATCATTTCCTTGCTCTTCTATATAGTTGAGCCATTAAATAACATTTTGAATTACATGACAAACCCAGCTCAACTAGAGCTGCCACGCGGTGTGTAGCTCTTTGAATAATATATTTTAGTGGATGATGCAGGGATCTGATGACATAACAGCAACAGTTGTGATTTTAACCTCCAGTTCAGCCCATTACTTTATTTTTATCCCAATGAGGATAAGACAATTACTGGAGTGAGGAGCAATGGGGCATGGAAGGCAGATGAGGGAGAGGGAAATGACTGAGTTAATGGAAATTACGGGGTACATCACACCTCTGAAAATCAGGCTCCTTATTTAAGTGCCTAAATTTGGACTTAGGAGCCAACCTGCAGGCATCCATTTTTCAGAAATCTTAGCCAAGGTGCCTGACATTTTACAGATGTCCAAAGAATCTGCTTGGATACTAGTGTGCTCCCATGTTCAGCCATCTTGTAGAATGCTTGTTGATTAATCTCCTTTTTGGATAATAACAGGACTACGAGGAGGTCAGAGGAAGAAATCAAGCCAACAAGATTACAAGACAACTTGTTTTTGTGTTAGTCTACCAGGTACAGCAGCTGTTGGCCAGTACACACTGTCCCTAACTCAGTCATTTAGAATGGGAAGTGAAAAAGAATCCTATAGCCAACTGGAGTTGCAGAGAGATTTTAGGTAGGCAGAATGGGTGGGATCCACAAAGGGACTTAGGTGTTGCAACACTAAGCGTCAAAGTACCTAATTTTTAGGTGCCAAGAAAATCACAGGAACAACGCTCCAACCCACAAAGCCTGAGTTAAGCACCTAGGCAATGCATGGGGAGAGACAGGCACCTCAGAATGGGATCCACAAAAGCCAGCACGCTAGGTGGAGAGCCACCTAAGCTAGCCAATGGGAGATGCCGCCTAGATGGGGGATTGTGAAGCCTCTCTTCTCTCTCAGAGATAGGTACCAATGTCTTGGCTGCAAGGAGGAGCCTATATTAATTTAGCAGTCCACGAACAAGAACC
Organism: Chelonia mydas; assembly: GCF_015237465.2. Classification (NCBI taxonomy): domain Eukaryota; kingdom Metazoa; phylum Chordata; order Testudines; family Cheloniidae; genus Chelonia; species Chelonia mydas. Next base: position 183,334,063 of record NC_057851.1, read on the forward strand.
TACCATCTCAAGTCAGATGGCTTAAGTACCTACAGTGTTTCCCATGGGAATGAGTTAGGCGCCTACCTTGCTCCACACAAAACAGCAGGAGGAGGAGATGAAGATGGTGCTGCCCAGTGTTCCCTCTAATTTTTACGTCCATGTGCAGAATGAATTTTGTTATGTGCACCAATATGGAAATGATGTGTGACACATCACCTTCATATTGGTGCACATAACAAAATTCATGTGGTGGGATGGGGCCGAGAGGTTCGGAGTGTGGGAGGAGACTCAGGGCTGGGGCAGAGGGTTGGGGTGGGGGAGATGAGGGCTCTGGAGTGGGGCCAGGGATGAGGGGTTTGGGGTGCAGGACAGGGATCAGGGCTGGGTGCAGGGGGTGAGGGCTCCGGTTAGGGGTGAAGACTCTGGTGTGGGGCTGGGGATGAAGGGTTCAGGGTGCGGGAGGGGGCTCAGGGCTGGGGCAGAGAGTTAGGATGCGGGCTCTGGGGTGGGGCTGGGTATGAGGGGTTTGGGGTGCAGGCTGCCCCAGGGCTGCAGAGGGGAGAGAGGACTCCTCTCCCCTGATCGCAGCAAGTCTGGAGCAGGTCCATGTTGGGGCCAGGGGAGGAGCACCGTGTCAAATCCGCACTGGGGTCGCGGCAAGTACAGGACAGGTCTGTGTTGGGGTGAAGGGAGGAGCACCTCTCCCCCAGCTGCAGCAGGTCCACGGTGGGGCCGGCGGGGAGGGGCACCTCTTCCCCAGCCTCAGCAGGTCTGTGCTGGGGCCAGAGGGAAAGAGCACCTTTCCCTGCCGCCGCCCAGAGCCCCTGTGCAGGGCTTAATAGGCAACTGCGTGGCCGCGCAGCTTCGAGGGAACTTAGGTGCTGCCCACCTTAACTTTCAGCCCAGTGGTTAGAGCATTGACCTAGGATGTGACCCAGGTTCAATTCTCTCCTCACTGCCAGAAGAGTGCTCTAACAATGAGAAGTTATGAAGTGCGCACCGGCACCAGCACCACCTCTATCTCATCTGGCCAGATTTTGAATGAGACCCAATCCAGTAAGCAGCTTCTGACCACACCCACCGGATTGGTCCTGCATGCGGATGAATAACTATCTTCCCTCGCTCATGAATTACTTGCGGTCTTAAGTGGGAGACAGGTATCCAGAAGCCTAGAAGGAGGCAGCTCAGAGAGAGCACACGCTAAGAGGTAGAAACACAGGAAAAAAAGATTATTTACTTGTACTGTAACTGTTATTCTTCGAGATGTGATGCAGACATGTATTCCACTTAGGTGTGTGTGTGCCCAGCATACCAGAGCTAGAGAATTTTGCCTATCAGTACCCATGGGAGCTGGTGCTCACGCCTTGTGCTCATAGCCCCTCCCCAGGCTATAAGCAGCATCACAGCCTCAACTCCCCCTCACTGAATGCCCAGAGACTGGACTCCGATGCAGAGGGGATGGAGGGTGGGTCATGGAATATGCCTCTGCATCACATCTTGAAGAACAATAGTAACAATACAGATAAGTAACCATTTTTTCTTCTTTGAGTAAATGCAGACATGTATTCCACTTAGGTGACTCACAAGAACTACCCATTCTAGAAGGTGGGGCTCAGAGTCTATCTAAGAAAGGACTGCAGGACCGCTCTACCCAAGCTAGCATTCACCTGGATGATGCAGTAATGGCCTAGTCAGGGGTGGCCAACCTGTGGCTCCATAGCCACATGCAGCTCTTCAGAAGTTAACATGAGGCTCCTTGTATAGGCACCGACCCCAGGGCTGGAGCTACATGCACCAACTTTCCAATGTGCCGGGGGGTGCTCACTGCTCAGCCCCTGGCTCTGCCACAGGCCCCACCCCCACTCCACCCCTTCCTGCCCCCTCCCCTGAGCCTGCAGTGCCCTTGCTTCTCCCCCTCTTCCCCAGAGCCTCCTGCATGCCACGAAACAGCTGATCGCGACGGAGGGGGAGGCACTGATCGGCGGAGCTGCCAGTGGGAGGGGTTGGGAGTGGGGTGGGGAGCTGATGGGGGGCTGCTGACATATTACTGTGGCTCTTTGGCAATGTACATTGGTAAATTCTGGCTCCTTCTCAGGATCAGGTTGGCCACCCCTGGCATAATGGTTCATAAACATATGTATGGATGACCACATGGCAGCCCTGCAAATGTCCAAATATGGAGACGTCACGGAAGAACACTATTGATGTAGATTCCACTCTCGTAGAATGAGCTCACACTCACTGAGGAGGTGTAGCCAAAGCTATTCCATATACAGTCTTGATACAGGATGTTATCCATGTAGAGATAATTTGTGAAGAGACCTCTTGCCCCTTCATATAATTCGCATATGAAACAAACAAGCAAGGCAAAGCATGAAACGGTTTAGTCATATCCAAGTAGAAGGTCAGACAACATTTGACATCTAACATATGGAGATGCTGCTCCTCCAGAGATGAATGCAGCTTAGGAAAGAACATAGGAAAATATATCACCTGGTTCAAATGAAACTGAGAAACCACCTGACATAAATATAAAGGGAAGGGTAAACCCCTTTAAAATCCCTCCTGGCCAGAGGAAAAATCCTCTTACCTGTAAAGGGTTAAGAAGCTAAAGGTAACCTCGGTGGCACCTGACCAAAATGACCAATGAGGAGCCAAGATACTTTCAAAAGCTGGGAGGAGGGAGAAAAACAAAGGGTTTGTGTCTGTCTGTATGATGCTTTGGCCAGGGACAGAACAGGAATGGAGTTTTAGAACTTAGTAAGTAATCTAGCTAGGTGTGTGTTAGATTATGATTTCTTTAAATGGCTGAGAAAATAGCTGTGCTGAATAGAATGAATATTCCTGTCTGTGTGTCTTTTGTGTAACTTAAGGTTTTGCCTAGAGGGATTCTCTGTGTTTTGAATCTAATTACCTTGTAAGGTATCTACCATCCTGATTTTACAGAGGTGATTCCTTTATGTCTATTAAAAGTCTTCTTGTAAGAAAACTGAATGCTTTTTCATTGTTCTAAGATCCAAGGGTTTGGGTCTGTGGTCACCTATGCAAATTGGTGAGGATTTTTACCAAACCTTCCCCAGGAAGTGGGGTGCAAGGGTTGGGAGGATTTTGGGGGGAAAGACGTGTCCAAACTACGTTTCCCAGTAAACCCAGATAAAGTTTGGTGGTGGCAATGGAAATCCAAGGGTAAAATAATTTTGTACCTTGGGGAAGTTTTAACCTAAGCTGGTAAAAGTAAGCTTTTAGGAGGTTTTCATGCAGGTCCCCACATCTGTACCCTAGAGTTCAGAGTGGGGAAGGAACCTTGACACCACCTTAGACAAAAATGTGGGGTGTGGCCATAAATTTACATTGTCTTTGGAGAATTGTGCAACTCAGACTCTCCTTACAGATGTTATCGCTATCAGGAACGCAGTCTTCTGACACAAAAGTGGAAAGGGATAAGATGCCAGGGGCTCAAACAGAGGTCCCATCAAAGCCACTAGGACCGTGTTAAGGTGCCACAGAAGAACCGTCTCTCAGACCAGAGGATGGAGATGAAGAAGCTCTGGGGCTGGAACTGAAGCCAACAATACGGGATCTCCCATACTCCTGCGTGGTACTGGGGAACAGCTGGGAGGACCTGCTCCATTGCGTATGCGGGCAGTAATACCATACCAGTCCACACTCTTCCTGGAGATGGAGGAGGAAGAGTCTCCATGAGGCCTGGAGTGGTCTCATGCAAACTTTTCCTCAGTGCACTTGACAGGGAATGGCTCCTCCATCTCTTTGGAGAGATGCCGGCTTCAGAGCTTGAAACGTGGCACTCTAAGAACCCAAGGGCGACCTCTGATCCTGTAAGGGCCTCGGTGCTGAAGCAGGCCACATGACCTGTTCGAGTAGGTGCTGTTTTAGGTGAATATCCCTAGCCACCCAAGTCCATCTTATGAACAATCTATAGATTGAACACCATTCCTTGACATGGGCCTCACCCAAGCACAGCAAGCACTAAGTGTGGGGATTGACTCGCCACAGGATGGATAATGTCTAAACCCTGGTGAGGGAATCAACAGGTAAAAACTTAACTAACTCTAACACTAAATCTAACACTAAGGGTGCTAGCTAACTGTACACAACTAGGAAAAAACACTAAAATAGTGAGAGATTGTGATGTTAAGAACCACACAGAGCTCAGACTCCAGTCATGGATGGTAAAAAGGAACTGCGGGGTGCAAAGGTGGTACCATCTCATATAGCCAGGTATTGAGTATGAGGCACGAGCACCGCCTACTATGTGTACTGCTAGGAAAAATTTTCCAGCTCTGGTGAGCTGGGCGCACACACAACTGAGTGGAATACACTGCTGCATCTACTCAAAGAAGAAATTAGGAAACTTTTACCCTGAAAACTTAGGTGCTGAATGAGTTTAGATGCCTACTGGGTTTGGCAGGAGTTTTGTGGGAGGCAGTGGAGCCATAACTGGGATTTAGCTGCCTAAACTCAATACCTAAGTGCTTAAATCTGGGGTTTAGGCACCTAAGTACCTTTGTGGATCTGGACCTATGTATTTACCTACACTGGAATTTGCCCAAGATACAAGAAATAATACCCTTAATCTTAGTAAAAATGCCACAGGTTCTCTAATGATCACTAATGTCCAGGACCTTCATCCCACTATGTTTACTGAAAAATTTTACTCTATCTTAGATAAGAAGAGATTTATCTTAAGTATTTGTAGGTTGCCATTCACAACAGTTAATCTCAACGCCAGTTTAGAATAGAAGGCAGATGGACACCATAAAACATGTTGTAACTAATATACTTAATACAGCAATAGTTTTAATTACCACTATATATTGTAATCTGTTGATTTGCCCAAAATTATTGGGGTGTCACATCTGTCCATTTTCTGCTATTTTCTAAACACGAGGATAGGAATGTAAACAGTTCAAATCTGACTAGACTGTTCACAAATTTTAGTACTTCACAGCTGCGTTCATCTAGATTTCCCACAAAACATAAGTCAAGTAGCCAGGAAGTCTACTAAAATAAAATATGTACTTTTACCTCTTTTACAATGCTACACAGCTAGAGTTCATCTTCAAATTCTTTCACTTGTATTCTGCACTACCAATTACCATCTATTTCAGGAAAGGTACCAGCTGTGCTGTTCCTTCCCCGAGAAATCCACACTGCAGTGCTCATGTCTTCACCAAAGGGAACTATACACAAAGGTTTTGAAGAAACTCCTTTTAGTTTTCAGATTTAAAGAAACTCATCCACTGAATATTGGAGTCATTCAAATATCTTTTTAATTAAAATAATAGTTGGCAGGACTACAGTCATTCTCTAATCATTTCTGAAGAACACTTCCTGGTTAAAAATAACATTGCTTAATTTATTCTTTATTTTTAGTGCATATTTAAAGGTACTATTTTATTCTGAAGCAAAATCAATGAAATGCAAGCCTTCTCCACTTCCCAGGACACATTCTTTCTTCTTACACGTTTAAGTTACAATGGTCAATAGACATATCTGTAAACACTTACCTCTCTAACAGACAACTGTGGTGGGAGCGACACAGAAAATACAAAGCTAGTAAACTGGTACTCAGCAGAATTAACCTTTTGGCACACCTAAAAGAGAAGGATATGAATCCTCAGTAAGGGGGTTAAACTGATAGTCTTTTACAATATTCTTTATTCTAGTGCAAATCTTCTATAACATTACTTTTTGGTATACATTCATATATAAAATGACCATAAGCTCACTAAATCCTACCCAGTTAGAGACAGGGTTTTTTTAGGTTTCTTTAAGGACTGTAACTTCCAGGCAGATTTTATATTATTGTCACTGTATACCCTCATTGTTACGCCACTATAAAAGAAACCCAACTCAATATTTTATGTTGACGCTGATCATAAAAATAAGACTAGGCTTGGCAGAATTAGATTTTTTTAAATAATTTCAATGGATAATATAGATGTTTATGTTTAAACATTTTTTTTCAATTTTTAGTGATCTAAATTTTTCAGCGCTATGCAAAATTGCAATGCTAGAGGGAAGAGGGAGTCAGATAATCATAGAATCACAGGGTTAGAAGAGATCGCAAGGGTCATCTAGTCTAACCCCCTGTCAAGGTGCAGGATTTGTTGGGTCTAAACCATCCAAAACAGATAGCTATCCAGCCGCTTCCTTTTGAAAACCTCCAGTGAAGGAGCTTATATGATCTGAATCTATGTTGCCCCACACAAGGCACCCTAGTAAAACAGACTTTTAAATTATTTGAACTTCATTCACTTTTCACTAATGGCCACCTTGTTTAAACACCCAGTTTTGGAAAGGAATAGCAAAAACATGGTAATCTTCTAGAACTTTAACTAGGTCTACTTTAATGTACAGGCTATGATTAATTTTAAAAAATTCTGATGCATTAAATTAGGTTTGCCTAAAGTCTGGCCCAATTTGCTACTGTGACTGCTTACAGTACATTATTTTTATATTACTATTCATTAAGAAAGAATATTCATTAAGAGGAATATTTCAGAGCAACACTTGGTAATTATTTAATGGCAGCAGACACTGCAATTCAAAAAGTTAAAACTCTGTAACTATTAAAACACAAATTGTCAATATCACATCACAAATATACAGTTAATAGCCTTAAATTAAACTCTAATAAGTTCTCAAGCAACATTTTTCTTACTTTGCCTATCTGTAAATTTAGATGATTATTAATGGATATATTTTTTCATTGGTTTGTGCATATACAGTGAAATTGACATTTATCAAAAAAAAAAATCTAATCCTTGCAAGCCTAAATAACAGTTATTGAAGGGAACAATCCCACAGTGGTAGAGGAATGAAACAAATATAGTCTAATTCCATCTCTCGCTGTTGCAATTCTACAATAACACAAATGCAGAAGTCCTTAGGATAGTACACTCACAAACATATTACTTCATTACTTTGAAGATTATGAATTACCCAAGATAAAATACTTTATCTTTTATTTTAAAAGCAAATGCCTACATTATCTCAAGATTAGTGTATAATTTTTGACAAATATAAGAGGCAGCATCAGAGCCCAGATTTCTGTTCTATTTAATACTAAACAACTAAATTTGTCACACAAAAAACTAGCAGGCAGACTTTGTCTTTCCTATCTTTCTCTCTTTTACCCAGTATGACCATAGGTACAGAATACACGGCCATTACCTCCTTTGGCAGGCCCCATACATTGAGCGTAGCCTGTTGCACAGATGAGCTCCTTCCTTAGGAGGCAACCATTCACCTCCTGTGGGCTCCCTCTCCTCTCAACTACCACTGTTGCTTCTCCTTGCTAGGAAGAGTGAAATCCCAGTGGTATCCCACCCGCAAATTGGGAAACTAATATCCCAGCATTGCTCCCCAATGCCCAGGCCTGAGGAAGGGTAGTGAAAATCCCAACAGCAATCAAAAGTAAATGCTGCTGCTGCTTCTCCTCTCTCGCTCGGCACATCTCCTACCCATCCCCCCACATGTTACTGTCACGGCCCCTACCACCCTTCCTCTCTCCCCTCAAATACTGCCAATCCTAAGTACTAGAAAACGATGAGTCTGCTCCCAACAAGTCATGAGAGAGTCTTAAAAATAATACATTTTCAGTTCTTTTTCTTATCCTTCTGCTGCTGGAGCCATCAGGGTTGCTGCTGCCTCTCCGCCACCCTATCCACCCATCTGTGCAAAGGTTGCCTGGTGTCTAGGAGAGCAGCAGGAATGGGAGAGCACTAGCAACAGAGCCCCATGCAGAGGTGCGTGTGACAAGGACTAGTTGACATAGGGAAGGAAGAAGGATGGCAGCAACTGATTTTTGGGAGCAGGGCTATAACTGACTTTGGCTGCAGGGAGGTGAGTATCTGATTATTGGGAGAGAAGTAGTAACAATTTGGGGATGGGGAACAGGTGATGGGGGATAGAGATGGGATGAGGTGAAGGGAGAATGAGGAGCAAGGGTCCCCGTAAGCTGCACGGTTATATGGCCATGCAACCTGCTGGCAGACATTGTACATAACCATGTGCCTGTTGGAGAAGGGAGCTGCTCTTCTCTGGGCTGTCCCTACCTGTCCCTCCCTCTGGAGAAATGAAGAGTGAAAGGGAGCAGATAGGTGGTGAAAAGGAGGCAATAATGAACATGGAGCTCAGAATGAATGAGGAGGGAAGGTAAGTCCAAGGAGCGGGAGGAAAGAGAAGGAATGAATGAGTAAAAGGGGTAGACAGAGAGACACACTGAGCAAACAAAATGAGTTATTTTGATACTCAAAGTCTTTCCAGAATCTAAGCTGAACCCCTAATTCAGAATCTTGAGAACTTCAGTCTGTATCTGCTACTTAAATATACAGCATCAGATATTTAACTAACTCCAATTAAGCACTGGCTGGTGTAATACCAGAGCTGTTAGCTACACACCTCTGCTGGAGTTACACAGATATATTTGGGGGCATTGTCCCAAAATCCACTTATTTTGGTAACTGTTAAAAACACATGGTTGCTTGCAGTGTTGTAGCCATGTTGGTCCCAGGATATTAGAGAAACAAAGCGGTGGAGGTAATATCTTTTATTGGACCAACTTCTGCTGAAGAGCTCTGTGTAGATCGAAAACTTGTCTCTCTCACCAGCAGAAGCTGATCCGATAACAGATATTACCTCCCCCACCATATCTCTCTAAAAACAAGTGGTAGCATTCCAATTAAAATCAATACTGTATGTCAATTGCACTGTTAGGATAATGAGTTTCTCTTAGGAAAGAATCAGTCTTGGCTGTTTTTTAACCAATTGCTGTCAGGTTTTCTATTGCCACTCAATGGCATAACTTTAAAAAGCCAACACTAAAAATCTGGTCCATAACGTAGAAGGTATTTTGCCTAAGGAACAAACTCATGCACTGTAACAATAGAAACTGCACAATTCTAACTGGTCCCAGTTTATTGGCTATGCTGAATCCAATGTTCATTCTACTAAATCAACTAGTCTTATTTATCAGCATTAACGTCAAAGCTTCCACTAAGTTTTGAAAACCCCCTTGCACATTTCACTCTGTTACCCAAGCAATTTTATCCTTCATTTATGGTGTTTACAATGCTCTTCACTCTATCTTTTTCCCTAATTCACAATCATATTCTCTCTTATAACTTTTATGCTTATAGTCTTTTGTACCACCAAATTACTTAACATTTTCCCTTAGTCTGTGGCTTCCTAAAGATAAGAATACATTATAAGGGCGATTCATGCTGCTTTACAACTCCTCTATCCATTAAAAATATGCACCTAAGAGAAATGCTGAACAGCACAGCACCATCAACTGCATTTCATGCCTTATTTATTCTCCAGTCACAAAGCTTAAGTAAAGATGGGCTCACCATCTACAACCACATTGTACTATATGCATGCAAGTACCATGCAACTGTATGCAAGTACCATGGAACTGCTGTCAGCCCTTTGCTTTTGAAACATGATCATGGAGGTCTGTCTGAGTTAGATTAGCTTCAGGAGACAGTTGAAGGTTCACCTGTTTTCTCAGGCTTTTTTAGTTAAATTATAGCAAGGCCAGGGTAAAATATGATCTTGAGCAACGCAAGGGTAGTTCCCCTTTGTTGACTGTATATGAGGTACCCAGACACCACACCAATAGTGTTATTTAAGTAGTTAAATCAGTAATTGCAGATGATGAAAGAAGCTGAAGCATTTTCCCATCTGCTCTTGATTTAAGTTACACAGAGTATTTTAAATCTAGATGGAGCCACTCAACTACATATGGGACTGAAACTGATTAATGATTTAAAAAAACAACAACAACTAGATCACAGGGTTTGCAATGCAGGATTCTACCAAACACACATTTAACAGCTCATAGAAAAATGTGTCTACAGAGCAGGAAAAGATCACTTACCTTCTTAACAAAATCTGTCTCGCAGAACTCCTGAAGAATTCCCAAGCACACATTGCAAACCTTCAGAGTAGAGTTCGCCATAGCAACATTTACATCATCTGCCACAGGGGTCTGCTGGAGGGCCCCATTTTGATTCAAATCCTCAGCCCCTTCTCCCATGTTCTCAAGTCTGATTCTCTTACATGGGGGGTCAGCTATTTCACAACAAAATCTGTCCTCTTTTTCTTTATTGTACTCCAGGAATTCATGCAGCTCTCTAAGCAAATCCTAAACAACAAAGAAATGAACAGTAAAATGTGTTCAGTAAAATGTGTTACTGTCTTCACAGCTAACATACAGCTTCTCCCTCCTATGTGTAAGAGTCATTTATGCAGGCGGTCCTACAACAAGCACCAATAACTCCAGTTCCAAAAGGTGATATTAACTGTTCTAGTTTAGCTTTAAATAGTGCATATAATTACTAGTTTTTCATAATCTGTGTTGAAAGATTTATTTGCAGAATTCAAAAACTCCAAGTTAAAATATTACAACTGTAAATGATACACAGATAAATTAAATTTTGCTGAACAGACAACAGATTTCTTTATATTATGTAAATAACAGTAGAAGTTCTTTACTATGGCTCTGATTTTCAGAAGTCCTGCGTATCCATAACTCCAGCTAAACTCAGCGGAAGCTGCAGGTGCTCACCACTTCTGAAAATTAAGTCCTGTGTAACTTAGATTATGTTGCCATTTAACATATCCATTTTATTGTCCAATAATTACAGTAGAACCTCATTAATTCTCAGTTCGTTAATCTACAGACCTAATAATTCCCTCTGAAAAAATTAGCAGACTCATGCAACTTCTCAATGAAGGTGAAATAATATGTACAGCAATGAGGTCTCATATCACACAGACTTCAAAAAATTTAAAGTCTACACTAATACACTACTATGTATGTAGTAGTGTATTAGTTATTGCACATAAATAAAATTTATGTGCAATAACTAATACACTACTACATACATAGTTACAACTAAACAACCCTTGCAATAAAATTATATTTTGAGATGCAGTATAATTAATTTATTTTTTAAAAAATCACATTAGTTTGGCTTACCCACTAATTCCCAAAATTTAATAATTTACATTGGTAATGAATTAGTAAGGTTTTGCCATATCTTTCAGGATGAAGAAATGCAATTTTGTCTAGTAGCTAGATCATGGGATTGGGAGTCAGAGGGTCTGCATTCTATTTCTGGTTCAACCAGACTTGCTGTGTGACCTTGGGCAAGTCACTTAACTTCCCCTGTGTCACAACATCTCCATTTGCAATGAGTTATAAATACTAGCAAACAGAGAGTCCTAACTCAGTGGATTTGTGAGGCTTAATTATTTTAAGCACTTGGAAATCTTGATTGATATACATTTTCTGGCATACCTACCATATTTCCTGTGCATGTTTTTTGTTGCCTGATTTTAGGATGTTAATATTATTAATTTGGAAAATATGGGTTATAGGCTCACCAATTAATCTGATCAGAAGATAATAAGGTTCTTGTCCCAGAATCAGGATACAGAGTTTGCAAGGACCGTTGGGATGTATGAAAGGACACACACACTGAGATAAATGTAGCCTTAAAGACTTTTATTGAGATAAATGGAATAATAATCAAATAGTAAAATAATCAGAGTTACAAAGGCAATAATATTATTCTAGAGATACATGTGCTATTATATACTATAACGCTTTTGATTAATATACTCACACTCTTCATTGATAACCTGGTTGTAAGAGACAAAGAACTAGCCTCGCCTCTGGCATGCCAAGGGACTTCTGGTCCAGGTTCCTCAATTCTTGCGTGGGAGGTGCAAAGCTTAGGAGAAGCTAAAGAGCTAAAAGCTATTGAAGCTAACTTAGAGTTTTACTTAACTAACTGACCTAAAACTTACAGTTAAGAACTAACAGACTAATGGACTAATAAACAAAGAAGGCTTGAAACTTGAAGCTTATAACCCCTGAAGCTTAGAACCTTAGAAGCTTCCTTGGCATGGTGGGTCACCGCTCTTATAGAGCTCAAGCACTCAGGCCCTCCTTCTATGTCCAAACTTAGTTTCCTCAACCACAAAATGTTAGGCTACCACAGGCTGGTATGTTTGTACATATTGATGACATATACATACATATTAATGACATCAGATCATTCTCACATTTGTTATTTCTGTCCTACCCGGTTATTTTGGTTCTTTCCTTGTGGTGTTCCTGTTAAATTTACAGAGGGTATGAATTTAGGAAGCCCCCCATGCCAACCTACCTCTACGTATCCTTTACCTATCTATGTTAAAGGTCGCATCCATATATGGACCTTATGCTTTCTCTCATCATCACCTATATAGGTGAAAGGTCCCAAACATGTGTATGCTAACTTTGCTTAAGCTCAACCTGTAGGATGTGGCCTGTAGGTTTCTTGTGGTTACAGCCAAAATACTTTAATATAAACCTATAAATCTATTATAATAAAACAAATAATCAAACCCACAAGAAAATAAGAAATCCATAAGAAAAAATATATAGGCAATCAAGCAGGCTAGCCCTATAGGTTAAATTTTATAAATACACACATGTGACCCAGACTCATCTTATCTTCCCCAGAGCTCAGACTTTTGTCAAGGGGCGGAGAGTCCTGCCTCCACAATGCTACCTTAGGACAGACAAACTGGTGGCTTTAAGTTCTATAAACAACTTTCTCTTGGAACAATAACATTTTCAATTTAAAGGTTTAGGATCATTCTCTCAGCAAGGTCATTAACTCAAACTATTATCATTAATCGCTTAAGACAGTGAAATAAACTTACATGGGACTTCAAAGACTGAGGCATGTTCCTTGTCCCAACCAGTTTAATTTTCTAAGGACCTGATCCTGCAACTGATAGTGTGCAGGCACAATAGTTCACCTAGTCAATGTGGCCCAGAGGACTGGGCACTGTACAGAACTCAGGAGACGTGGGATCTAACTCCTGGCTCTACAGCTAGCCTACTGGGTGACTATGAACAAATCACTTCAATGCTCCCTGCCTCAGCTTCCCTATGTGTAAAACGGGGATAATGACACTGAATTCCTTTGTAAAGCACTTTGAGATCTACTGATGTTAGGAGCTAGGTATTGAGAGCCACAATAGTGTTTAAGACAGACATAACACAGGACAATAGCATAAATATGGAGGGTGTGGACAGCACTGGGGAGTAGAGGATTCCTTGACAAATTGGGTTTTAAAGAGGAATTTGAAAAAGTAAAGAGAGAGAGAGATGAGAAGACTGACAGACAAGAAGTGAAAAACTATTTCAAGCAGAGGGGAAGCATGAATTAACCTGGGAGTGGGAGAATACACGGGAGTGGTAAGGAAAGATGATTATGAGGAGAGATGGGTAGAACAATTAGAGGAGAAGAAGGAAATTAACACAGATGTAGGCGGTGGGCAAATGAGATAAGACTTTGTAGACAAGGAGGAGGCAGGGTGGATAAAAATCAATGATTTTTTAAAATCAAAAATATCCTATTTTATTTAAATCAATTTTTTAAATTTAAATGAAATAAAAGTTTATTTTTTAGAAGTAAACCTAGTTACAATTAAATTTGAAATTGACAACCTGAGTTAAGGCCTAAACTTTTTATAATATGTTAAAATCATTTAAATTAAATACAGAAACAATATTAAGTAGTACATGTTTGCTGTCAAATTTTAAAGAAAGTCTAACCATTGAACTGATGGAAGCCCCTGGCTGATCACCTGGAACCAGAGTTTGCTGAAGCGCTAAACTAGATTTTGACAGCCATAACTTCTTATGCGGATGCAGAGAGTATTTTTTTTTCATTTCAGTTTATTCAACTAGTACAATTCAATGATTAATTCATTCAAAGTTAAGAAGCCAATTAGAAGATGAAAAAGCTGGAAAGCTTGTTTTCTTCTTCCAATCTATGAATAAAAATGAGGTGTGAGAGGATGAGATCTACTAGTTCTAAAATCTTGAAGGACATGGTGACCAGAAACAATCAGTTCAGTTCACTAACTACAGATAATATTTTCTTTGTTTAATAAGCTAGTTTTAAATGCAAAATATATTATGATAATTTTTTAATAAAACTTTTCTTATATATACAGCACATTTAAGGTAGTTTTATTTAATAAAAAAATTAAAATGTTGGTTTGGGACATTTTAATTTCATCTTAATTTCTATCCAAATACAGCTTGACATTAATTTTTTATTTGTGATTTATCATCTAGTAAATAAGAAATGCATCATTCACCATTTTCTAACATAATAAAAATGTAAAAATTAAGAATCTGAATAGCTATTGTCATAAATATAAAGGAAAGGGTAACCACCTTTCTGTATACAGTGCTATAAAATACCTCCTAGCCAGAGGCAAAATCTTTTCACCTGTAAAGGGTTAAGAAGCTAAGGTAACCCCACTGACCCAAAATGGGCAATGAGGGGACAAGATTCTTTCCAATCCTGAGTGGGGGGAACAAAGGGTTTGGGCTGTCTGTGTGATGCTTTTGCCGGGAACAGATCAGGAATGCAAGCCTTACAACTCCTGTAAAGTTAGTAAGTAATCTAGCTAGAAAATGCGTTAGATTTTCTTTTGTTTAATGGCTTGTTAAATAAGCTGTGCCGGAGGGAATTTATATTCCTGTTTTGTGTCTTTTTGTAACTTAAGGTTTTGCCTAGAGGGATTCTCTATGTTTTGAATCTGACTACCCTGTAAGGTATTTACCATCCTGATTTTACAGAGGTGATTCTTTTACCTTTTCTTTAATTAAAATTCTTCTTTTAAGAACCTGATTGCTTTTTCATTGTTCTTAAGTTCCAAGGGTTTGGGTCTGTGTTCACCTGTACAAATTGGTGAGGATTATTATCAAGCCTTCCCAAGGAAAGGGGGTGTAGGGCTTGGAGGAGATATTTTGGGGAAGACATCTCCAAGTGGGCTCTTTCTCTGTTCTTTGTTTAAAACGCTTGGTTGTGGCAGCATACTGTTCAAGGCCAAGGCAAAGTTTGTACCTTGGGGAAGTTTTAACCTAAGCTGGTAAGAATAAGCTTAGGGGGTCTTTCATTCAGGTCCCCACATCTGTACCCTAGAGTTCAGAGTGGGGAAGGAAGCTTGACAGCTATATAATTGCTTAAGTAAATATGTACAGATATAGTGTTTCCTCCAAGTTAGCAAGGAGAAGCACCAAATTTAGCGTAAAGTCTTTATTTAGTTGCAAATCCACATTTTAATGGATACTAATGAGAATCATACCTTTCTTTTGGAAAATAACTAAAAGTACAAATGCAAAATGATTAAAATTGATGATTTAAGTCAAGTTTTCCTGCTTGCTGATTTAAATCATGAGTCAAATCAGTGATTTAAATTGCTTTGATTTAAATCAAACCATCTTGGGAGGAGGAGTTTGGATTTGATATAAGAGAAAGGTGGCCAAGGAAGGGATTCAAGTGTGTGATGATGACAGGGTCAGAGCAATAGAAGTGGAAGATGACTTTAGATTTTGGATTGGGATGTGGGAAGAGAGGGTGGGTAGTACAGAGAGAGATTAGTTATCAAGTTGACTAATGCATGGACAAATTTTGCAGGAGCAGAGACAGGGAAGAAGTGTTGGAACTCAGTGAGCGACTGGATGCGGGGAGAAGAGGAGAGGGAAAACTCAAAGACGACACCAACATTCTGAGTCTCTGAAGTAAAGGATCCTGGAGTTGTCAATGGAAACAGAAGGGAGACGGATCTGAAGCAAAGATAAGCAAGTTCAGTTTTGGAGAGTTTGAGTGGTGAGACATCCTGGAGCAGTGGCTCTCAACCTTTCCAGACTACTTTCCAGACTACAGACTACTGTACTTTTTTTTCAGGAGTCTGATTTGTCTTGTGTAGCCCCAAGTTACACCTCACTTAAAAACTACTTGCTTACAAAATGAGACGTAAAATACAAAAGTGTTATAGCACACTATTTCGGAAAAATTGCTTACTTTCTCATTTTTACCATATAATTATAAAATAAATCAACTGAAACATAAATATTGTACTTACATTTCAGTGTATAGTACATAGAGCAATATAAACAAGTTGTTGTCTGTATGAAATTTTAGTTTGTACTGACTTCGCTAGTGCTTTTAATGTAACCTGTTGCAAACCTAGGCAAATGTTTAGATGAGTTGATGTACGCCCCTGGAAGATCTCTGCGTATGCCCAGCGGTACACGTACCTGGTTGAGAACCACCGTCCTAGAGGAACAGTTAGAGAAATCTGGAAGAAGGAGGAGTGTATGAGGGTGGAGAGGTAGATTTGGAAATCACCTGCATATGGAAGCTACAAGGGAAGGGGATGACCTTTCTGAGACAAACAGTATAGAGAAAGAAAGAACAGGGCCAAACACAGAACCAGAGGGATGCCAACGAACAGGAACAGAGATGCAGATGGAGAGACATAAGAGAAAAGGCTAATGGAGTAGCCAGTAAGAACTGAGGAAAATCAGAAGAAAACAGATAACATCAAAGAGGGTAGTTTAGAGCAGTGGTGTCCAGCTTGTGGCCATAAATTGACTCTAAATTGTGGGCCTGGCATGCAGCCATTCGAAGAATGTGTGTTTGATGACAAACTGAAAGTATGTCCCCAAGCCAGGCCCTGTGATATTTAAGAGGAGGTTACTCACCCTGTACAGTAACTGACGTTCTTCGAGATGTGTGTCCCTGTGGGTGTTCCACTTCAGGTCAAGGTGCGTCCCAGCGCCTTCAATTGGAGATTTCTACAGCAGTACCCCTACGGGCTGTGCACACGCTGTGCCTGCCTCTCGAGCGGTCAGTGTTCTAATAGCGCATGCACAGCCCGGGCTCCTCAGTTCCGTCTCTACAACGGAGTGTGTTACAAATTCCAAAGTAGAGGGGAGGAGGGCGGGTACTGGAGCACCCACAGGGACACTCATCTCGAAGAACATCAGTTACTGCACAGGGTGAGTAACCTCTTCGAGAAAGAGATGTCCCTGTGGGTGCTCCACTTCAGGTGACTGAAAAGCAGTATCCCTTAGGATGGTTGGGACTTCGGAGGAGGCACGAAGGCTGTTGACAAGACAGCTCTATCTAATCTGGTGTCAGATGCTACAGTGTGAATGAGAGCATAGTGATTAGCGAAGGTAAGTTTTGATGCCCAGGTAGCTGCCTTGCATATGTCAGACAGTGGGACATTATGGAGAAAGGCCATGGAGGTGGAGACAGCTTTGGTAGAGTGTGTTCTAATTGATGTAGGAGGTTGTATTTGCCTGAGTTGGTAACAAAGGCGTATGCAGTCAACAATCCATTTGGAAAGTCTCTGTGTAGAGATAGCATTTCCTTGTGAGTGCGGAGTAGTAGAGACAAAAAGTCTAGGGGTTTTCCTAAATGGTTTCGTTCTATCCAGGTAAAAGGATAATGCTCTGCGTACATCAAGAGTGTGCATTGTCGTTTTAAAGGCATTAGCATGAGGTTTTGGGAAAAATGTTGAAAGGTATATAGGTTCACTGAGGTGAAAGGAAGAGTGTATCTTAGGTAAGAACCTTGGATGCATGCGGAGTATGACCTTATTGTGGAAGAACGTGGTATACAGAGGGTCCACCATAAGCGCCCCCATTTCTCCTACTCGTCTGGCAGACGTGATTGCTATGAGGAAGGCGGTCTTCATGGATAGGTGAACAAGGGAGCAGGTAGCCATCAGTTCAAAGGGTATATCCATCAAGGCTTTGAGCACTAGGTGTAAATCCCAAGGTGCAGCAGGCAGTTTCACATCCGGGTATAACGTCTGCATGCCCTTCAGGAACCTTTTGGTGACTGGATGGACAAAGACGGTTACGTTGTCAACCTTATGGTGGAAGGCGGTGACTGCCGCGAGGTGGACCTTGAGTGAGCTCATAGAGAGGTCAAATGTTTTAAGGTGTAACAGGTAATCCAGTATCAGTGGAAGTGAAGCAGAAACTGGAGAGGTCTGTTTGCCAGCGCACCAAGATGTGAACCGTTTCCATTTATGTAGGAAGGTAGTGCGCGTGTTGTGTGTTCTTCCTTGTAGCTAGACAGTGCGTACTTGGTCCGAACATGTTAATTCCGCATTGAAGAACCATTGATCAGCCAGGCCCTCAGGTGGAGAGTTTGTACATCAGGGTGAAATAGTTGTCCCCTGCATTGTGATAGGAGGTTGCCGAGTGGTGGAAGGAGAATGGGTGGCTTGACCGACGTGCAGGAGAAAGGGGTACCACGGTTGTCTCGGCCACGCTGTGGCTATGAAAATGATGTTGGCTCTGTCTGTTCGTATCTTCAGAATTACTCTGTGCAATAGAGGCATTGGTGGGAACACGTACATGAGAGTCTTGGTCCAAGGGAGCATAAAGGTATTCCATCGTGACTGTTTCCCCAGGCCTGTTCTGGAGCAGAATGTCGGGCATTTTTTGTTTGTTGCTGTGGTGAATAGATCCAGTTGGGGATAACCCCAGGTCTGGAAAATGTTGGAAAGAATGGTGTCGTTGAGTTCCCACTCGTGCTGTAAGGGGAATGATCGGCTGAGCTTGTCTGCGGTGGTATTCTGCGAACCCGGCAGGTATGAGGCAGAAATATGGATGTTGTGTTGAAGGCACCGGTTCCCAAGTTTTACTGCCTCTGTGCAAAAGGAGCGTGATCGGGCTCCACCGTCT
Source organism: Chelonia mydas (assembly GCF_015237465.2). Lineage (NCBI taxonomy): Eukaryota > Metazoa > Chordata > Testudines > Cheloniidae > Chelonia > Chelonia mydas. The sequence continues at coordinate 183,352,643 of NC_057851.1, forward strand.
GTTGACGTAAAACATGCAAGCGATGTTGTCGGTCATTATTCAAATTCCGTGATTTTGGATGATGGAAGGAAAGGAGGCAGGCATTGTGTACAGCCTGGACCTCTAGCAAATTTATGTGAAGCCTGGTTTCTGAAGTGGCCCAGAGACCCTGAGTGGTGAGGTGGCCGATGTGTGTTCCCCATCCTGTGAGGGATGCATCTGTGGTGATGGTGATTGAAGGGGGATCTTGTCGGAAGGGAATCCCGGTGCAGAGGTTGATGGGAGAGGTCCACCAGAGGAGTGCGTCATTGACTTTCTGGGGCATAGTTAGTAACCTGTTTAGCCTATGCTTGTTTGGTTTGTACACTGTGGCTAGCCAACCCTGAAGGCATCGCATGTACAGGCGAGCATTTGCGACCATAAATGTGCAAGCGGCCATATGTCCTAAGAGCTGTAGAGAGCCTCGGACTGTAGTCTGTGGTCTGGCACGTATCTGGGTAATCAGGATGCTCACTGTGTGGAATCTGTCCTGAGGGAGAGATGCAAGACTGGTTGTGGAATCGAGGTGGGGGCCGATGAAGGCGATTTGTTGGGTAGGTTGTACGGTAGATTTGTTTTTGTTTATTTGCAGGCCCAAGGTGCGGAAGCAGTGAAGGGTTGCAAGAGTTGCATGGTTCGCTTCTATCTGAGTGGGAGACTTGAGGAGACAATCATCCAGGTAAGGAAATATGAGGATTCCTTTTTTCCTGAGATGTGCCATTACAACTGCTAGCACCTTGGAGAAGACACGTGGTGCAGTGGAAAGGCCAAAAGGGAGGACGCTGTACGGTAGTGTTGCGCTCCCACAGCAAACCTGAGGAAACATTAATGGGCAGGGTGGCTAGAGACATGGAAATATGCATCTTGGAGGTGGAGGGTTGAAAACCAATCCAGAATTATCATTGGGAGAGTAACCATCCGGAATTTCTGTTTCTTGATGAACTTGTCTAAACATAGAAGATCGAGGATAGGACGCCAACTGCAGCTTTTGTTTTCCGTCAAGAAGTAGTGGGAGCAAAACACTTTCCCTCTGTGTTGAGGGGGTATCTCCTCTATTGCTCTGAGATGTATGAGATGTTGTACCTCCTGACAAAGAGGTATGAGATGTTGTACCTCCTGTTCACGAGAAGGGCCCCTGAAGAGCAACGGGGTGGGAAGGTGGGTGGGAGGTAAGGAGAGGAAGGGGATGGCATAACGCAATCTAATGATTTCCAGGATCTATCTGTCCGTAGTGATGATTTGCCAGTTGGCCAGGAATGGAAGCAAACGGTGTCCAAAAAAATGGTTGGTTGGAGTTGGTGCTGGAGAGGGTGCGAGGTTTTCTAAACCCTCAACCAAGACTTCAAATTTGTTTATTTGGGTTAGGAGGGTGGGTCACCATTGTTTGCGGAGGGCGACGTCATTGGTTCCTGGGCCTATGTCATTGTTGTTGTGTATCTTATTGTCTGAAATATGCTGCGCAAAGGTATGGTAACATGGTCATTGGTATGGCTGATATCTATATTGTCTCTTCTTTGTGGCAGGTGTTTGGATGCCTAAGATCAGAGCATGGCACGGGAATCCTTCATGGAGTGAAGGACCCCATTGGTTGTAGCGGCGAAGAGCTTGTCTCCATCGAAAGGGAGATCTTCGACTGTATTCTGTATCTCCTTCGGAAAGGAGGAAGAAGCAAGCCATGAGGACCACTGCATGACGACAGCCGTGGCTGTGGATCTGGCCGCTGCGTCCGCAGCATCGAGGGCAGCTTGAAGAGCTGTGTGGGGGATCAATTGGCCCTCAGACACCACTGCTTTAAATTGTTGTCGTTTATCCTCCGAGACATCATCAATAAATTGCATTACCTTAGCATAATTTTTGTGGTCATATTTTGCTAAGAGCGCCTGTCAGGGTTCCTTCCCCACTCTGAACTCTAGGGTACAGATGTGGGGACCTGAATGAAAGACCCCCTAAGCTTATTCTTACCAGCTTAGGTTAAAAATTTCCCCAAGGTACAAACTTTGCCTTGGCCTTGAACAATATGCTGCCACCACCAACCGTTTTAAACAAAGAACAGGGAAAGAGCCTACTTGGAGACGTCTTTCCCCAAAATATCCCCCCCAGCCCTACACCCCCTTTCCTTGGGAAGGCTTGATAATAATCCTCACCAATTTGAACAGGTGAACACAGACCCAAACCCTTGGATCTTAAGAACAATGAAAAAGCAATCAGGTTCTTAAAAGAATTTTAATTAAAGAAAAGGTAAAAGAATCACCTCCGTAAAATCAGGATGAAAAATACTTTACAGGGTATTCAGATTCAAAACACAGAGGATCCCCCTCTGGGAAAAACCTTAAAGTTACAGGAAACAGGAATAAACCTCCCTCTTAACACAGGGAAAATTCACATAAAACAAAACAAACTAATCCGCCTTGCCTGGCTTACCTATACTGGTTGCAATATTGGAGACTTGGATTAGGCTGGGTTGGAGAAGATGGATTTCTGTCTGGCCTCTCTCAGTCCCAAGAGAGAACAAACACGTAAACAAAGAGCACAAACAAAAGCCTTTCCTCCCCGCCAAGATTTGAAAGTATCTTGTTCCCTTATTGGTCCTTTGGGTCAGGTTCCAGCCAGGTTAGCTGAGCTTCTTAACCCTTTACAGGTAACAGGATGTTGCCTCTGGCCAGGAGGGATTTTATAGCACTGTATACAGAAAGGAGGTTACCCTTCCCTTTATACTTACGACAGCGCCGCATAGTTCGCTACTCTTAATTGCAAAGTGGAAGAAGAATACACTTTGCGGCCAAAGGAGTCCAGTCTCTTGTTATCTTTGTCTGATGGAGTGGAGCGGAAGTGTTGGGTATTTGTTTTTCTGATTGGAACTGTCAACCACAAGAGAATTAGGTGAGGGGTGCGTAAATGGAAACTCAGAACCCTTAGATGGAACAAAATATTTTAGGTCTAATCTCTTGCTAGTGGGTGTTATTGTAGCTGGGATCTGCCAAATAGTTTTAGCAGGTTCCATAATGGCCCCATTTATTGGTTGGGCTATTTTGGAGGAGGTCGTAGCTTGCAGGATGTCGGTAAGCTCATGGTGTGTTTCAGGTACCTCCTCCAGGGTAATACTGAGCTCTTCTGCTACTCTGTGACACAATTCTTGAAAGTGAGCGAGTTCATCAGTAGCAGGAGGTGGTGGCGGTATCATGGTGTCTTGTGATGTTATCACTATAGAAGAGGTGTGTGGGGCAGTGTCCTCTGTAGGGGTGGCGGCCACTTTAGGTCTTATCTAGGTTTCAGTGTAAGCAGGCAGTGGGGAGGGTCTGACAGCTTTCCTCCAGGCAGCCCGCGAAAGACTTGAGTGTGGTCCGGTGTAGGTCCATGGACCCCAGGGTGGCCATTGCCCCAGGGTGGGGAGCATAGGTGGTCCCATCCAGGGATTGCCATACCAGTGTGGATAGCCTTGAGGATATGGAGATCGTGCTGAAATGCATCTCCCAGATGTAGGTAACTGACTCTGGGGGGAGTATTGAGAGAAAACATCTGGTCATCGTATTCCTCTTCCTCATCCTCCCACACTTCATTGGAGGGGCTTGAAGTGGTAGGGGAGTACTGAAGTTAGGGTGCTAAAGGTCTCAGTGATAGGCTGGTGCTGAGAAGAGGAGAGTCAGGGGCATGGGACACCCTTAAATCCTCTGGCTGTAAAAGCTGCGGTGGAGCTGAGTGACCAGGAGTCGGAGCCGGTGTAGCTGGTGAAGGCCGTCTACTGGCGCACCGAAGGGTGTCCCGGGGGCACAAGCTGGCTCCACAGAGCAGGAGCCCCTGAAGTAGGCACTGCAAGGGAGGCAGGAGACCTCAGAAGGCTCGGCGCTGAGAGTGGCGGCTGTAAAAGTGGCACCACATGATCAAAGGACGGTGCTACAGCCATCACTTGTGCTTTCGGCACCGTAGTAGCTCTCAGCACTGTACTGGCAAAGGTGGCTGTAGAAGAGCTGAAAGAGGTGGGCAACTGGAAGCCCTGAGCCTTGGTACAGTGTAGTGGGGCAGCCGACTCACGGTCAGTGCCCGAGGTGCCTGCCTTGTGGAAGGTGCTGAACCGCAGAGCCGGAGTCAGCGGAGACTGGAGAACCGGTTTTAACTTTTTTCCCAAGGAACAACTCCTGAGGGGAGAGGAAGCTGTCCGTTTTTTTTCTTTTCCTTTGCCTCTGGAGGGTGTCACAGAGGTTTGCTGGCCAGGGTCAGAGGCAGGTCTGAGGCAGTTTTCCAGGAACAGCATTTTAAGCCTGAGCTCCCTGTCCTTGCGGGTCTGCGCTTTCAATTTGTTACAGCAGACGCATTTTTGGGGTACAAGAGACTCCCCCAAACAGCGTACGCACTGTGAATGCCCGTCCAAGATGGGGATGGCATCCTTACAGGAGGTGCATCTCTTGAAGCCTGGGGAGCCAGGCATGTCCGAAACTGCGGAGGTGTTGTTTTTTTTTAAAGAAATAAAAGTAACAGCTAATGTAACTTATCTAACTAAACTGAGAAACAAACTAACTAGCTGGTCTCAAAGAGCAATGCTGAACTCTGTTTCTAGCCGGGGATGGTAGAGAAGGAACTGAGAAGCCCGGACTGTATACGCGCTATTAGAACACTGACAGCTCGAGAGGCAGGCACAGCGCGCGCACAGCCGGTAGGGGTACTGCTGTAGAATCTCCGATCGAAGGCGCTGAGAGGCACCTTGACCTGAAGTGGAGCACCCCCAGGGACATCTCTCAAAGAAGAAACTACAGTTCCTCAATCAGCCCGATCATTAAAGGAGTGTGTAAGGGGCGCTGCCTCCTATCGCTTCCCCTGCAGCAGCTCTGATATGAGCCAGTGGTATTCTGACCAGTTGCTGTCCCTTCCCTGCTGCAGGTACTCAGCAGCACCCAAACTGGCCACCTATGGCATTGCCAAGAAAATAGGAGAGAGCACTTCTAGCTACTCCATTGCCTGCTTTCGTACAGGAACCCCTGCAAGAGCAACATAGGAGTTTGACTGGTTCTGCAGGAGCCTAGGAGAGCGTGTTGCAAAGGATAAGCACCCTGCCCACATGCGGCCACCCAGCGCAGCCCACAAGGAAGGTGGAAATGAGAAGCTGAGAACTAACAGTTAGTTACAGCTCCCTGATTCTCTGCCCCTGCACTACTTTGTGGTATCTTCAGCAGGAGACCTAAGCTCTTTCTGTGCTACCTAAGTGGGGCAGATCCTCTGGCCTGTTCTACTCTGTTTGTGCCAAAGTACTGATTATGGCCCACTGACCTTTTTGAAATAAAATATTTGGCCCTCAAGCTAAAAAGATGGAGACCATTGGTTTAGAGTTTGAAGCATCATACTGAAATCCCAATAATCCCATGGACTACAAATTCAAATCCTCTAAAGTCAGCTAGGCCCATCATCCCTCTGAATTTGATAACTGAGTTCCATACATGTTATTATATAGGGGATCATTTGTGAGACTTAAAAAAACTGAAATCCTTTTAGTCTTTGTGAACAGAAAAGATGTGTGCCAGTTAATGGTCCCCTTCCACCCAAGAGGTGGCTGCATTTTAGTGGTGTGGGTATGGGAACAGCTGTGTCATTTAATATGTCATAAGAATGGCCCAACTGGGTCAGACCAAAGGTCCATCTAGCCCAGTATCCTGTTTTCCGACAGTGCCAGTGCCAGGTGCCCCAGAGGGAATGAACAGGTAATCATCAAGTGATCCATCCCCTGTCACTCATTCCCAGCTTCCGGCAAACAGAGGCTGGGGACACCATTCCTGCCCATCCTGGCTAATAGCCATTGATGGACCTATCCTCCATGAATTTATATAGTTCTTTTTTGAACCCTCTTATGGTCTTGGCCTTCACAACATCTTCTAGCAAGGAGGTCCACAGGTTGACTGTGCACTGTGTGAAGAAATACTTCCTTTTGTTTGTTTTAAACCTGCTGACTATTAATTTCATTTGGTGAACCCTAGTTTTTGTGTTAAGGTAATGTTCTTTACTACTTCTCATATCAACTTTCTCTACACCAGTCATGATTTTATAGACCTCAATCAGATCTCCCCTTAGCTGTCTCTTTTCCAAGCTGAAAAGTCCCGGTCTTAATAATCTCTCCTCATACGTTCCATACCCCTAATCATTTTTGTTGCCCTATTCTGAACCTTTTCCAATTCCAGTATATCTTTTTTGAGATGGGGTGACCACATCTGCACACAGTATTCAAGATGTGGGCATACCAGGGATTTATATAGAGGCAACGTGATATCTTCTGTCCTATTATCTATCCCTTTCTTAATTATTCCCAGCATTCTGTTCGCTTTTTTGATTGCCGCTGCACATTGAGTGGATGTTTTCAGAGAACTATCCACAATGATTTCAAGATCTCTTTCTTGAGGGGTAACAGCTAATTTAGACCCCATCATTTTATATGTATAGTAGGGATTATGCTTTCCAATGTGCATTACTTTGCATTTATCAACATTAAATTTCATCTGCCATTTTGTTGCCCAGTCACCCAGTTTTGAGAGATCTTTTTGCAGCTCTTCACAGTCTGCCTGGGTCTTAACTATCTTTAGTAATTTTGTATCGTCTGCAAATTTTGCCACCTCACTGTTTACCCCTTTTTCCAGATCATTTCTGAATCTGTTGAATAGGACTGGTCCCAGAACAGACCCCTGGGGAACACCACTATATCATTAAGTCTATTTCCATTTAAGAACTTTTCCATCTACTGACTTTGACAATAAGCTCGAATTTACATATATGCATACAGAGAATGATTTACAACGAAATGTTTTGTACCCAATTTAAGTGTAAAAAATAATACTTTAAATCACTAAAAGAATATTTAATAGGTTTTCTTGATTAGTAATGGAGAAATACTTATGTAAAGTGAATTTACCAAGGCTGCATGAGATGACTTCCTGGAAACTGGTATCGTATTGAACCTTTTTCCCTGTACTATACTATTATTGACTTTTAGCAATAAACTTGACTCATATTGGTTATTTGGTCTCTTGCGTATATTTCATAACATACTAAAGTGTGGTCAAGCAATTGACTATACAATATATCAACAGTATTCTGATGAATAGCCTATCAATAAAGTTACATAGTATCAGAAGATTAGTAGTATTAATTTTTCATAATTTATTCCACTAAGCCTCTTCCTCACAGGCATGTAAGTATCTTGTGTCTTGTGTAAGGATCTACCTATTGATTCAATAAATCGGAACTATCCCAAAGAAAGCTTTTTGTTGGTGTTGTTTTTTAAATACACTTTCATGTTCATATGTTTTAATTAAAAATAAAAGAGGAAACCTTGTATGGGTGCCTGTAAGATGCCTCTAACCCCACACAGCAGAATCTGAAAACACATCGCGGGCAAGTGCCAGTATTCAGTAATAGCTGAGCAATGGATCTGTTCTTTTCTGTCAGTGCAAACATTCTGGATCATCCTAATTAAAAATAAAATAAAACAGGGTTAGTAAGTGATTTTCATGTTTCACATCTAAACCTAATCTGCACAGAAGAAAACAAAGTTAGAGGTGTCTGCATCATACCCCAACCAACCCTCCCTGGAATAAACATCGTTTGGTGCAAACAGTACAAGTATTCACACACCAGAACAGTATTGGGGGTCATTGCACCAGTTTATAATTCTCATAATGCTTGAATGAAGTTTTGGCTTAGGTCAGAAGCATCATTTGCTTGGTGAGGTCAACCTATTCCTAGTGACCATTTCTGCACATTACACTTGTTCATTATTTGTAGTCACAGGATTATTGACCCAAGAGAAAATAGCTCTGCTGCTGAAGGCCAGTAGTCATAGCTGTTCGGGGGAAAATACACAGACGCACAGACATTAAGGTCAGAAGAGTCCATCGTGATCATCTAGTTCAACGTTTTTCAAACTGGGGTCCGCAGACCCCTGGTGGTCCCCAAGGGTATTCCAGGGAGTCCGCGGACCCCGCTGATCAACTCCTCCTCCTCCCTCCCTTCATCTCCTGGAGGCTACTGAAGCTAAACTGGTAGATTTTAGTCTGGCGTTGCAGTGGGGCTAAGGCAGGCTCCCTGCCTGCCCTTGCTCTGCACTGCTCCCGGAAGCCACCAGCACGTCCCTGTGGCCCCTGGCGAAGCAGGTCTCCGCGCTCTGCCCCACCCCTAGCTCTGACTCCGCAGCTCTCATTGGCTGGGAACTGCAGCCAATGGGAGCTGCAGGGGCAGTACCTGCAGAGACCCCCTTGCCTAGGAGCCGCTACAAGAGAGATGTGCCAGTCACTTTCACAAGCCGCACCCCCTCTCACACCCAAACTCCCTCCCAGAGCCCACACCCCCTTCCCAGAGCCTGCACTCCCTCCCAGAGCCCACACCCACTCCCACACCCAAACTCCCTCCCAGAGCCTGCACCCCCTCCTGCACCCCAACCCCCTGCCCCAACCTGGCGAAAGTGAAATAGGTTAGGGGAGAGCGAGCATGAAGGGAGGGGGGATGGAGTGAGGGGGGTGGGAAGAGGTTGGGCAGGGTGGAGTTTGGGGGAAGGGGTGGAGTGGGGGCAGGGCCTGGGGCTGAACAGGGGGTTCGGAGGTCCCTGAAAATTTTTAAATCAAAATGGGGGTCCTTGGGTTGCTAAAGTTTGAGTCTGACCTACTGCACATTGCAGGCCACAGAACCTCACCCACCCACTCCTGTAAAAGATCCCTAACCTCTGACTGAACATGCTAAACTTCTACCCAGTCCTATCGCATCTTATATATATGGTGCATTACACTAGCTGACATACTTGTGGGTGGAGACAAGGAACAAGCAGACTTCTTTGAACAATGTGTCCCAAAGGACAAATTCATATTAAAAGAAATCCTACACATGTTCAAATCCCAACAATGGCAGAGGTCATAAAGTGAGAGCCAAGTATATGTTTCTCTATCCTTTAAAGCCTACAAAGCCAACAGTAGTTCTTCGCCACCTACCACCCCCTTCCCAGTTTTTAGGACTCCTTGAGTATCACTGCTCACCCCAGATTTTTTTTTTTTAAATACTATAAGACATTTTCTAGCACTTCCAGTCACAGAGCTGGCCTTCAAAACTTAAACCAACTGGCTACAACTGGAAGTCTCAATTATTTTTTTTCCCTAAAATAATGTATGTGCCCCCTCCAACCCTGTTTTTGAGGGACTTGGGAGGAGTGTCAGATTCCTGATAGAAGAGGAGCACCCAGGAGTCCACTTATGCTACTAAGGAAGCATAAGTTTTAGATTCCAGCGACAAGCTGTCTGCCTCCAGCTCAGCCACTTCTCTTTGAGCTGCCAGTGTGGCCTCCACCCACAACGGATGCAAGCAAAATAAGGTAGGGATACACCACCAGACTGAGTCTTCCCACCCATCACCAACAGTAGGCCTCCACCCGCCCGCAGCTGCCCTGAGGAAGAAAGGAGGCACTAAGGAAGAAAAAGAAATTCTCATCACTCTTCTTTAAAAATGCATTAAGTTTTAGAGCTCCCCCAAGTCATTGTACTAAGCCTCCCAATCAACTTTGAGTAACTATTTATATTACAATGGCATCCGGATATCCCAGTAATGGTCAGGGCCCCAATGTGTTAGGTGCTGTACAAACAGTGTTTGGAATGTGCCCGTTTAAAAGGTGTCACAGACCCAACAAAGAAATTTTCTACAATTCTTGCTCAGTCGCTGAGGGGCACATCTGGGGGCAGAGCAGCCAATAGGAGCTGCTGCAGGAAACAAAAAGAACACTGCACCTTCCAGTAAGAAAGAGCCCAGCGGCTCAGGGTGGCTTTGCTTGCTCTTCCACTCCTGTGAGCAATGGGATAGGGCTCCTCTGCTCCTTCCCCCCTGCAACACCTGGCATGGGAAGCAGAGTCCTCCCTGCTGCAGCTCTCCCAGGCCAGGAGAGCAGGGTGAAGAACACGAGGAGCTGCAGGAAGAGCAGAGATGAGGCTGGTGGCGCAGAACTGATGTGGGGACTGGCAGAGCTTGGGGCAGAACAGGTCCAGGGATAGAATTAATGAGGGGTTGAAGAGGCTTAACAGATGAGGGTCAGGGACAGACAGGTATGATGTTGCTTTCATTTCTGTGGCACTTTTACCACTGCGTACAGACACATAGGGAAATACAGTACCTGCTGCAAAGAGTATACAGTCTGAAAGAAAACTAGAATTACAAATTTTAAGTTTGATCCTAGTCTTTTTTGTATATAAAAGTTTTTAGTATCTAATTTATTAACTTAATTCTGTTTTATGAAACTTCAGTCAACTCGTCAGGGTAACATCTGTCTCAGGCTGTAATATTTCAAATGAGGGATTTAAAAAACAACAAATGATGAGGAAGATGGTAAAAATGAATAACTGAAAGACATACAAAATTCCATTCCCAGAGAGTAGATTTACATTTAATTCACCGAGAGGATATCTTTCAAACACGCACACACGTGTGAGAGACTTGGGGCAGGACTGTGACAGCAGCACATGAATAAATTTTAATGACTAAATAGGCCTCTTTCCAAATCACTAATTCATAAGGCTCACAGAAATCCGCCCACACTTGAAAGGTTCTTCCTCAATCCACCCATCCCTGGGATTATTGTGCTTACTGTAACAGCTGAAATAGAGGCTGAAGGACAAGTGCTAGTATTAATGGTAGGACCCAGATATCCTGGCTGTAATAGCTGGCAGACTTCTTCACCAAATAGTCACCGAAACAACAAGAAGTGATGCCGTTTTAGTTCAAACAATCATGAGCTAGTTCAGTTTAAACTAAATTGAGGAATACACAAAACTAGATCTGCAACTAGGGTCCTTAACTGCAAAAGGGCAAACTTTAAAAAATTAAGGGAATTAGGTAGGGAAGTGGACTGGACTGAAGAACTCAACGATCTGAAGGTGGAGGAGGCTTGGAGTTACTGTAAGTCAAAGTTCAAGAATCTATGTGAAGTCTCCATCCCAACCAAGGAGAAAAAATTTGTAGGGAAGGGTTGTAGACCAAACTGGATGACCTAACTCTCAAACAGATTATTAAGAGACAGCAGAAAGCCTACATGGAATGGAAGATGGGATGGATCAGCAAGAAAAGCTACCTCTTGGAGGTCAGATCGTATAGGGAAAAAGTGAGAACTGTCAAAAAGAGTTGGACCTTGCAAAGGAAATTAAAATCCATAGTAAAAGGTTCTGTACCCATATAAATAAAAAGAAAACAAGGAAAGAAGAAGTGGGACTGCTAAATATTGAGGATGGAGTGGAGATTAAAGATAATCTAGGCATGGCCCAACATTTAAACCAATGATACTCAGACTGTGGCTCACAGCTCGCACGTGGCTCTTTAATGTGTCTCCTGTGGCTCTTTGCAGTAGGATTTAATTAACCAATCTAAGCTATTAACCAATCAAGATGCTTTTACTATGTTATTAACCAATTAAGTTATCAACTTGCACTACAGTATTAACTTATTTGCTGGGAGAATACTGTTTGAATATGAATAGTAGTATAGCAAATGAAACAATTAATTCGGGGTAATGTCGATCCCTAATTTGGCTCCTGAATCACTGAGACCTGAATATCACTGACTTAAATGAATACTTTGCCTTAATTTTTTATAAAGAAAACAAGGAGCTTAGGGGTAGTGGCAGGCTGGTTAATGAAAATGAGGATATGGAAGTCGAAATTATCACATCCAAGGTGGAAGTCAAACTCAAACAGCTTAATGAACTGCTAATATAGTAACTATTTTTAAGAAAGAAAAAAAAGTGATCTAGGAAACTACAGGCCCGTTAGTTTGACCTCAGTTATACATAAGGTTTAGAACAAATTTTAAAAGAGAAAGTAGTAAAGGTAAACAGTAATCAGGGTAAAATACAACACGGCTTTACAAAAGATAGGTCGTGCTAGTCCAACCTTTATATCTATCTTTGAGAAGATAACTGATTTTTTAGACAAAAGCAGTGCAGTAGACCTAATCTACCTGGATTTCAGTAAGGCATTTGAAACTGTTCCACTTGTGAAATTATTAGTGAAATTGGAGAAGATGGGGATTAATATGAGAATTGAAAGTTAATAAGGAACTGGTTAAAGAGGCAACAACAACGGGTGATACTGAAAGGTGAACTATCAGGCTGGAGGGAAGTTACTAGTGGAGTTCCTCAGGGATCGGTCTTGAGACCAATCTTATTTAACATGTTCATTAATGACTAGAGACAAAAAGTGGGAATGTGCTAATAAAATTTGCAGATGACGCAGAGTTGGGAGGTATTGACAATATGGAGGAGGACCGGAATATCATACAAGAAGATTTAGATGACCTTGAGCAATAAAAATGGGATGCAATTAAAAAAATGCAAAGTGTAAGATCATGCATTTAGGGACTATCCAAAAGAATGTTTTCTATAAGCTTGGGGACGTATCAGTTGGAACCGACAGAAGAGAAAGACAGACCTGGGGGTATTGCTTAATCACAGAATGACTGTGTGCCTCCAGTACGATGTGGCCATGAAAAAGGCTAACGCAGTCCTAGATGCATCAGGCAACGTATTTCCACTAAAGATAAGGAAGTGCTATTACAATTCTACCAGGCACTAGTGAGCCCTCATCTGAAATACTATGTGCAGTTCTGATCTGCCATGTTTAAGAAACATGAATTCAAACCGGAACAAGTGCAGAGAAGGGCTAATAGGACAATCAGAGGAATGTAAAACCTACCTTACGAGAGAAGACTCAAGGAGCTTAGCTTGTTTAGCCTAATGAGACAAAGGCTGAGGGGAGATACGATTGCTCTCTATATATACACATCAGAGGGATAATTCCTCTCCCTCCCTGGTATTTATTTAAGTTAAGGGCCAATGCTGGCACTAGAACAAATGGATACTAACTGGCCATCAACAAGTGTAGGTTTCAAATTAGATGAAGGTTTCTAATCATCAGAGGAGTGAAGTTCTGGAACAGTTCCCCCTGTTCTTCCAGGGGAACAGTTCTTCCAGGGGAAGCAGTGGGGGCGAAAAACTTAACTGGCTTCAAGACTGAGATTGGTAAATTTATGGAGAGGACGGTAAGATGAGACTGCCTAGACTGGCAGATGGTTCATCTGTGACTGCTATTAGCAAATATCCCCAATGGCTGGAGATGAGACACTAGATAAAGAGGGCTCTAAGGGCTTGTCTATACTACCGCTTAAGTCGATGTAAGCGATGTCCCTAAGGGGTGTGAAAAAAACCACACCCTGAGCCACATAACTTACATCGGCTTAAAGCAGTGTCTACACCAGAGGTGGGCAAACTACGGCCCGCGAGACCCTCCTGCCCGGCCCCCGAGCTCCTGGCCCAGGAGGTTAGTCTCCGGCCCTTCCCCTGCTGTTCCCCCTCCCCCGCTGCCTCAGCGCACCGCCACTCTGGGCGGACGGGCAACACAGTTGCAGAGCTGCGGCCTGACCCAGTGCTCTGGGCGGCACAGGAAGGGGGCGGGAGGGGTTGGATACAGGGCAGGGGAGTTCGGGGGCTGTGGTCAGGGGTATGGATGGAGTCAGGGTGGTCAGAGGGCGGGGAGCAGGGGATGATGGATGGGGCAGGAGTCCCGGGGGGCCGGCAGGGGACAGGAGGGGTTGGATGGGGCAGGAATCCAGGGGGAGCTGTCAGGGGGCAAGAAACTGGGGGGTGGGGGGGCGGCTAGGAGGTGAGGGCCAGGCCATGCCTGGCTGTTTGGGGAGACACAGCCTCCCCTAACCGGCCCTCCATACAATTTTGAAAATCCGATGTGGCTCTCGGGCCAAAAAGTTTGCCCGCCCCTGGTCTACACCATGCTATAACAGCAGGAGACACTCTCCCACTGACACAGCTTCCGCCTTTTGTTAAGGTGGAGTAATAAGGTTGATGGGAGAGCGCTATCTTGTCAACATAATGCGTCTTCACCAGATGCACTGCAGCAATACCCATTTAGTGTAGTAGTGAAGACAAGCCCTAAGTTACTACAGAGAATTCTTTCCCAGGTGTCGGGCTGATAAGTCTTGCTGCCATGCTCAGGGTCTAACTAATCGCCATATTTGGGGTCAGGAGGGAATTTTCCCTCAGCTCAGATTGGCAGAGATCCTGGGAGGGTTTCGCCTTTCTCTGCAGCATGGGGCCTGGGTCGCTTACAGGTTTAAGCTAGAATAAATGGTCAAATCTCTGTAACTTGAAGTCTTTAAATCATGATTTGAGGACATCAGTGACTCAGCCAGAGGTCACAGGTCTATTACAAGAGTGGGTGGGTGAGGTTCTGTGGCCTCCAATGTGCAGGAGGGTCAAACTAGATTATCACAATGGTCCCTTTACGCCTGGGGGAATTGTGCGCCAAAAAATTAAAAATTCTGCATATTTTATTTGTCAAAATAACACAATATAATCATGCTAGTTTCAATTACTTTGGTAATTTATTTCAAAATACCTGTCAGCAAGTATATCCGTAACAATACAGACAACGATAAAGATTCACCCAGGAGTAGAGAGTTAAAGAAACCCCTGTGCCCACATGGATCCTCACTACAGGATCAAGGTACAAGTTACTGTAAAGTAGGAGAAATGGGGAGGAAGGCAGAGAGCAGATGAATCAGTTGAGAGAATGCATTAGTTTAGTGGGATCTGTCCCCAGTCTCTTCCTAGGAAAAGGAGAGGGTGCTCCTTGCTTCTCTGAGGACAAATGGACCCCAAGACCCACTTAGCTGCTCCTAACCCCCCTTCCTTCTTCAGTTCCCTCTCCTTCAGGATCCTTGCCCCAGGAATTGCTCTCCTCAGCTGCTCCTCACACATTCACTGCCTCTTCTGTCAGGGTACAGCACTATACCATCACTGCTCCCTTACCCTGGAGACTGACTCCTCTTCCCCACCCCACTGGTCCCCGCAAGGCTCCAACACACACACCCGCCCCCGCCACTGGGGACCCTCTACTTCTTCCCATCCACCCCCATGGACCCTCTGCTTCTTCCCCCTCATCATAACTGGGGACCCTGTGCTCCCCTCTCCAACCATGATTGACCCCTTTCTTACCTGCCCCACCCTCAGAGGCCCTGACCATGGGAGCCAGAGCCAGAAAACGCTAGCTCCTGGAGAAGGGAAACTGACAGCATCATGCTGCAGATAAGAGTTATGCCTGGGGCTGGAGCATGCATGGCAAGCAGCTACGGTCCAAAACTCAGAGAGCACAGATGCCCCGCCCCCCCCCCCCACAGGCTCCCCACAGCTGCTTGTGTCAGCCTCACACCTCTGCAGGGCAGGCGAACCAACGGGAGAATGCAAGGGCTGGGCCTGCCCCAGAAACACTCTGGGGCCCTGCTCCTCTGCACCAGGATAGTGAGCAAGAGAGAGAGAGTCTCACATGCACGCCCAGTCCCGCTTTCCCCCACCAGCGGTGATTTACTCTCTCCTGGTTGTTCCCACCCAAACCTACATGCCTGCTCAGGCCTGCTACCAGGGAGTGGCACCCTGTGGCGGCTTCCCTTTGCTTCCCTATGAAAATCTATTATTTTGCAGGGAAACAAAATAATCGGGGGGAGAGGAGAGCTGCACATATACGTGGTGCAGAATTCCCCCAGGAGTATCCCTTCTGACCTTAAAGTCTATGAATCTATGACAGCATCCATCCCATTCAACTGCATATGGGGACATTTGCACGCCCGTTTGAGGAAACACTAGGAGTTCTTTCCTGCGAAGAGGAGACATTAAGGGGAAACCCTAACAATTAAACATCCAATGTGTATGTAGGTATGGGGGGGGGGGGGGTGACCACACGTATAAGTGTATCGATAGGGAATTAACCCGACCCCGCCCTGCACAAGATCGGTACGCGCAACCAGAAGGCAGTGCAAGCCGTGCCCATCCCGGGGCGGGCGCTGAAGGACAAGCCTACGGGCAGGGCTGCAGGCCCCCGCCCGGAAGCGCTGCTGGCGGCACACAAGGGGCGCCCCGCAGCGCCCCTCGCCAGCGGGAGCGCACCCCGGGGCCCCGCACCGCGCAGGGCAAGGCAGGATCTCCCCGTTCAGCAGCACAGGGCTGAGCGCCGGCCACGGGAGCGACAGACCCTCCCTCTCCCCATGGCGGGGGACCCTACGCCGGGGCCAGGGGCGCCTCCTACCTCCGGCACGAGGAGCGGGAGCCTTTCTTGAAGCCGCGGGAACCATGAACTCCGTGCCGCCGAGAGCGCAGCGTGCGCGCGCATTCCCGTCCCCCCGGAAACAGGAGTCCCGGCAGGAAGGTTCCGGGCCCGCCGCCATCGCTCAGCCGGGCTCCGCGGAGGCAGCGGCCGCTTCTTCCGCATCGCGTGTCCGTTTCCACCCGCCGGTGACAATCGTGCCGGAGGCCCTCAGCCCTCCTCCGGGGGAGGGAAGGTCTCCGGACCGCGAAGACAGCCGAGCCGCCGAGCTGGGGGAGGCCGGAGCAACGGCAGCCAGAGACGTCGATCCGCACGCCCGGCCTGGCCCGGAGCCGCCGCACCCGCCGGCGGATGAGCGGCTCGGCGCTCCCCCCGTCAGGCCTGGCAAGGCTGCGATCAGGTGGGGAGGGAGGGAGGGAGCAGGCTGAGCTGGGGCGGCTCGGGCGGGCGCAGCGGAGCCGGAACGGGGGAGATGGCGTCTCAGCCGCCGCCTCCCAAGCCCTGGGAGAACCGGCGCCTGGCGGGAACCGCGGCCCCAGCCTTCCAGTGAGTGCACCCCCCCGCCTTCCCGGGGATACACCCTCAGAGACCTGCCCCGCCCACGTGGGGGGAGAGAAACCCCCCCCGGACCCTGCCCCGCCCCCCTATGCAGGGGGAGAGAGACCCCCCCCCACGGACCCTGCCCCGCCCCCCTATGCAGGGGGAGAGAGACCCCCCCCACGGACCCTGCCCCGCCCCCCTATGCAGGGGGAGAGAGACCCCCCCCCACGGACCCTGCCCCGCCCCCCTATGCCGGGGGAGAGAGACCCCCCCCCCACGGACCCTGCCCCGCCCCCCTATGCAGGGGGAGAGAGACCCCCCCCCCACGGACCCTGCCCCGCCCCCCTATGCAGGGGGAGAGAGACCCCCCCCCACGGACCCTGCCCCGCCCCCCTATGCAGGGGGAGAGAGACACCCCCCCCCCCCCCCCCGGCCCCTAGGAGGAGAGAGACTCTGTCACATGGACTTTGCTCCCCTGTCCCCCACAGTTCGTGAAGATTTGGGGATAATGTTAATATAAAATGATGATGGGTACTGATCTTGAACCTCTGAATTTATTTAGGTCTGCTGATTTGGGTGCCAGCCTGCTGACCAGGCCTGGACAACCCACACGAGTACCTCCACCTATTTTGCCACGACCATCACAGCAGGCAGGGAACAGTAGCCTGAGCAATTTCAGACCTGCATACAGCAGTTCCTTTTCTCCAGGCTATGGCACATATGGAAACTCCTTTTATGGAAACTACAGCCCTTACAGTTATGGATATGGTGGTATGGGCTATAACCGGTTTCGTACAGACGATCTACCTCCCAGCAGATTTGTTCAGCAGGCTGAAGAGAGCAGCAGAGGTGCATTTCAGTCCATTGAAAGTATTGTGCATGCATTTGCCTCAGTCAGTATGATGATGGATGCGACCTTTTCAGCTGTTTATAACAGTTTCAGGGCTGTGTTGGATGTAGCCAATCACTTCTCCCGACTCAAAATACACTTCACAAAAGTGTTTTCAGCTTTTGCATTAGTCAGAACTATAAGATACCTCTACAAACGGCTGCAGCGGCTGCTGGGTCTGCGGAAGAGCTCTGAGAATGAGGATTTGTGGGCTGAAAGTGAAGGAACTGTGGCTCGCATTGGCTCAGAGGACCGGGCAGCTAACTCAGCAAAATCCTGGCCCATTTTCTTGTTCTTTGCTGTTATTCTTGGGGGTCCCTACCTCATCTGGAAGCTGCTCTCCACATACAGTGATGACGAAACAGGTAAAGGAGATCAGCAAAGTGAGGAGAGTGTAGGTTAGAGAACAAACTATTCATGTTTTTGCCACAAAGAAATTAGTAAATCATAGCCTAAAAATGCTGAATTAAACAGGGAGATGGGGATTAAGGTATTAAAATAGCCTACTCTTCGATGCTATGTTAATTGATCCATTCAGTTCTCTATCAAAGAGGTTCTACTTCTAGGGAAGGTAAGATTTTAGGGCTGAGTTCTGCAGCTGCTTCATATGTATACAGCTGCAGAATCAGGTTTCTTATGTGAAACAAAGTCTTCTTTAGCAGCAAGATTCAACTAGGTATTACAGTATAGCACTATACTAATAACATGTTCTTTATTGAACTGGGGGGAAAAACTTGGGGCGCTTGCTTGCTTTATTCAGTCGATCCATCAATCTGGTGACTTGGAATAGAAAATTCTGCAAACCAGGACACTTATATGCAGAGGCTGAAATGTGGATTCAGAAGCATAACTTGAAGCACCTGAAAATGTTGGTAGTTATATAGTGCCATATATGTATGGCCCTGGAATAAATGTTTGTGCAACACTTTTAAGATTTAAAGTGTTACATAAATGTTTCTGTGACCCGTTATATTTAGTATATGCATACTTGTGGAAAAATTCAGTTTCTGTTATAAATTACTTTAAAGATCCAGATGATTATGCTGCTTTTTAACTCTTCTGTGAAATAGCCTCTAGTAACTGGGCAAACGGAGATGATGATCATGTAATTGGAAGAGCAGAATATGACTTCACTGCTGTTTCAGAAGAAGAAATTTCTTTTCGTGCTGGTGACATGCTAAAATTAGCACCCAAAGGTAAGATATGATTTATTGTGGATTTACTTTCTAACTTCCAATGACTTTTTAATGCTTGTGAATGGAGTCCTATTGACAGCCCTTTGAGATCAAGAGATGTATTTTAGTTGGCCCAACTCAACAGGCCAGTGATTGTGTGGATGCTCTAGAGAAGCAACATGCCCAATCTCTTTGAGTGGGTTTTGCTTAATTTCCCTAAAATGTTGGCCAGTACAGTAACGCATTTTGACGCATGCCCAAGGATCACTTACACAATGCATCTTCACCAACCACGGTACTCCTCATGTTTCCTCATGGGCCATGCAACAGTGCTGTGACAAAAGTTAGCTCAGTGCAGCACTTTTATTTTCAGAAAACTTCAAACATTAATCCTCTTGGTGTCCTTCGGAGACAGGTTAATTGTTTGCATTTCTGTCTTATTACAAAGTCAGTTTCTCTAAGCTGGTATGCATTCTACCTGACTCCCACTTGATTGTAGTGAAATCAACACACGTGCATCTGAAGGCAGAATGTGGCCACTGTAATAATCACTGAGGAAACTGTGCTATTCAGAAGAGGATAGTTGTCACATACAGCACACTGAATCCTGTAGATAAATGCAAATATTCCAATCTTTTGAGTATGTGTAGGCCAAAAAAAGATATACATAGAAGTATACTAACAGTAATTTCTTAGAACATTTTGTATTTATACTTTGTGTAATCAATTGCATGTAGTTAATTACAGTGAAGGGTGTAATCTTCAAACAGACTTTCAAAGAACTTTTTTCCTCTACAGTAAATATCTTGTATCCTTTGGAAAAGGGGTGTACCTTTTTTAGCCTCTAATTGGACTGCTATAACAAGAATTGACAAATCCCGTTGTCTTTTTTTTTATGTCTGTCAAATGATTTTTAAAAATTTTGATTAATCATGAGATTTTTTTTAAATTGTGATTAATCATGCTATTTAAAAAAATAATCATGATTAATCATGAGATTTAATTGCACTGTTAATAGAAAAAATATTTAAATATTTTTGGATGTTTTCTACATTTTCAAATATTGATTTCAATTACAACAGAATCCAAATGAACAGTGCTTGCTTTATATTATTTATCATAAATATTTGCACTGTAAAAAAGATAAACATAAGAAATAGTATCTTTCAGGTCACCTCATATAAGTACTGTAATTCAATCTCTTCATTGTGAAAGTGCAACTTACAAATGTAGAATTTTTTTTTCATAACTGCACTCAAATATAAAACTTTAGAGCCTACAGGTCCATTCAGTCCTACTTCTTATACAGCCAATCGCTAAGACAAACAAGTTTATTTACATTTACAGGAGATAATGCTGCCTGCTTCTTATTTACAGTGTCACCTGAAAGTGAGAACAGGCACTCATATGGCACTATTGGTAGCCAGGATTGCAAGATATTTACGTGCCAGATATGCTAAACATTCGTATGTGCCTTCATGCTTCGACCATCATTGCAGAGGACATGCTTCCATGCTGATGACTGGTATTGCTCTATAATGATCCAAAGCAGTGCGGACTGATGCACATTCATTTTCAGTCTGAGTCAGATGCCAGCAACAGAAGGTTCATTTTCTTTTTTGGTGGTTCAGGTTCTGTAGTTTCTGCATCGGAGTTTTGCATATTTAAGACTTTTGACATGTTACACACCTCATCCCTCTCAGACTTTGGAAGCACTTCAGATTCTTAAACCTTGGTTCATGTGCTATAACTAACTTTAGAAATTTCACATTGGTACCTTCTTCGCTTTTTGTGAAACTTGCAGTGAAAGTGTTCTTAAATTGAACAACATGTGCTGGGTCATCATCTGAGACTGCCATCACATGAAATATATGGCAGATGCAGATAAAACCACAGAGCAGGAGACATACAATTCTCCCCCAAGGAGTTCAGTCACAACTTTAACGCATTATTATTTTAACGAGCATTGTCAGCACGGAAGCATGTCCCATGGAATGGTGGCCGAAGTATGAAGGGGCATACAAATGTTTAGCATATCTGGCACATAAATACCTTGCAATGCCGGCTGCTACGGTGCCATGCGAATGCCTGTTCTCATATTAAGGTGACATTGTAAATAAGCAGGCAACATTATCTCCCATAAATGTAGCCCTGGTCTACACTGGGTGGGGAGGGTTGACCTAATCTATGCAACTTCAGCTCCACCAATAGCGTAGCTGAAGTCGGCGTATCTTAGGTCGACTTACCTGGCCGTGAGGATGGCACTGAGTCGACCGCTACTGCTCCCCCGTCGATTTATCGCATCTAGACGAGACGTGATAAATTGATCCCCGATAGATCGATCGCTGCCCACCGATGCGGCAGGTAGTGAAGACCTGCCCTTACGTAAACAATCTTGTTTGTCTTCACAGTTGGCTAAAAAAGAAGTAGGACTGAGTGGACTTGTAAGCTCTGAAGTTTTACATTATTTTGTTTTTGAGTACAGTTACGTAACAACAACAACAACAAAAAAAAAACTACATTTGTAAGTTGAACTTTCATAATAAAGAGATTGCACTACAATGCTTGTATGAGGTGAATTGAAAAATACTATTTTTTCTTTTTTACTGTGCAAATATTTGTAATAAAAAATAATATAAAGTGGGCACTGTGCAATTTGTATTCTGTTGTAATTGAAATCAATATATTTGAAAAAGTAGAAAAACATCCAGAAATATTTTAATAAATTTTCAGTTGGCATTCTATTATTGTTTAACAGTGCAATTAAAACTGCGATTAATCGTGATTTATTTTTTAATCACTTGAGTTATCTGCTATTGACAGCCCTACTTTTTTTGGATATATTTTAATTAGGGCCCTACCAAATTCTCGGCCATGAAAAACGCATCATGGACTGTAAAATCTGTTCCCCCCCCCCCCCCCCCCCCCCCCAATGAAATTTGGTCTTTTGCGTGCTTTTACCCTATATTATACAGATTTCATGGGGGAGATCAGTGTTTCTCAAATTGGGGGTCTTGAACCAAAAGGGAGTTGCAGGGGGTTGCTTCAGGGTTATTTTAGGGGGGGTTGCAGTATTGCCACCCTTACTTCTGTGCTGCCTTCAGAGCTGGGCAGCCAGAGAGAAGTGGCTGTTGGCTGGGCACCCAGTCTTGAAGGCAGCACTCCACCAGCAGCAGCGCAGAAGTAAAGGTGGCAATACCATGCCATCCTTACTTCTGCACTGGTGGTGGCTCTGCCTTCAGAGCTGGGCTCCCGGCCAGCAGCCACCCAGCTCTGAAGGCAGCGCTGCCGCCAGCAGCATTGCAGAAGTAAGGGTTAGCGGAACCGCAATCCTCCCTCCAATAACCTTGCAACCCCACTCACACACACACACCTCCTTTTTGAGTCAGGACCCCTACAATTACAACACTGACATTTCAGATTTAAATAGCTGAAATCACGACATTTTACAATTTTTAAAATCATATGACCGTGAAATTGACCAAAATGGACAGTGAATTTGGTAGGGCCCTAATTTTAATATATAAACATTAGCACTTTAAACACCACATGAACAGTTATCTGGCTTGTCATGTGACTAGTTGTTGACTTAATAGCACTAATTGTAGGTTTCAAGTATTCTCCATGTTTCTGCTGAGCTTTGAATTAGATGGCTGTATAATGTCTGATGTCTGCTGGGATCTCAAACTCTAGGAAAGTGTTTTAATGGTATAACTGTTACACGTTTTGAATTACTTTGTAACTATGGCTTAGTTTTCTTATCAGAACAACAACCCAAAGTACGTGGCTGGCTTTTGGCTAGTCGTGATGGTCAAACAACAGGACTTGTGCCAGCTAATTACATCAAAATATTGGGTAAAAGAAGAGGTCGGAAAACAGTGGAGCTGGAAATTATTACAGAGCAGCAGCCGGCTTTTACCAACACAACACCTGTTAGAGGAGCCACTGATGCGGATACTTTAGAGGAGCAAGAAGCTGCCTTTGAATCCGTTTTCGTTGAAATGAATAAGGTTCCCGTTACCTCTGACTCCACTGTGATAGGTGGAGATAAACAGGATCTGTGATGCACCTGGATAAAATTTAGTGATTGAACTATACTTATCAATAATCCTTTTGATATTCTGAAAATTGCAGAAGAACACTGTTAGGACTGTATCAGGTATCTCGCTGCTGGTAACGGGTGAACAGATAACGAAATAATTTACCCAAACTTTAATAGCATGCTTGATTCACTTAAAGTTGTACATTTGTGGCCCTGCCCAGCAAACTATTGGCAATTGTGAGATCTCAGGCTGGGGGCAGTTCTGTAGAGGCAACTGGGTAAGCCAATGTGTTGCATTTCTAGCAGCTCACTTTGGTCACTTGAAGGAATAGTGCTGATGAATTCTACAGGTAGCAGTGTCCAGTCCTCCTTACTGGAGAAAGAATTGGCTTGATATGAGGCCTTTGAGAGGGGGTGTTGAGAAGGAAAACGGAAGCATTTCTAGCAGAGGCCTCCAAAAATTGTATATTGAAGAGCCCTTAAAATACTTCATTTTTTGGCTGCTTTTTGGTAAAATTAGTGCTTCCGCTACCGCAAAGAAAAATGAAAGACTTCAGGCCTTTGTTATAAAAAGGTGACTATCTTAAGAAACAAGATTAGCACTGTGAAGGAAGGTACATTCAACTGGAGTTGTAAGCAGATAAATGCTGTTACCAGTGTTTATTTGTCCTTTATTCTAATGTTGTTTTCAAGAAAGTATAAGCCGTTTTCCCCACCACCATTCTGGGAGCTTTTCCTCATCAGAGGCCGGAGGACCACATGTTTTATTCTGATTTATAGTGCACATGCTTTAGGCCCTATGTATCTTCCAGCCAAGCACGGTTAAGGATGCTCATTTTTTATCAACATCTCTCTAGGGCCTAGTGAGCTAAATTAGCACAGCCACACTTCCAGCCAGGTATAATAGCGTATCAAATTTTAGTAATTATGTATTTTAACAGCTACATCTAAACTTCCCGTGTTTCAGTGCAATTTCTTTTTGAACTTTTGTGAGAAAATTCAGCCTGATTTTAACACAGCAGCACTGCATCACAGAGTGGATAGGAAACATCTGTGTTGCCATTAAATGGATGGGGTTTTCTATTGATAATCCCACAAAGTAGGAAACAAGAAAAAAGCTGCCCATTTCATTGTATCATCACGGAGATGGATGAGTTAACTGCTAACTTGATTGTTCCTGCTGCACTTCAGGCGTTAAATCTGGCATTTCCCCATAAAATCTGAGGTACATTGAGAACCACAATTGCATAAAGACTATTAACAAAATACATTTTGTGTTCAAATCTATTTACTTTTGTGAGCTCTGTACTAAAGTCATACTTTTCTGGGAAGTAAAGTTAAGTAAAGCTTCAGATTCCTCTTTCGGGACTCACTCACATTAATATTAGATTTGATTAACACAGAATCATTTTCAGTTCAGGCTGTAGTTCAGTTCTTTTGGAATGCTCTTATATGCTGTGTTGAACCCTTCAATGTTAGAACAGATCATACAATTCTAATGTACTAGAGAAAAGGAAAAATACTGATAGCTGTGTATTAATAAATCATTTCAATTAAGTAGCCTGTTTCTTAAAAACAAAAACCCACAGCAGCACCCAAGCTAGTTAAACTTGCATACTTATACTAGCTGTTCCTGGGGGAATTCTGTGCCAAAAAATTAAAAATTCTGTGCACAATATTGCAATAACACAATCACGCCGGTTTCAATTATTTTGGTAATTTCTTTCAAAAGACCTGTCAGCAAATATGTTTGTAACAATACAGACAACAGCAAAGATTCAGGAAATACTTTTTGACAAATAGATTCCTTACCAGGCATATGAATACATAACTTTCAGTAATTCATTTAACCTACAGAAATGTATTTCCCACCCCCCTCAGAAGCGGTGCAAAGGTTTGGGAGGAGTCGGGGTAATGGAGGAGCTGAGGGAGGGGAAAGTAATTGCTGGGAAGGAGCTTGGGTGTGAACTCGGAGGGTTGTTGGGTGTGGGTGGGAAAAGTATGGAATGGAGGTTTTCTGGTCAGGGAGGGATTGTTAGGGAGCCTCCCCCATGCAGATACTGGCTAACGCCTAGCTTCACTCATTCAGTCTGTGACTCCCCACAACAGCCCCTTATGCCCCACATTGTCTGGTCCCCATATCCTGTGCCTCCTGAGCTGGTCCCATGGAGAGGGCACTGTGAGGAATGCAGCTGCTTCTCTTCCGTATCCGCAGCTGGGGCTGCTCCCGCCCAGGAGCAGATGCTCTCTGTCCTGGCGCACAGTGGCTCCGGGTAGGCGAAAGGTGTACGTGCAGGATTTTTCAGCAGAATGTATTTTCAGCTGAGAAAAAAAAATGTGTGTGGCAGATGAATTCTCCGTGTGTAGGAATAAGTAGCATAATGGATTTTTGGTAGTTTTAATTCATGTTTCTATAGAGATCTTCAACATCAGTTTCCATTGCAAGCTTCATTAATATGTTTATATTTTTTAGTGCATTTGCTAGAGTTAGTACTTAGGCAACTTGTGGTGAACAGAATTGCTAATATTTAGATAAAACCGTTACAACAAGCTATTGCTAACCTCAGTTTGGTTAGTAGTCTAAGTGGCTGGTATACTGGAGCCCTGGATTTTAGAATAACCGCTGGACTCTTGCTGTGTACAATGGCAAGGTTAGGAGCATAGGAGATAGGACCCTGGCTCCTGCGGGACATTGTAGTGAAGCATTTTTGCTACTGCTTGCTCAGTAAGATTATATGTAGCTGCTCTGGGAGAGGGAAAGGAAAAAACAGCCCACAGTGAAGGGGTGAATGAAAAACTCTTTGAGCTACACTTGAACCAGTACACATTTCTGAGAAACTTTTCTCAACATGCCAATGCACCAGATGAGGGATTAACTAAAATTTGGATGGGACTCCCTCTGCTACAGAAAGGAAACTGAGGACTAGGATGTACATTAAGATTGTTAGAAAACTTTACATCAAATGTTCAGTTTCTGCCCACATTCTTTGTTCCTGATGGGTTTAATTATTTTACTATTGGAGCATCAATCTTTCTTGTATCAATAAAGAATTTTAACTGGAGCAGTAGTCTCTTAAAAGAATAAAGCTTTTTTTAAAATGTCTGTTAAATCAGGCATCTACTTTCCTAATCAAGACTAGATTGGAAAACACTTTCAGTTGAACATTAATTAGAACTTTTAAATCTCATTAATTTGTAATAAAGACATAGTTAAATTTCACATCTGAGTTTTTTTGGTCATGTTCTTTGAAAGTATTCTCCTGGTAGAAAAGGGGTAGCTTATAAATAATTGGACATTGACTAACCTGTCTTACTTTGTAGTAGCTTGACTTAGTCTATCAAATCACTGTAAATGTTATAACTATGCTTAGAATTCTGACCTTTCAATCATGTTTACTCACTTTAATGGAAAAGAGGGTTGAGAAAATGGTGTAGTAAGTTATATTTTATTTTAAAAATTCTGAAATTGTATAGACTATAAATGTATTAAAATTGAGATTTTGGCTTTGTTGGATATAAATTAACATCAGTACAAGAATGAGTTTAAAATGGAATCCTGTGAGCTAATTATTTCCCATAGTAAACTAATTGTGCAAATATGTAAGAACAGAAAGTGTTAAATATATTTTTTAAAACTGCATTAGAGATGGGAGTTTTCCTTGGGAAAGAATATTAATATTTTAGTCTTTAATAAGAGCCAGGGTAAAATTCTCAATAGTGCATAAATCCCATTTTCAGTAGTGACACAGGCACAAAGGAGCCTAAGTCTTATTGACTTTCAGTGTTGTGAAACTGTAGGGGAAAACTCAGTTAAAATTACCTACAAACAACAAGCAATTAGTTTAAACTG
The DNA here is from genome assembly GCF_015237465.2 of Chelonia mydas. Classification (NCBI taxonomy): domain Eukaryota; kingdom Metazoa; phylum Chordata; order Testudines; family Cheloniidae; genus Chelonia; species Chelonia mydas. The sequence continues at coordinate 183,379,263 of NC_057851.1, forward strand.
TAAAAGTGACATGTAAAAATTCACCTTCCACATTTTACAGACATCCTTGACTCTGATATACAAAACTTGCTAAGGATCTTTTAGCATATCCATTATCAATATGTATAGAATTTTGAATGCATGAATAGTGATGGATATGCTGAGTTTGTACCTACTGTTTGTCAGACAAGGTGGCTTGTGAAATGCATACAGTACATTTTTAAATGACAATAGTGTCATTAACTGCATGTACAAACTGTCAGAGTACTGGAATACTTAAATTACTTTAACTGATCTTTTCCATAACTCTGTGGTTATGGTTTTATGAAGTTTGCATAAGGATTAAATATTTTATAAGGGGACTGATACAGTACAGATGTATTCAGCACTGTACAGTGGCTAAACTATTCTGAACAAATGAGGTTTTTTCCTGAGAATTTTAATGTAAAAGTAGAAGTCTGTGTAATAAAAAGGTGGGATGTGGTCTCAATGACTAGAAAGCTTCACAAATATTATGTGTGTGTATCTTAAGGTTTTGGAAGGAAGAGTGCTTTGCCAGCATTGACTAGGAGGCTGTTCAGGGCTTAAATGGTAGTAGAAAGAAGTGAAGATTACGGGAGTAGTCATGGATTCAGTGTATGGAGGAAGGTGTAGGAGATCAGAAAAAAAATGTAGGTGAGGACTGCTTGATTTATGCATTAGGCAACTGACTTTCCTATTCTCAGAGCGCTACTAAAGATAACACATCCATATTATTTTTGGGAAAGTACACCTAAGCAACAGAACTTGAAATCCCTCTTGGGACATTTAGTTGTATGTACTTCATTTAGATTACCTCTGAATTTTAATCTTAAAATAATAGGCTCTTTGTGACATGAACTGTATCTTCATATATATATTTGTACAGTACCTAGCACAATGAGACCCCAGTCTTGATGGGGGCTTCAGGGTGCTACTAGAATACTAAATAGTACATACAAATTCAGAAGACTCATTCAGGTTTTTGAATAGTATTGCAAATTGAAAGGCATTACTTTTTGTCCAGCAGAATAAAGAATAAAATAAAAAATGGAAAAATATTAGTCTGTTTTCCTTGCATAGGCTCAAAAGACTACTCTTCTTATGGAACAAAAAAGCCTCTGAGCCAGCAAGATTATTTTAATATGTTTGGCCTCACTAGACGCACTTTACCGGTATGGGAATACTAGTATCCTATATCAGTATATCATAGTGTGGACTCAGCTACACTATCAAAGCTGTCCTTTGTATCAGTATCGCAAAACCAACCCCCGTGCATGAAACAAGCTGTATTGGTTTAGCAGAACCATTCAGCTACAGTCTTCCTGACTGTTAATCATCAACTTTTCCTCATTTTGCTGTCAAAGTCAGCATTAACTGAATCCGGGAATTGCTGTCAGGAAAATGGGGAATTATGCTATTTATCTCATTATGTATTTGATTCTATGTCTATAGAAATCAAAGGGAGTTTTGTCACTGACTTCAAAGGATGCAAGATCAGGACCTTAATATACTGATTCCGTTTTTTGTATGCTTGTGTACACTTTTCACAGCCTAATACAGCACTCAATGATGATCAAGGGAGTGAGAAAAGGACAGGAATTTAGTATAGTCTATAGGTTTACAGCAGTAGGATGAAATTAAGAAAAGGAAAATAAGGTAAATGAGAAGAAAAATTCAGACATTTTTAATAAAGTAGGCTAGTCTCCCAAGCGAAGTGGTGGGATACCCTCATCTGGACACGCTAAAAGTTGATTGAAAAGAGAAATGCACCGTAGGGAACAAACCTGCAATGACTAATAGATTAGATGAATGAATAGATTTCCTATTTCTAGGAATCCATGCAGTTTCAGTGCTCTCACCTGTTTGAAAACGTTTTCTTTTTCTAATTTTATTTTAAGAATGCAAGCCTTCTCTGACATTCACTTTAACTCATTTCTTAGTTCGTCCATCTGCTGCTGATGTTCTCTGCAAGAAAGGAAAAAATAATAAAATAGCCAGCTACCCTTAGGGACAGATTGTAATTTCAAATGTGTGTTGTGCATCACTGCAGTTCTAAAACATTCATTACTCCATCTGCACTTTAAATATGTAGACTTCTCAATATGCTCGTGTGAAATTAGAAGCTCTTACAGAAAATATTCAAAAAGTAAAGTAAATACCTCCTTTGGGGTTTTTTGGAAGCATTTTTCATAAAAAGGTACATAGAGCATGAAATAGGCATTTATTTTTTAAAGTATTTTATGTAAGGCTAAATAAATAAAATAAAGTTTGAAAAATTTTCCTACTCCTAAAGTCCTGCTTCAAAATTAACTATGGAACAGTTCCATAAGAATCCCTAGTAGTATTCTGGTAGCCTAAAGGTCCAAAACAGAATCAAGAGTCTTATGCTGAATATGCTGTAAAAATACTGAATGAGAGAGTCCCTCTCCCAAGAGCCTATAAAATGTAACCAATCTGTTTCCAAAGAAAAAGTGATGAACAGAACTAAAATACTCTTAAAAAATTCTACTCTAAAACGTGATTCTGTAAAAATGACAAAATATCTTGACCAAAAAAACAACTAATTTTTTTTGAGGTGGGGTGGAGGAATAAAGGGGGAATTTGAACAGCTCAACTGCTATTTGCCTGTCAGTGATACAGTTTCAAATGTACTCACGTTATAATTTAAAATGTTTTTTTTTTTTCTAATAGCTCAGCAAATTCAGCCTGGAATCTGTCTCATTTTTCCTCACACATCAATAATAAATAAATATTTTAAAAAGTTTTGTAGGCCAAATTAGGCCTTCAGTATCGTGTGTAACTACCTTTGATTCTTCAGTAAGTTTGCACATGTATAACTGATTTGAGCTTAGTAAATAACATTGATGTTGCACATGCAGGGAAATAATCCTTCCCATCCTCCAATAGTCTGTGTCACTTTGTGATTGTTTTTTTCTAGTTCAGCGGATGTGTTATACTCAAACAATTCACACACAAAAACACCTGGAATTTTCAGAGAAAAATCTCAAGGGGGTAATGTTAAACAAGTTGGGAATAATTTGAAAATTAATAAAAAGAAAAGGAGTACTTGTGCCACCTTAGAGATTAACAAATTTATTTGAGCATAAGCTTTCGTGAGCTACAGCTCACTCTTCTCTTTGCGAATACAGACTAACACGGCTGCTACTCTGAAACTTGAAAATTAATGGTGAGGTTATGGAGTATTTAGGCAGGCAAAAATCCTATTGATTTCATCTGTCAAAGACTGCAAAATCAGGCCCCATCATTGGATCATATTGTATCTTCCTGTGATGGGAGAAGGGGCCCATTGAAATTGAAATTCACCTTACAGAATTCCCCATTCATCTTAACCTTGAGAGGGAGGGATTTATTGGTGCTCAGAGGAGGCAGATGGCATGTCTTCAGAACCATGGAATTTCTGGGGACATAATGTAGCCAGACAGCCAGCCCCCCCCCCCCCCCCAGACCAGCATTGCTGGGAACACAAGGGGAGCCAAAACAACAGGGCACTTAACATAAATTCCAGCACAGCCTTTGAAGCTGTGAGAAGCACAGGTGTGCTGCTACAATGTGCCTCTGGGAACATATACAACGATTAGGCTCACAGCAGACAGAGAAGCTGTGACAGACATGGCTCTTAGCCCCTACTAAATAGCGTGATGCACACACCCCAACATCCTAGGTGGGAAAATATTTACCCTAATAAAAGGAATGTCCAGTAGTCGAAACTTATTGTTTCTGTCCCGTGCAAGTGTAAACTACTCTTGCGAGAGCTGGCGTCGCCCAGACAGATCAGCCCCAGTTTGGCATAAGAAAGGAGAAAGAGAATAAAGGAGTACAGAGCTATAAGTATGGGACCTACAGCACCATGATTTTTGAGTGCTTTTCACTATCTATCTGCTGGTCAGATAAGTGACAGCCTCCCAAGGCTTCTGCAGCTAAGAGGGTCCCTAAGCCTTGTCCCTTATTCGTCTTTCCGCGGAATTGAGTGACCGATCCTGGCTTGGCACCGCTGGAATCGAGAGATGCAAGGAGGGTAAGAAGCACCCACACCTGATCTGATCTCCTATCTTTAGTGTACACATATTTTGAAATAGAGCTCTATACTTTGTTTTCTTTCTTTGGGATTGTGGCTTCAGTTTTGTAACTTGTTTGTGTGTGTAACATCTCTACATTTAAATAAGTAGGCACTAGCAATTTTGTAACAACATGATTAGAATCTAGTTTAATAAATTTTGGTAACCATTTGTGCATAAGCCTGACTTGTTTCTCTGGTTTACTGTAAAGCAGCCAACACAATTAAAGAACCTCAGCCGTTTTGGCTATAAAGCCTGGCCATTAGGTGAGAGTACTAAGAGCCTAGCGTTGAGTTGTGCCGCCTCCACGGGGCAAACTCTTGGGGCGCTTGTCAGTCAATCCTGACTGCCCACTGCAAAGGAGCTCTGAGCTCTAGCAGTTAAAGTCACGGGTGTGGAGAGGCTCTTAGTGCTGCCATTGGGGCACCTGTCAGTCAGTGTTGACTGCCCACTGCGAAGGAGCTCTGAGCTCTAGCAGTTAAAGTCACGGGTGTTTAGGACCTTGGGGCATCCGTCAGCCTAGCCCGGGCTGCCCGCCGCGAAGGGACAGTGCGTCCTAGCGGTTAAAGTCACGGATGGTATAAAACGGGCATAGCTGGCACCTCACCAAACATCCTTGGCCATCGGCTAACACATGCAAGGAAAAGAAGCTCCTGTTCCAACCACCTACTGCAGCGGTTCTCAGATGTGGCCACCATGGGCTTTTCTTGCAGTTACAGCCTCCTGGGTGATGATGGGGGGAGGGCAAAGCAGTGGCCTCTCCCCTGGGGCCACCAGCAGGTGTTGGGCCTTGCCCCACTCTGGATATACAAACGCTGGAGGAGCAGGCAGCCAGTAAGGTTCCCCATCTTCCCGGGGGCCATGGAGGGTCAAGCTTCAGCCCTGGGATGGCAGGTGGCAGGCTCCTGCCGTGGGGCTCCGGACGCTCCCCCCGGCCCCTGCTGCCTTCTCAGGCCCTGGGCTTTGGCAGCAGGCTTGGGCCCCAGGCTCACCCCCATCATTGTCCCTGGCTCCTGCTGCCTCCCCACCCATCTCCTCATCCAGGGCTTAATTTGTCCCTGGGCTTTCTGGGACTAAGTCTGCTGTGAAAAGTGATATTTGTTTGTGTGTTAATGCCACTTTTCACAGCAGACTTAGTAGCTAGCTGGGAGGCCCTTAAAAGTGATATTAAACATACAAGTATCTCTTTTCACGGCAGCAGACTCACTAGCTAGCAAATCTAAAAAAAAGCACCCAAAAAGCAAAAGGAACAACAACAAAGATAAGAACATGCAAAGTACCTTATTTGTGTTTCTATTCTTTCTAGGTCCAGTAAAGAATAGAGACAACTGTACATTGTTTTTATTACTGAGTATGCAAAAAAATAAAAACCCTACATAAATAAATTACAGTGATTAAGGACATGTATATGTGTGTATTTACTTGTTTTTCCTAAAGTTAATTAAGTATTTTAGGAAAAATTGTGTCAGAGTGGCCAACAGCAAGAGTTGGTGGTTGCATTCTGATGCCACCAAAAATGTGTTGTGAGAACCCCTGACGTAGGGGCTTCTGCCTCCAGCCCCTCCATCTTTCCCCAGTACCATGACTTGCTTAGGAGCCACAGTTTCCACTGGTTTCCTTTCTCTCCTCCAAAGAGGTTGTGAGCACAGAGCATAAGGCAATGTTGCAAAAGGTATCATTTACTTACTGCCTCTGAAGGGTAGCATGCCATAGAGCAGGGGTCAGCAATAATTTTCGCAGGGGGGCCACTCCACAAATTTTGTTAAATTGTCACAGGCCACACATTTCTACTACTGTATATTCATGGAGGGGGTGCAGGGTCTGGGAGGGAGTTTGAGCGCAGGAGGGAGCTCTGGGCTGGTGCAGAGTGTTGGGGTGCAGGAGAGGGTGAGGGGTATGGGCTCTGGGAGGGAGTTTGGTGCAGGAGGGGGCTCTGGGCTGGGGCAGAGGATTGGGGTGCAGGAGGGGGTGAGGGATTTGGGTGCAGGACAAGATGAGGGGTGGGCTCTGGGAGGGAGTTTGGTGCAGGAGGGGGCTCTAGGCTGGGGCGGGAGATTAGGGTGTAGGAGGGGGTGCAGGGTGTGGAAGGGAGTTTGGGTGCAGGAGAGGGTTCTGACCTGGGGGCAGGGGGTTGGGTGCAGGAGGGGGTGCGAGGTGCAGGCTCTGGCTGGGAAACGCTTACCACAGGCAGCTCCCAGCCGGCAGCGCAGCAGGGCGCTCAGGCAAGCTGCCTGCCTACCATGGCCCCACGCCGCTCCTGGAAGCGGCTGCTGCTGGCATGTCTCTGTGCGCCCCTTGGAGGGGGGGGGGGGGCCCGAGGGGAGGTGGTGGGTCTCTGTGCACTGCCCGTGCCCGCAAGCAGCGCCCCCGTAGCTCCCATTGACCGGTTTCCGGCCAATGGGAGATGTGAGGAAGGTGCTGGGGACAGGGGCAGCGTGCGGAGCCGCCTCCCTCGCCAGGCGCACAGAGACGTGCCAGCAGCAGCCGCTTCTGGGAGCGGCATGGGCCCATGGTAGGCAGGCAGCTTGCCTGAGCGCCCCGCTGCGCCGCGGGACTTTTAGTGGCCCGGACTCGGAGATCGCGAGGGGGCAGCGGAGGCCGGACAGAAATGCTAGTCATGGCAGGCCAGACAGAAATTTTAGACGGGCCAGATCCAGCCCGCAGGCCGTATTTTGCCCACCCATGCCACAGAGCGTCACTGTTCCCTAATTCCGTCTCACCACCAGTGCTGCCCTTGAAATCTCATGAAACCACAAGCCCAGAGAGTTTAGGCAGAAGAGCCCGCTGGGCTTGGAGGCAGGAAGAAATAAGCAATGTTGGTTGGTTCTGCTCATTCAGTCTGCTGCTTTTGCAATTTTTCCACCTCTTTATTTTAATTTGCTTCCTTCTGTGCCTTACAATGGAGGGAAGCTGTGATCCTAAGATCCGCTCAGTGCCAACTAGCAGAGGCTTCATTGTTCTGTAAGGTTTTAGAGTAGCAGCCGTGTTAGTCTGTATTTGCAAAAAGAAAAGGAGTACTTGTGGCACCTTAGAGACTAACCAATTTCTGCATCTGATGAAGTGAGCTGTAGCTCAGGAAAGCTTATGCTCAAATAAATTGGTTAGTCTCTAAGGTGCCACAAGTACTCCTTTTCTTTTATTGTTCTGTAACAGTAACTCCTGTCAGGCCTGATGAACTACATGTAGCATACCACTTTAATAGTATTTATCCATAAATGATGTCATGTAAGCTCTTAAATGAAAGCCAGCATCACACTGATCTTTAATAGCATTGTGAAATGTAGGTACAGATACCAGTGAGATACTACAATTTGTATTCTGTTTTGTAATTGAAATCAATATATTTGAAAATGTAGAAAAACATCCAAAAATATTTATAATAAGTTTAAATTGGTATTCTATTATTGTTTAACAGTGGGATTAAAACTGCAATTAATCATGACTATTATTTTTAAATCTAGTTAATTTGTTTTGCATTAATCACATGCATTAACTGCAATTAATTGACAGCCCTAATATTAACCTGTCTGCCTCAGTTCACATGTAAATAAAGCATTGTAAGCCAATGCAATGGAACACACCAGGAATAAATCCTGGGCCATCAGTCTGACTTGGGGATCAGAGGAGAATATAAAGAGATGGCAAAAGGATACCTCTTTATCCTGCACCTGAGGAAGTGATCAGTCAGTGTGATTACATTCTTGAAAATGGGATCCCAACTTGCCGTGGTTGGAAATGCTGCAAGATGACTTTGGGTGAGATTAGATTTATTTTAGACAATGTTTAGCCTGTTAAAGTTAAGTTTGATCTCAAGGAAGCACGTATTGATTTTGTTTTATATGTAACCTTTCTGTTTCCATTGTTCTGTTTACTCACTATCTCTTATGTCTTAGCCTTTGATAACAAATATATCTCAGTGATGTGAGGTTATATAGTAGCTGATCCTCTGTTGACTCAAACAAGCTGATGTGTACACTGTCTCTTTGGGGATGGCAAACGCAATATTTCTGTGAGTAACCAATGACAGGGTCTGGATATTATAGGAAAACACTTCAAAGGGGTTCAGGGAGTGGTGTGTACCTATTATTAACCTGCAAAGCAAAGTGAGGGCTAGCATGCCCAGAGGAGATTGTTTGGGTGGCTAACAGACTGGAGGTATCAAGAAGCTCAAACCGGTTAAGCAGCAGCATGTCTCTCTCTTGCTGAAGGCAGAGGGGTAATAAGGTGAGTCACAGCCTGACAAAGCATCACAGAAGCACAGGGCCAATTGTAATATGCTCTACAGTATCAAAAGTAGAGTTAAGTTTTATTGTGCTATTAATAATTAGCTACAGAATTAACACATTTCATTACTGATGGGAATGCAAGATTTTCTTTCCTTCTCCAAACCAAGGCACACTGGTGTTAAGATAAATTGAACAAATATTAGACTAACTCCATTACAAAGACAAATGGGTTTGAATTTTCAGTACCTTGTCCTCAGTTACTTTCATGAACCTAGACATTGTTGAATCTTTTTCTTTTAGGGCAACTTTGAGTTGGAGATTTTCTTTCTGCAAGATTCTAATTTTTTCCAGATAGCTATTTTCTTCATGTAAAGATGCCTATCCAGTTACAAACAGTGAACATCAAACTCTGATACAAAGAAATATAGAAGATGCAATAATACAACAAATATTCTATGAAGTGCTAATCCATTCATTTGATCTTGAAAACAAAATTATGCTGTATGAAAAATATCCTTCAACAATGTTGTAACATGACTATTTTAAAGAAAGTTGTATTTCTACTTTAAAATGTTCAATAAGGTTTTTAATTAAATAATAGCAAACAGTATCCATCATGACAGGTTTCAGAGTAACAGCCGTGTTAGTCTGTATTCGCAAAAAGAAAAGGAGTACTTGTGGCACCTTAGAGACTAACCAATTTATTTGAGCATAAGCTTTCGTGAGCTACAGCTCACTTCATCGGATGCATACTGTGGAAAATACATCTGGTAGCTCACGAAAGTTTATGCTCAAATAAATTGGTTAGTCTCTAAGGTGCCACAAGTACTCCTTTTCTTTTTGAGTATCCATCATATATTTTGTCCAGTTCATACTGCAATTTCTAAGCAACGAAGATCACATTTCCAGCTGTAAATTTCCATGGTACAGGATCTGGTTACAACACAGTAGACCCCTGCCGCAATTACACCAAAGTTCAAAGTTGCAGTGTAGATGGGAATAAACTACATTTTTAATCATGCTTCTGAGTCATTCTACAGTCCTGCAAAGGTCCAGATCTGTAGCACCGTACAAATCCATGGTTCTATCTACACGAAATACCAAACCAAGTTTTAACCATGTCTATGGGTTACTATTTTGTAACAAGGTCCCTCAAATTGCATGGTAGAGATGTATGGTAAATGGGATCCTTGTTACACATACTGCATTCCAGTTTACAAAGTACATATTGCTATACATTTCTCCAAGACCATTTTTGCTACTTGAAAACATAGGACTTTTAATCATCAATATTTTCCAGTACTGCCCTTCAACCTACTTATAATATCACATTACAGGGAGCCTTAAAGAAATCTAGAATTTTGCCTCATCTTTAAATCGATAAAAACTCCCAGTGATGTTCTCATAGTTGCTACTTCAAACTCCGTTCCTTTCTCACTGATAAATATAGTGTAGAGTTTAAAGAATTGAGAGAAATGGAAAGACTTGCTGCACCATAAATTTAACAGCTGAACTAATGAGAAAAAGATGGACCAAGTGGGACGAGCCAATTAAAAAGTATCATTGATATAACCCATAATGCTACTCATGTGCTGCATTCTTTTATACACACACAAAGTATTTTACATTTTCATCATTTTTATTACGTATATAAAAAACTAACATACTACCAACAATTCTGTTTAGCATTAATAAAATGTAATTAGTAAGGCCCCGTCTACACTAAAAATGCAATGATGATTTTGTAACTGTTCATGACATTCTTATCTAACCCATTTATAACAAAAACAGGTGATGTCTGTGCATACTATAGCTTTTTTCACAATGCAACAAATGAGTCAACCATCTTTATGTGTTCATGTCACCCATACTTCCTAACTCAGTTTGTCCCAGTTCCTTCTGGGAAAATCTCATAATGCCTCATGAGGGGATAGAGAGCATGTAGTACATGCCCACAGACTAACACCAACAGCATGTGGGGCAGTGCACTTAGAATGTGGTGCCACAAAACGAGCTGGAGGAAGGAAGACCTGCCAAACTTGTAACAGAGGCATGGTTAGTGGGTCCAATCTACAAATAAACAATGTGTTGAACTGTTACAGATAGACAACCCCACCTTGGGCATCTGGTGAGGGCAAAACATTGTTACCTGTTGCCATTACTAACCAAGTATTAACCATGTTGTTTGAATACCAACTGTGTTTGGAACTAGCCTTGTCGCTAACTAGTTACAAACCTTATTAAAATTATAATTCACATTTGACCTAAAGGATAAACACTAGCAGTTCCTTGAAAAATTAAAAACACAAAGGGTGAAATCCTGGCCCCACTGAAGTCAATGGTAGTTTTGCCATTGACTTCAATGGAGCCAGGATTTCATCCAAAGAATGAACAGAAGTAAAAATGTAATACAATTTAAAAAAAAAAAAAAAAGAAAAAAGCACAGAGGGTGAGTACTATACAAAATGAGCTATAGTGATTCAAGTCACTAATATGTTTTAATTCTGATATTCAAAACACTTTCAGATGCCCTGTCCACAAGATGACTAGTAATTACCTGAGACACAAGGTGGGTGAGGTAATTTATTGGACCAACTTCTGTTGGTGAGAGAGAGAAGTTTTCGAGCTACACAGAGCTCTTCTTCAGGTCAGCTCTGTGCGGCTCGAAAGCTTGTTTCTCTCACCAACAGAAGCTTGTCCAATAAAAGATATTACCTCACCCACCTTGTCTCTCTAATATCCTGGACTGACATGGCTACAACTATATTGCATAGTAACTACCTAACATATGCTCCCATAGCTTGCATACCAAAATGTGCAGCAAAACCTGGCTCAAAATTTAACACAAAAACCACCTCCTTGGCATGGCTGCTACAACAACTTATAAGACAAATGTTGCCATAAAAATAAGACCTTTAGAAGACCTATACGTTCCAAAGGGGTGTGTGCACTGAGGATACTTAGGAGACATAGCAAAGGTGTAGTACTATATATATGAACCCAGAAAAAAACATTACTACAGAAAAATGATAGCAAGTTAAAGCTGATCGAAGCAGTATCACCTTGCTATTAGTAGAAATCAACATCATGGTAAGGCAAAATGTAGCTGTTTCAGTGGCTCTCTAGTTATTCATGAACATGAGCCACCTGCTATGAGTGGAGTATATGGGCTGAATCAGATTTCCAACGATCTTGGAAAAGTTGTTTGCCCATTTCCATAAACCATAGCCTTTTACCAGTGATGTGTAGTAGTGCAGCACTCTATATTTTCCCTAATATATTCTCTGATTTTTTTTTAATTTCTTCAGTAGAATTTATACTCATATCCAATCTTGCTTACTGCAAATCATTTTTACTCCTAACTTGATAACATGATACATCAACTTATGTAGCTCAATTTTGTAGTAAATATTGTCCTTTCTGCATCTTTTTACAGCTAAGAGAAGCACATCACCTACATTTACTATCTTGTTCAGGGAAATCTATACCTTACTTTGAGTAGCATGTCCACTCTGGACAGGGAAACAATACTAAACTAGTATAACAACCACCATATCAGAAAATGGTCTTCCTGACAGTTGTTGATATGATAGCATGATTCAAGCCATAGTGTAATCATGCCCAACAACTGCAGCAATTATTCTTTTCCTTACAGTAGAAACCATTATATTTTACTGATTTTTCTAGATAAATTCAAACCAGGAAAGGAAAATCTCTCACCTGAATAGATCTACTGACAAGTGTCTTTTCTCTTTCTTGAATTCCAACAGTCACACCAGCAATAAAAGGAAGGCCTCTTATTGCACGCAGATCTGGTCGCTCCATCTCAAAAAAGATATATTGGAACTGGGAAAGGTTCAGAAAAGGGCAACAAAAATGATCAGGGGTATGGAACAGCTTCCATATGAGGAGAGATGAATAAGATTGGGACTTTTCGGTCTTGAAAAGAGACGATTAAAGGGGGATATGATAGAGGTCTATAAACTCATGACTGGTGTAGAGAAAGTAAATAAGGAAGTGTTGTTTACTTTTTCTTATGACACAAGAACTAGGGGTCACCAAATGAAATTAATAGGCAGCAGGTTTAAAACGAACAAAAGGAAGTGTTTCTACACACAACACACAGTCCACCTGTGGAACTCTCTGCCAGAGGATGTTGTGAAGGCCAAGACTATAACAGGGTTCAAAAAAGAACTAGATAAGTGCATGGGGGCTAGGTCCATCAATGGCTATTAGCCACAATGGACAGGGATGCAAAACAATGCTCTGAGGTGTCCCTAGCCTCTGTTTGCCAGAAGCTAGGAATGGGCAACAGATCACTTGACTTGATGATTACCTATTCTGTTCATTCCATCGTAAGCACCTGGCATTGGCCACTGTTGGAAGACAAGATACTGGGCTGGATGGACCATTGGTCTGACCCAGTATGGCCGTTCTTATGTTCTATAGATTAAGTGTACCCTAAGATTTATGTGGATAAGGAAATGAGACTTGGTCATGGAAGGTGGGGCACTGACATGAATATTCAGGATAGTGCCAAGACCCTTTAAGAGGGTAAACCACCATGAGGAGTTACATCTTTTAGCATTCAGTTTGTTAGTTCCTTTTGTTTAGCTGTTAGTTTTACTTTTAAGTATACCTTAGCTACTCTAATCTAGCCCTTATCTCCAGCATCTCAGCATTGAGGAACCTGGAACATCAGACTCACTGTGACATGCCAAAGACTAGGCTGTCTCTTATCTAAAGGAAGGCTATGGATATGCTAGTCTAAGTAACTTCTGCAAGGAATGGTACCATGGGTACCACTCAGTGATGAGCTGCCAAAAGCTGAAGAACCGGTTCCTTCAGTCGCTCCGGGTCTTCGGCAGCACTTCGGCGGCAGGTCCTTCAGTTGCTACGGGTCTTCGGCGGCACCAAAGGACCTGCCGCCGAAGTGCCACTGAAGACCCGGAGCGACTGAAGGGCCCGCCGCCGAAGTGTCACCGAAGACCCGGAGCGCTGCTGGGTGAGTAAAAATTTAAAAGGGATTCTCAGGGGAGCCTCCCCAGCCGAGAGCTCAGGCGGGCAGGATAGGACGGTCCTGCGGGCCGGATGTGGCCCGCGGGCCAGAGTTTGCCCACCCCTTTAACAACCAGTTCTAAACCGGCTTCAAAATTTAACAACCGGTTCACGCGAACTGGTGCGAACCGGCTCCAGCTCACCACTGGTACCGTTCGAACTGTATTACTACTTTCTGATTCTGTGGTTTGGAGCTTTGATAACTTTTCCTTTAATAAAAATCTCTGCAGCCTGTCTCTGTCCTCAGCGTGAATGTTCTTGCCACACACTCCAATGGTCGGTACAAGGTATTGAACTTTCTACATCGGGGTCCTCAAACTCGGGGGTGGGACCCCTAAAGGGGTTGCAAGGTTATTACATGGGGGGTCGTGAGCTGTCAGCCTTCACCCCAAACCCTGCTTTTCCTCTAGCATTTATAATGGTGTTAAATATATAAATAAGTGTTTTTAATTTATAAGGGTCGCACTCAGAGGCTTGCTATGTGAAAGGGGTCACTGGTACAAAAGTTGGAGAACCACTGCTCTACATTCTCTAATCCTGTAGTCTAATTTTGGGAGAAGAACCTAAGGATATTCTGGTCAGATCATTGGTGGACCCTATAATAAACCAGCCCTCTAAGAATCAGGCTAACAAAAACTGCACAAAACTGGAGAAATCTGCTAAAAGCACAGGCCTGCCTGCAAGGGCCTAGCTTCTGTGCAGATGCAGGGATCTCTTTCTTCCAGCTGTTTCCAGGCAATATGGCTTTCCCATGCTCCACTGCCCCTGAAATCACCCAGGGGGACCCAAGCGAAAGTTAATGAAGTCCTCAGGGAATTCTCCACTGGCAGATTCACCACTACTAGCTGGGATGGGAAGGGGCAATGTACATACATCTACAGCCTGTCTGTCCTCTCCCCACTTCCAGGACATGAGGTGCCAACTCTCTCTTCTGTGCAGGAAAGGGGATCGCATTTAGGTCCTGGGAGGACAATAACGCCTCCACAGGAGCTGAAAATGTGTCTTTTACCCAGAGCCATCCTGGTGGTAGTGGTGAAATTGAGACCAATCGGTTTTTGGAACAGCACATGTACAGGTTAGGATTTTGTCGCGCTGTGAGGTTGGCTGCTGGGGTGACGTCATGCCCAGGTACAGGGCTGGTTGGTTGGGTGACATCGCACTGAGGTGGCGGTGAGGCGGGTGACGTCGAGTGGTGGGGTGACGTCATGCTGATAGCGACATCACGCTGAAGTGCCGATGGAGGATGGCGTGACGTCACGCCGAGACAGGGCTGGGGCCCCGGGGCGAGCGGATTGGGGGGGTCTCATCTCCTCCAGCCCTGGGTAGGGAAGGGAGCAGCCCCGCCCGCCCCGGCCACCTGCCTCAGACGGCGGCCCCCAGCCCGGCGTCGCCTTGCGCGGCTCGTTGCTAGGAGACCAGACGCTGGGGGTAGGGCGGAGCCGCTGCACTGCGACAAGGCGGGGGAAGGGGGCGGAGACTCGACCCCGTGACACCGCACGCCAAGGCCCGCCTCTCTGGGGAAGGCCGCGCCTCACCACCCATTGGCTGTCCTCTGTCGGGGGCTGCCAGTGTCCCGGGCGTGGCAGGTGGGGTGGGTCGCTGAGCGGCCTCTGCGCGGCCAGCGGCTCCCGGCGCCGGAGCTGCTGGGAGATGGTGGCGGGCATGCGGGCGGACTGTGGCAAGCTGCGTCTGGGCGAGGCCGAGGTCGGGGGAGACGCTGAGTCTGTGGCCGAGCTGCGGTAACGCTCTGCCTGGATTCTTGCCTCCCCCAGGAAGCGCCTTCTTGGTCCTCTCCATCCTAGCCTAGCGCGGCGCTGGGGCTCGCCGAGCTCCTCAGTGGCTTCAAACCCAGAGGTCCGCATCCTCCTGCTGCCGCCCGGATCGGGCCCCAGGTAACCGACTCCCAGCCTCTCCCTCCTTTCAGCGCCTCTTTCCTGCTGGGCAGGAGGCGCTGAGCACCCGCCTCGCCCTCCAGGGGACGCTGCCCCTGGGCCCGCCCCGCCCACCTGCTGGGCACCGCTGAGCGAGCCTCACAATTCGGGGTGTGGTTCGTCAGTCTTGGGGTCCCTGCTTCCGTGACAGGGGCCCCTGGGAGGTGGGGTGGTTGTGGTAAAACTAACACACTAATTTTGTACCCAGAAAAATAGATGGAGGACAAATAAATACTTAAATATTTTATCTTTTATTCAGTACTCAGAAAGTACCTTCACCTGCCCCCCCCCCCCCAAAAAAAAAAAAAAAAAAACAAACCAGCACACCTGCCCAATTTTTTTGAATACTAAACATTTCATAGACATGCCTGGTCTGTTAAATATGTGTAATCAGAAATGTCACTCAACTTAATAAAATATTAGAAATGACATGTCATAGATGTTTTAAGGATGCTCGTACTGTAATATGGTCATAACACCCTGTTAAATAGAGAAGTCTGTTGACTAATGTCTCTTTAAACAACAGATTGATTTTTTAATTCTTATTGTTTCTGATATTTACCTGGCAAGGATTTTTAAATGTGTTAATACTTCCTAATTAAACATATAGTATACAAAAAATCCCTGCACCGCCCCCCCCCCCCAAAAAAAAAGGAAAGAAAAAGAAAATCCTCTGCAACTCTAGTAAATTCTTTGCATGGAAATGCTTAAATCCCAGTCCTAGAATTGTGCTTTGTCTTCTTTCCATACCAAGGATTTGTCTCCATATTTTTTTAAAATTTTAGTCTTACATGATTCTCCACATAGCTCAGTGGTTTGAGCATTGGCCTGCTAAACCCAGGGTTGTGAGTTAAATCCCTGAGGAGGCCATTTGGGATCTGGGGCAAAAATTGGGGATTCGTCCTGCTTTGAGCAGGGGGTTGGACTAGATGTCCTCCTGAGGACCCTTCCAACCCTGGTATTCTATGATTTCCCTAACTGTAAGTAAACCTTCTATACCTTTCTGAAGTTGCCTTCTTTCTGTGTGTATTTAATGTACTAGTCTAAGTGGTTTTAAAACTTTGTGCCACACCCATAACTGCTATGTCTCACTTACCTTATTTGTGGCATTGTTTTTTTTTTAAGTTGATCTTCACTTGCAGTAGTGTAGGCTGTGCAGAACACAAAGATGCAGTGTCATCTCTAGAGAGTGGTGATACTTTAAGAGATGCAACCTGGACAAGGCCTATAATAAAGTGTGTACCATTGCTGCAAAAGGAAGTAGTCTTGAACATGGCTTTAGCTATGGCTTTTACAAGATTTATTATACAACAATAGAACAGTGTTGGAGAACCCACAATGGCAAGCACAATGTGTGCTAATTCCAAAATAGGAAGTAAATACTGAGACTTAATATCATACTACATGCATACAATATCCAAGCTCATTCATTTGCCTGTATGGTGAGCCATGTATGGCCCAGCTCTTTGTATATGATCAGAATGAGCATTTAATTCAAACAGCAGTAGTTGTTTGTATTTTGATTATTGCACATGCAGATTTAAGTAGCTATATTTATTTGACTGTGATACTTCCCATAGGGCAGCACATGTCAGTGTTGTGTATGAAAGAAAGAAATTAGAGCATGGGGCTTAATCTAATCCATTCAGGATTGGGAACTGTTCTAATTCTAACACTGACTCGTTGTCATTTGGTTATGCTGTTTAACCTGTGTTTAGTTTGTGGCTAAGACTGTAGTCCCATTCCTAGTCATTTTATGACCAAAACAGGTCCTCATCTAGGGTATTTGCATGGATAGCCAAATCTAGGCTCCAGTTAATACTAAAATAGAAAAGTGCATACTTGATAAACAAAACCTTCATGCTTCTCAAGAAATGTCACTGCCTCTTGGAGTACCTGTCATAATTGCACTGTTGAGTTGCTTCACCGTTATTACTAGTAAAATGTTAAGACTACTATAACCCATTGTGGTTTTGTTTCCTATAAATTGTAGAACTCTTGCAAATGAGAATAACTACTGTTATTAAGAATAACTTAATGAGAATAACCACTGTTCCTCTATCTCTGCACCTGAATATATAGTATATTTATACAATAGGAATAACCTTTATGAGGGAGCACGTTTATAGGCTATCCATATCAATAATGATTGTATTTTTATTAAGCCTAACCATAAGCGATACTTACATCTTGACTTTATAGAGAATAAAGCTTGTTCCTGCACCTTTACCCTGCTGTCATTCAGACAGATTTTTTTTTTTAACTGTCAGCTAAGGGTAGACTGGATAGCACAGGAGACAGGCTTAATATCTAATAACCATTCACCTCATTGATTCAGATTTGGCCTTGGTCATCCCTTTTGGTAACTTCTTATGCAATATTCAATGGTTTCTATTGGTTTCTGTCCATTCACTAATGGAGAAAGGTCTGAATTAAACAAAAAAAAATCATCACAATTTTGACAGTATTCGGAGAATGAAGGCCAATTATTGATTGGACATGGAGACTGAACTACTTTTACTCCTAAAGGTTGCAATTCTGGAACAGTGCTGAAACACACTGGCAGTCCTGCATAGGAAAGTTTTGACAGCTATTGCTTATAAGGTACCTCTGCTCTTTAGCTAAATATTTTCCATAGCTGTTAATTTGGGACTTCTTGCAAGTGCTACATTTCAGAGAAAAAACTATATATGACTTCCTGGTTTTTTTTCTCAAACAAAGCTACCTTGAAAACAAAAATCAACTTTCTCTCTAAATTTTCTTTTGATGAATATTCTGAACCTAAGAAAATTATTCCAGTTTGTTTCTTTTTCCAAATACTTTCTACAAATTCATTTACTTTTCCCCACAACATAAACACTTCCTCTGTTACATGTTGGGGTTTTTTTGTTTTTTTGTTTTACCAGTTCAAATTTCTGGCAAAACGTTATGCCTTATTGCTTATATACTCTGAAATGAAATCAGTGGGCTACCTACTACTGCAGCACAAGTTTGTAGGAAATCCTCTTTTAGCTACTAGAAAAGTAAGTGTGGGGCAAAGGAAGCAACTCTTACAGGACTTTCCCTGTAGCAAGCAAGTCCATTGAGACTACATCCAACTGCAGCCTTCTGAGGATTCTCCATAGTCATAGCTCTTGGCTATCTTCTCTCCTCCCATTGCCATATTATTTATAACCCAAGATTAAGATTTTCAGCTATGACTAGTAATTTTGAGTGCCTCAATTTTTAGGTGCCCAATTTGAGGCACCTTGACAGGACCTGATTTTCAGAGAGTGGGTGGCCAACACTTCCTGTAAATCAGACCTTCTTAAGGTATCTCAGTTGGGCACCCAAAATTATTAGTTGCATTTGAAAATCTTAGTTCTAAACTCTTTCCCCCACCAGGCTCCTTTTGAATATACTTACAACTTGGGGTGCCGCTTGCAGGAGGCAGTGGTATAGAAGAATCAAAAATTACCAAAATTGACAATCATAATAACTAAGGCCAACATTTTTCAAAATTGTTCACTAATTGAATTGTATGCCTCAGTTCCTTGATGCTCAAGTGGAAACCCATAGGACCTGATTTTCAGAGTTGCTGAGAGCTGCAGCTCCCATTGACTTCAGAGCTGTGGGTGCTTCAGAACATCTGAAAAGTCAAGTTGTAGATATCTTAGATTGGGCATGCAGAATTAATGGAGAGTCTGAAATAACTGGGCCTACCCTGTAGGCATATAAGCATGTGATTGGACGGTAAAGCACTTATTTACCAAGTTTTTAACTGGATGAGTTTAGTATTGTTTGAAACTACTGCGCATCATGCAAGTTTTGTCCAGTTTTCTTTCTTATTAATCTCCACTTTGTGGATCCCATCAGTTGCTAGTATTTCCACTTTAAGTGCTGGAATATCTATTTTAATAGCTACTCCCTCTACATAAGCTTACCTTAATTTACTTTCCGTGGCCAAAGCATGTGCTGCAATAAGTAATTGTATATCAGTATAATACGCTACTCATTCGTATCTACACCTTAAATTAAAAGACTATTTTCTCTACTTTTTATACAGTAGCTGTTATACTGATTCCTCTCTTTCCTATTTACTACCTAATTAGAAAAATCAGTGTCTCAATTTTTTGCTAATAACTTTATATTACTGTTGTCAGGTTTATATTTTTAAAAAAACCCAGCTGAACTCCCTGTAACCTGTAATAAGAATTAATGGTACCCACCATCTTGCTGATTTTTCTGAATGGTCTCCTATTTAATCTACTCACTCATTCATACTTGAAGGAAGAGGAGATGATTAATAACACTGCATGTTCCCTATTGAGGAATAGTTTTCTCCTTTTAGATTTAGATGTCAAACTATAGTATGACTCATCTTGGTATCTTCAGAATAACATCTGTTGTCTTCTTTTATCAAATGCCTTAACATTTCTAAATATTGCCACTTCCTGCTGTAGTTTAATTAATGTTCTTTTTAACCCTAAATCAAGTTGAATCTTTTGGGGGTTTTTTTATGATAGAACTACTTAAGGTATTGATCAGGATAAAAACCTGTTGGAACTGAAACAAACTACTTTGCAGTTGTGCTTTTTTTAATGGAATCTGGGCTGCATAGATGTCTGTATGATTTATTTAAGTAGTAGTATTAGTACTTGACTTTGTATAGTAACAGTAGTGCTGCCATTAATGTGTATTGTACTTTAACTGATCACGCAATTATTGCTGCTGTGAAACATGAGCCGTATTAAACTTTCTGGGTCTTTATGTATACATATTTACAACATTTGCCTCTCTAGCTTTTAGTGCCAAAAGATGAGTCGAGGATACTCAGAAAACAATAACTTTCCATATGATAACAATCAAATGGTTTTGGACATGATCCTGTACTCTTTAATCGGTGTCCCTCAGCCTATCAACTGGGACAGTGTGGCAAGGCTGGTTCCAGGATTTACATCCAAAGAGGTAACTTTGTTAACCATCAGTGTGTCTGTTTAAACAGTGCTTTATCAAGAGAACTACACTTTTATCAGAAGGGGGGCTGGAAGGGTGGGGGAATGGTTTTGTAAAGTTACTTGAACTTAAAGGACCTGAAAGAGTTAAGCAATATGTTAAAAATGCAAATAGGAAGGTGTTAGAAAACCTCCACATTCAAGATATGAAGTAAACAAAATTCATAACTTGAATGCAGAATGTGCATCTTATAGCCTAAGGCAGTATTACTGGGAATTAGTCAAAAGAACAAGTGAAGTGAAAAGAAAGAGTCTGTAACGGTTCAAGAAGCTTTCAGATTACAATGTAAAATACAGCCTTATGACAAGGAAGGCAAATACATACTTCATATTCCCTCCCCCCCCCGTTCACAGTTTATGGTATACTCGGCAAACATAATTTTCCTGAGGTAGATGGTGTTAGCATATGATCAAATATACTTTCCAATTGGAAATAACAAAGCTCCAATTTTCAAGGACAGCTAGCTTGATCCTTCAAGTCAGAGTGCTTCCTTATTCAGTGGGAGATAGGAGCACTCAGCGTCTCTAGGATCAGGCCCTAACTGTTTAAATTTTTCTGTAAACTCTTGGATTTCAAATTTGCTCAATGCACATATTTTAAAGGAAACACCTGGATGATTTATTTTATCTTGCCTGCTTCATTGTACAACTCTCATTTGTGTGTGTTTTTCGTTTAAAAAAGACAAACAAGATACTTTTGAGTCCAGGGCCAAAATTTGTTGTGAAATTCCAGGCAGTTTCGTTTTTTTGTGACTCACAATAACAAGTAAACAGACATCTTGTTGTAATTGAATGTGGCAACTCTCACTTAATTTATAACATTGTTCATGGGAATCACACAAAAAATGATTGGCTGGAGTTGAAGCCTAAGTGGAACTTTATTATTCTACAAGCTGATAGTGTTTAGTAGAGATTCATAGTTGTGGATGCTGTCACTTAATTTTTCATCTGATGATACAATGCTTTCTACTATAAGTAAATTAATCTTTTGTATGTTTTTTATTGACCTCTTTCTCTCAACTGAGATAATATCCCTGGTCAGTAGAAAAGTGGTTACTCTGCTTTAGGATATGCAGAGCCTCTATAGAAGGCTGTTAGAGTTGCTGTGATGAATTTAGCCCTATGATCTCAAGTGACTATTTATTTAATCTAATAGACTTTAACAGAGTTAAAATACATTCTCTCAAACTCCCATGTGAATTGTCCCATTCAGTTTAATGAAACTATTCTTATACGTAAAGTTACTCTCGTGTGTAGTTGTTTGACGCATTAAGGCCTTTAATTTACATTGAAATCTACATCTAATAAGTGAGGCCCAAATTTAAGTCTGTTTGTACACAAAAATTAAATTTTTAAAAGCCTAATATTGTTTTGTTTGCATTTTAACTTTTCCCTGCAGTTCTGGTAACCCAAATATTTCAACATTAGCCTGTTCATGACTGCATGAAAATTTACTCCTGGGAGAATTCTGAGCCACTATGCATGTGCAGCATTCATTGCTGTGTAGAATTTTTTTTCTGCAGAAAATACATTCTGCCAGAAAGGTGCTGCAGTTACACCTTTTGCCCACCAAGGGCCGCTGTGGTGCCAGAACAGAGAGCAGCCACTCCCAGGCCAGCCCCAGCTGCAGATAGGGAAGAGAAGAGGATGCCTTCCTCACAGCGCCCTGCCCCATGGGGCCAGGTCAGGAGGCACAGGATATGGGTGGACAGAAAGCATGGGGCACATTTGTAAAAAAAAAAAAAAAAAAAAACATTTCCTGAATCTTTTTTGTTGTCTGTATTGTTACAGACTTGGTTGCTGACAGGTATTTTGAAATAAATTACCAAAATAATTGAAACTGGCATGGTTAAATTGGATTATTTTGACGAAATATGCAGAATTTTGTAAAATTTTTAATTTTTTGGCACAGAATTCCCCCAAGAGTAATGAAAACAAGGAAGGGAAACTAAATAGAAATAAAGTGAAATTTTCCAGTCTGAGCGAAGTCCGTAAAGTAAAGGAACAATAATTGTGCAAATGGGAAGTTAAAATTATCAGACACACAGAGAAACTCACTATGTTGGGGAAGGGTCAATGCGGCTTTTGTAAATGGTAAGACATGATTTCCCTTCTGTTAGAATTCTTTGAGGGTATCAACAAGCATGTAGTATAGGGTTATCTGGTCAATACAATGTAGTTGGACTTTCAGAAAGTCTTTGACAAGATCCCACAACAGAAGCTTTTAAGCAAACTAAGCAGTCATGGGATGAGAGAAGGTCCTCTCCTGGATGAGTAACTAGTTAAAAAATATGTAACAAAGGGGTAGGAATAAATAGTTTTTACAATGGAGATAAATACAGTGGTTACCCATGGGTCTGTCCTGGCCCTGTGCTTTTGAACATATTAATAAATGATTTGGAAAAGGGGGTGAACAGTGAGGTGGCAAAATTTGCAGAGGATACAAATTTACTCAAGATTGTTAATTCCAAAGCTGACTGTGAAGAGTTACAAAGTGATCTCTCTAAACCAGGTGACTGGTTAACAAAATGGCAGATGAAATTCAATGTTAAGTGGAGAGTAAAGCACATAGGAAAAAATAATCCCAACTATATAGGAAAATGATGGGGTCCAAATTTGCTATTACCACTCAATAAAGAGATTTTTGGCGTCATCATGGCTGTTTTTTTCTGACAACATCCACTCAGCAACATCAGTCAAAAAAAAGCTAACAATGTCAGGAACCATTAGGAAAATGATAAATAATAAGAGAGAAAATATCATACTGGCACATATATGGTACACCCAGACCTTGAATACTGCAAGCAGCTCTGATAGCCCCATCTCTAAAAAAAAGATATATTCAAATTGGAAGCAATAAAGGGAAGGGCAACAAAAATGACTAGAGGTATGGAATGAGCTTTCATATGAAGAGAGATTAAAAAGACTAGGACAGGTCATCTTAGAAAGGGATGACTAAGGGGAGATATGATAGAAGTCTATAAAATCATGAATGATGTGGAGAAAGTGAATAGGGAAGTGTTATTTACCTCTTCACATAAGAAGAGCTAAGGGTCACCTGATGAAATTAATAAGCAGCAGGTTTAAAATAAACAAAAGGAAGCGCATCACACAATGCACAGCCAATCTGTGGAATTTCTTACCATGGGATGTTCTGAAAACCAAAAGTATAACTGGGTTCAAAAAAGAATTACTGTATATACTTGTTCATTAGACCATTTGTTTATAAGCCGACTCCCCAAGATGGGTTGGTAAAAATAGCAAAAACAGTATGACCCTTTCATAAGCCGACCCTATATTTTACGGGTTGGCAAATTTCGGCTCCTGGCCCTTTAGGGTAAGCCGCTAGCGGGCCTGGACATTTTGTTTACCTGGAGCCTCTGCAGGCCTGGAGCCCCTCAGCTCCCAGTGGCTGCGGTTTGCTGTTCCCAGCCAGTGGGAGCTGCGGGAAGTGGCGCCACTTCCCGCAGCTCCCATTGGCTGGGAATGGCAAACCGTGGCCGCAGGGAGCTGAGGGGCTCCATGCCTGCAGACGCTCTAGGTAAACAAAATGACAATATTAGATATTCAATTCAATGATTCCATAGAGTTTAAAATCATCAAATTTTGGTGTAGACCCGTTTATAAGCTGACCCCCTGCTCTTTGATGCATCACTTTTTTAACAAAAGTATTCGGCTTATGAACGAGTATATATGGTAGATAAATTAATGGAAGATGGGTGCATCAGTGGCTATTAGTCAAGGTGGTCAGGAATGCAACCCCATGCTTCAGATGTCCTAAACCTCCAACTGCCAGAAGATGGGACTGGACAACAGAGGATGGATCACTCAAAATTGCCCTCTTCTGTTAATTTCCTCTGAAGCATCTGGCCCTAGGCACTGTCAGAAGACAGGATACTGGGCTAGCTGGACCATTGGTCTGACCCAGTATGGCCATTCTTAATTTCTTATGTTCTTATTTTACAGACATTTCTAATTTGAGTAATTTAAGGTATTATAATTTAAGGAGCTAGGTTTAAAAAAATCTTAACTACCCTTTTAAGGTTAAGATTAAGCTGTAAAGAGAGGGAAATGCAGGATTAAGTCAGAAACTCCATCCTTTAATTTGTGTGAATGTTGGTTTGGTCTTGAAACTGTGGTAAATCTTAGATATTACATGGATATTCTGCCCTTCTTAGGTATTGCAGAGTGAGTTACCATGTGGCTTAATCAATATTAAGCGTGAAGATTCTTAGTTGGTTTGGTTTCAATTTAGAACTCCAATGTTGGCCATTTAGCAGGAGTTGGTGTATGTATTTTATGAGTTTTAAACCAAACCTTATACGTTTGGATAATCTAAGTACTACACCCAGATGTATAGACACTCTTTCCTTAATCTGTATTTGATATAATTTTAACATTAGCTTTAATAAACCTTTTTTAACTATGATGTAACAATCGATTTGCAGAAACTATTATCAGGAAACAATATCAGCCTTTAAAGTGATATAGTTTTAGGTATCTGCTTCATATTCCCATCGTTTTATCTCTTGACAGTGTGCAAAACGGTTTGATGAACTGAAAAGTAGTGGAAGTTCACCTGTTGACAACCAGTACAATCCATTAATGGCTACCGGCGGGAGTCCTGTTGAAACCCTAGCTACGTACATCAAATCCTCTCTGCTGGATACACAGGGGGAGTTTCAAGAACCTTCCATTGGGCAGAATTCAATTTCCATAACTGGTAAATTCTGTGACTTTGATTATAGTGTTATGTCCACTGTTTTTCTTTTGTCTGGTAAACCTATTTCTGGAATTAGTAGTTAGTAATCTTCAAATAAGTTTGCCACAAATACTGCTGCATAAACTAAAATAACTATTTCCAACTGAGTCAACCCATTTAGTGGTTCAAGTACAAATGTTTTATAGTTTGTGGCTTTTTAAAAAGTAGTTACAATAAGTGAGTTTTAAACTGCTTAAAATGACGTACATGATTTTTATACTAAATCTTTCAGGTACGTTCTTGGCAGTTTTATAGCCACAGGTATGTTAATGTCAAAACTTACCGCTGGAGGTGATAATAGTTGTGACTTTAAGATAAGTAGAAAATCTCTAAAGAAAACACAGGAGCAGTAGAACATTGTGTTGGTGATTTTACATTTCACTATTCTTTCCCAGCCAAAGGTCCAATCCATCTGCCACTGTAGTCAGTGAAAAGACTCCCATTTACTAAAACAGGAATTTGGATTGTGCCCCAGTTAACCAGATTGGTGTCATGAGACACTTTTGATGATGATGTGCTTTCTGATTATGACCAGTTTTTCACAGACTAGCAATTTCAAGAAACTATTATTTTTTGGGTTAAAAATAGCAATTTTGTCTTTGTCTAAAGTTTTTAAAGAAACAGTTAAACAACTGAAATGATTTTGTTTATGAACGATAGGAGGGTGGTGGCAAAAGTTGCTTTTTCTAACTAGAGCTCTTTAACAGTGCTACCGTAGAAACAGCTGAAGTGTGCAAGCTGAAACACAGACATGGTTCTTAATACATATTTTAAAAAAAACATCTTTTAAGCCTTGCAAAATATGAACATTTGCAAATTGCGTAATGGGTATGCAGTCTAGAAATGTTTCCTTAAGGCTTCAGGCACATACTTAAGTTGTGTACACATAGCAAGTTGAGTGCTCACTTGGTGCTGGGAATTTACCAGGTGAGCAGCTAGTGACTTATTAGTTTTGCTTATAAACTCCTCAAACAGAATAACTCCAGATTTTTCTTCTTTTTCAATAACCTAAGAAATTAAGTGCAAAAACCAACTGGCCTCTTCAGACATCACATGCAACTACTGCTAGTTAAACTGCATTATTCAGAAAATGCCTGTTTAACAAACAGAATGTATGTAGTAGTAATTGCCTTCTACAGGGACTGTCACACATATAAGTGACACAACAAAATCTTATAAAAAGAAATGTACATTCTTCCTTTCTCTCCTTCTGGCATACCTTAAATAAGGAACAGAGCCAAATGGTGGCTGTGGAGGGGAATATTTTAGAGGAACTTCCAAAACTTCATTGAGTGAATACCTGTGAAAAGATAGCTCTTGCTGTGCTCTGCAAAATCCAAGGCCCCACCTCAGTCATATGTCTCCTGGAAAGGAATTTCACATCCTGGGGACATCCACTCTGAAGGCTCTGCCCCTACACCTCACAAGACCACCCTAGGGACTGTCAGATAAGTAGACCTTACCAATCTTAGCTATCATGGCAGATTGTGTAGAGAGGTGGTCTGAGTGAGCTGGTTCCTAGTCCATTCACAGTCTTAAAGATGGATTAGAACTTTGAACTGAGCATTGGTTTTGCTGCTTCTGATGTGTTCTTGCTGAGTTAAAAGACATGTTGCTGTGTTCTGAACCACTTTTTTCCTGGTGGCCTTCAGCATCTGCTACTGTTACAGCAGATTGTAGTAATCTAGCCTTAAGGTGATAAAGGCATGCATCACTGTAGCTAGGTTCTCTTTGGTTGGGATAAGAGTGCATGCTCTTGGGCAGTTAGAGGGAAAAGTTATTTTTGGACAGGATTGCTATGTGTGAATCTTGGAGCACTGATTAATCCAGAGAGGCTATGACCTTGTGCACCACTTTCACAATTGAAAGACAGATGCATAGAATTGATGGTGGGGTCGCTGATCCTGTCAGTTCTTTTATAACTTTTTTTTCCCTTGTGAACCCTAATCCTCTGCATTTTATTTGGAATGAGCCTGAGCCAGTACCTTTCATCGAAGTGCCTGCTTTGCTCAGGGGCATCAGAGGATCTACAGTATCCATGCTGATTGAGAAGTATAGCTTGGTGTCAGCTGCTTGTTCTTGGTACTTCAGTTCATCTACAATCAGTCTCCCCTAGTAACCTCACATGTTGAACAATGAGGGTGACAGATTGCAACCTATAGGACTATCTGCATAAGGGAGGGCTCTTTGGGAGAGGAGGGAGCTGCTATCCATCACAATCAACAGGAATCTCTTCAAGAACCAAGGGGGGAAAAAAACAGCTTAAAGCATTCTGTTCACCCAGCCAGATCATGGAGGTGAGATAATAGTATCTCATGCTAATCTGTGTCAAAAAGTGCCAGTATATGTAGCGATATTGGTGTAAAGGTCTAATGTTTTCAGTGTAGCCAGGAGGCGACAGTATGAGAGAGCCAAAGCGTTCTTTTGCGGGCTTTCCCATTAACTATTTAAGATGACGACTTCTCTACATTCAAAACTGAAGTTCTACAAGAAGTTTAAGGGGCTTTTTCACATTTGATGGGTCATTACATCACCGCAAGAAAATTCTGCTGGAAGGCTGCATATTGGGGCTCTCAAGGCCTGATCCAAAGCCACTGAAGTCAGTGGAAAGACTTATTGATTTCAAAAAGAATAGGAGTACTTGTGGCACCTTAGAGACTAACCAATTTATTTGAGCATAAGCTTTCGTGAGCTACAGCTCACTTCATCGGATGCATTCAGTGGAAAATATAGTGAGGAGATTTATATACACAGAGAACATGAAAAAATGGGTGTTTATCATGCACACTGTAAGGAGAGTGATCACTTAAGATGAGCTATTACCAGCAGGGAGAGGGGAAGAAGACCTTTTGTAGTGATAATCAAGGTGGGCCATTTCCAGCAGTTAACAAGAATGTCTGAGGAACGGTGGAGGGGAGGGGGGGAATAAACAAGGGGAAATAGTTTTACTTAACCACTCCCAGTCTCTATTCAAGCCTAAGTTAATTGTATCCAATTTGCAAATTAATTCCAATTCAGCAGTCTCTCATTGGAGTCTGTTTTTGAAGACTTTTTGTTGAAGAATTGCCACTTTTAGGTCAGAAATCGAGTGACCAGAGAGATTGAAGTGTTCTCCAACTGGTTTATGAACGTTATAATTCTTGACATCTGATTTGTGTCCATTTATTCTTTTACGTAGAGACTGTCCAGTTTGACCAATGTACATGGCAGAGGAGCATTGCTGGCACATGATGGCATATATCACATTGGTAGATGTGCAGGTGAACGAGCCTCTGATAGTGTGGCTGATGTGATTAGGCCCTATGATGGTGTCCCCTGAATAGATATGTGGACACAGTTGGCAACGGGCTTTGTGGCAAGGATAGGGTCCTCGGTTAGTGGTTCTGTTGTGTGGTGTGTGGTTGCTGGTGAGTATTTGCTTCAGGTTGGGGGGCTGTCTGTAGGCAAGGGCTGGCCTGTCTCCCAAGATTTGTGAGAGCGATGGGTCGTCCTTCAGGATAGATTGTAGATCCTTAATAATGCGTTGGAGAGGTTTAGTTGGGGGCTGAAGGTGATGGCTAGTGGCATTCTGGCATTTTCTTTGTTGGGCCTGTCCTGTAGTAGGTGACTTCTGGGTACTCTTCTGGCTCTGTCAATCTGTTTCTTCACTTCCGCAGGTGGGTATTGTAGTTGTAAGAATGCTTGATAAAGATCTTGTAGGCGTTTGTCTCTGTCTGAGGGATTGGAGCAAACGCGGTTGTATCGTAGAGCTTGGCTGTAGACAATGGATCGTGTGGTGTGGTCTGGGTGAAAGCTGGAGGCATGTAGTTAAGAATAGTGGTCAGTAGGTTTCTGGTATAGGGTGGTGTTTATGTGACCATCGTTTATTAGCACTGTAGTGTCCAGGAAGTGGATCTCCTGTGTGGACTGGTCCAGGCTGAGGTTGTTGGTGGGATGGAAATTGTTGAAATCATGGTGGAATTCCTCAAGGGCTTCTTTCCCATGGGTCCAGATGATGATGTCATCAATGTAGCACAAGTAGAATAGGGGCACTAGGGGACGAGAGCTGAGGAAGCATTGTTCTAAGTCAGCCATAAAAATGTTGGCATACTGTGGGGCCATGCGGGTACCCATAGCAGTGCCGCTGATTTGAAGGTATACATTGTCCCCAAATGTGAAATAGTTATGGGTGAGGACAAAGTCACAAAGTTCAGCCACCAGGTTTGCCGTGACATTATCAGGGATAGTGTTCCTGACGACTTGTAGTCCATCTTTGTGTGGAATGTTGGTGTAGAGGGCTTCTACATCCATAGTGGCCAGGATGGTGTTTTCAGGAAGATCACTGATGGGTTAGTTTCGTCAGGAAGTCAGTGGTGTCTCGAAGATAGCTGGGAGTGCTGGTAGCGTAGGGCCTGAGGAGGGAGTCTACATAGCCAGACAATCCTGCTGTCAGGGTGCCAATGCCTGAGATGATGGGGCGTCCAGGATTTCCAGGTTTATGGATCTTGGGTAACAGAATACCCCAGGTTGGGGTTCCAGGGGTGTGTCTGTGCGGATTTGTTCTTGTGCTTTTTCAGGGAGTTTCTTGAGCAAATGCTGTAGTTTCTTTTGGTAACCCTCAGTGGGATCAGAGGGTAATGGCTTGTAGAAAGTGGTGTTGGAGAGCTGCCGAGCAGCCTCTATTTCATATTCCGACCTGTTCATGATGACAACACCATCTCCTTTGTCAGCCTTTTTGATTGTGATGTCAGAGTTGTTTCTGAGGCTGTGGATGGCATTGTGTTCTGCATGGCTGAGGTTATGGGGCAAGTGATGCTGCTTTTCCACAATTTCAGCCTGTGCACGTCGGCGGAAGCGCTCTATGTAGAAGTCCAGTCTGTTGTTTTGATCTTCAGGAGGAGTCCACCTAGAATCCTTCTTTTTGTAGTGTTGGTAGGAAAGTCTCTGTGGATTAGTACGTTGTTCAGAGGTGTGCTTTGAATCCACACCTTACTGCATGCTGTACATTAGTGAGGAAAGCTTATCCAAGGTAAAGGTCAATTACCCTTTACTTCAGTGTCTGCTGTACACCTAATCCTGACTGAAAAAGATTTGATTGTCTGCCTTTTCATTGTAACTTAACCCAGATTGCTGCTTTAAACCAGGTGTTCGAGAAGCCTGTGACAGTTATAATCATGACAACTTCTTTTCAGAATGGGAGCAACACACTTGCAACACTAGCAAATGGTATACGAGTCCCTGAGTTTAGCCTCAAATTCTAATGCTGCTTTTTATTATGTTGAAGGAAGGTCCAGTGTCGCTTCCACAAGAAATTGTTCTTCAGAAGCTGAGAAACATTCTGCACATAAAGGTGGAGAAAATGCTGATGAAAGTCAAGGGTAGGATTATGATTGTTTGCTATCTGGGAAGCTAATATCAGTGAAACTGAAATCTGCTCTTTACAGATTTGCATCTTTCTGGCTGTGTCTACACAGAATTTTCAGCAACTTTCCCACCATTTGTCAGTTAGTATTTGTGCAGCTCCATCCGTGCTAACAACAGTTGGAATGCTCGTGGAAATCAGTCATGGGTGTTTTCACCATCATGTAATCTAATCAGTTGTTCGTGTTTTACAATGGTGTCATCTAACAGCGTGGTGAACACACCTGCTCCTGTGCTCCACTAGCATTTCCACCAATGTCAGTACTTTTGGAGCTGCAGTGGTGCTGCACCAATGATGGGGAAATAGCTGAAAATTCTAGGTGTAGAGAGAGACCTATTGGTGATTTATGATGTTAACCAAATTGCCAAGACAGTTGAGTAACATAAACTAGCCTCTGTTCGGCCTAACACTTTTTATACAAACAAATTTATGAAGTTACCACAGGGATAATTACTCCAGCCAGGACAGGTTGGGCATTTTAGAACTCACTACTCAAAGAATTAAATTTAAGTATAAGAGAGAAATAAAATTATGAAATGCATAGACCAGTCAAAAAACTAAAATAACAGCACTTCGGAAGAATACGATTACAAAGAATATATGCGCATTGCAGGAAGTACCAAGAAGTAACAACAACAACATGAGCATTTGTTGGGAGGTGTGAGAGTGAGAGTGTGTGTGTGTGCGTGTGACTCCCTTCTGCCTGAATGGCTCATCACCGAGATACATTATCCTCAGGTGACTAATTGTTACTCAAAGTCCATAAGGCACACTTTAGGTATAAATAAGTTATTTCTTAAATGTTATTTCATAAATACATCTTGCAATGATTATGAATCTTGACAAGTTACGAGTTACACATTACTCTTCATAGATAAATATCTTGTAAGACATGTTTGATGTAGTGAGTTTTGTCAGGTCTGAGGTGAGAGTTGTTTGCAAAGAACACGGAACCTTTTGCCTAGGAGCCTCTGTGTCATTGAGCACTTACTCCCATGTGAACACTGCTCATTATTGTGAGAAAGGGTCACTAGCCTAAAATAATTAATTTCTCTAAATGTGTTGTTTTTTACCTGTAGGTCTTTTAAAAAAAAAAAAAAAATCCCTGCAGTGATGAGTAAGAATACCTTATATATTTTTGCTAGATATTTAAATTCTGTATTGTACCAATGCGTATTAATTTACAAAAGTTTTTAGACATGCTTGTCAAGGGCACTTATTTTAGACCTTTGACTCATACTGCTGTCTCCGTGGAAGCTGATATTTTTATTGATCTATTCTGAACTTGGACCTCCTGTTAGGAAGTAGACAATAATGGTACACTCTAAAGCAGAAGTGGGCAAACTACGGCCCGCGGGCCACATCCTGCCTACGGGACCCTCCTGCCCGGCCTCTGAGCTCCTGGCCTGGGAGGCTCGCCCCCAGCCCCTCCCGCACTGTTCCCCCTCTCCCGCAGCCACGCTGCTGCACGGGCAGCAGGGCTGCGAGCTCCTGCCGCTCTGAGCAGTATGGTAAGGGGGTGGCAGGTCCTGGAAGGCAGTCAGGAGCAGGGGGCGGTTGGGGTGGGGAGTCCCGGGGGGCAGTCAGGGGGCAAGGGCGGTTGGATGGGGCGGAGGTTCTGGGGCAGTCAGGGATCGGGGAACAGCGGGGGTTGGATAGGGCGTGGGAGTCCCAGGGGGAGCATTTTGGGGCAGCGAGTCCCAGGAGCGGGCAGTCAGGGGATGGGAAGTGGGAGGCGGCCAGACTGTTTTGGGGGCACAACCTTCCCTACCCGGCCGTCCATACAGTTTTGCACACCGATGTGGTCCTCGGGCCAAAAAATTTGCCCACTTCTGCTCTAAAGTATTTTAAGTTCTTCAGATGGAAGATGCTATAAAATTACACCTACAGATTAACCATCTCCACACCCTGGTGAGCTAGGCCAATAGATCTATAATTTTATAAAATGAGGGAGAACAGAGAGCTTAAGTAATTTTCCAAGATCACACAGTGAGCCAGAGGCAAACCAGGGAATAGCACCCAGAAATCCTCACTCCCACTCTCTTAGATCTTGTCTACACTGAAAGCCAGGGTGTGAATCTACAGTGCACCAACTTCCTGCACAATAGCTCAACTGTGAACAATGATATAGCTCAGTGAATGTCCCAGTGTGTGGCTTAGCATCTACACTTTCTCCTGTGAATAAGACTGATCATGCATCCCAGGGCACATAGTTTGCCACTGAATAACATGTAGGGGTGAAAGGAAAGATAGAAGCTTTCTCACTGCAGTTAAATGTGAAGATATGTTTATCTTGTAAATTAAAATTTTACAAAAACCTGGGCTGATGAGATCAAGGTTCTGACCAATCATGCAGTTTGTGGGTAAAATCTCCATGAGTCAACACTGACTTTCTTATTGGTTTCTGGTCCTAAGCTATAATAACTTTCCTTTTCCTGTTTTGTTTTGGTTTTTTTTGTTTTTTAAATCAAGACCAAATATGGTGATCCATGTGTGTGACGAAGCAAAAAATTTGAAGGAAGATTTTGTTTGTCCTCGAGATCTTTTGATTTCTGAAATGAAGTACTTTGCTGAATATCTGTCTGTGGATGCCCAGCGCTGGGAAGAGGTGGACATTTCAGTTCACTGTGACGTTCACATCTTTGACTGGTTAATAAGATATGTTAAAAGGAACACTAAGGAATATGAAGTGTATGAAATACCCACCTTAGGTAAAAGATATTCTATTGTTCATTTGCTGCAGATTCATTATCTGCGTTGTCTGATCTGTGCTTCAGACTAAAAGTATATGTGCAAACTTGTCTGGAAGTTAATATCCCTCTTTAATTCAACTGCAGCCTCCTAGGCCCAGTCTGCTGTGGGCAGAAACACTGGTTTGTTGGAAATGTGCTAAAACAGTTTCCCTGGCCATTATAGAAAGTCCCTGGTCTTGCTACTACTGATAATCTTAGGGAAATATTCCTCTGGTCGTTACAGCGGTGAAAGCACTAGTCTAAGTTGACAGCTGGTATCTTTACCAAGGTAATCTAAAAAGAAAAGGAGTGCTTGTGGCACCTTAGAGACTAACCAATTTATTTGAGCATAAGCTTTCATGAGCTACAGCTCACTTCATCGGATGCATCCGATGAAGTGAGCTGTAGCTCACGAAAGCTTATGCTCACATAAATTGGTTAGTCTCTAAGGTGCCACAAGTACTCCTTTTCTTTTTGCAAATACAGACTAACACGGCTGTTACTCTGAAACAAGGTAATCTAGACTCACTCTGTAACAGGATCACATCACTGTGATAAGCACAAATGGCCAATCTACAGTAGCATTCTCTCTGTGGCTACAGCAACATTTGGAGACTTTCCTAAAAACTTCATTGTAAATGCAGTGTAAAGGAGCAGTTCTACCATCGTCTTGGTAGTCGTGGGGCAAAACTTTGAAAAGCACTTAAGTGACTTAAGAGCCTGGCATTGACAGGAGCCCATTGACTCTCATTGTGAGGCCCCTAAGTTGCTTAAGTCCTTTCAAATTTTTTCCCTTGTACTTAATTTTGAGTCCAATTCTACTTTTATTAAAGTCAATGAGAGGGTCTTTAAGTAGCTTAAGTGGGTTAATTAAGCCCATCCAAGGATGGAATAAAATACGTTTTAAAAAAAGTCAGAAATTTATTTTAATTGGATATTTTTATTTAAATTTAAAAACAGGCTTATATTTAAAAACTATTTTAAAATTAAATTTGAAATTGACAACCTATGTTAAGGCCTAAACTTACTACAATATCTATTACAATCCTTTAAATTAAATACAAAAAATATTAAACAGTACATGTTTGTTTTCTTCTTTTTAGTCTATTCAGCTAATTCAGTTCAATGACTAGTTCATGCAAAGGTGAGAAGCCAATTGGGAGCTGCAAAAGCAGGAAAGCTTGTTTTCCTCTTTGAATCTATGAATAAAAACTAGGTGTGAGAGGATAAGATCTTCTAGTTCTAAAACCTTGAAGGACAGTGATCAGACAGTCACTTCAGTTCACTAACTACACATATTACTTCCTTTGTTTAATAAAGTTTTGAATCCAAAACCTGTTTTGAAGAACCTTTTCCTTATGTATCCAACACATTGAAGGTACTTGTATTTAATAAAAAAATTAAAATGATTGTTTTGTGCATTTCTAATTGATTTGAATTTCC
Source organism: Chelonia mydas (assembly GCF_015237465.2). Lineage (NCBI taxonomy): Eukaryota > Metazoa > Chordata > Testudines > Cheloniidae > Chelonia > Chelonia mydas. The sequence goes on from NC_057851.1 coordinate 183,413,886, forward strand.
ATCCAAATAAAGTTTGACAAGTTACAAATAAAAAAATAATGATAATCTAGTAAAAGGTTAAACTATATTGTTGCTTTTAAATAAATGTGCATAGATATGTGATATGCTCCTGGTTGGCAAAAAGAAATAGTAGATTTAGTGTATAGGCTATATTTAGTTGTAAATTAACATATTTTAATGTGTACCAACCAATGAGAATCAATCTTTAGGAAAATAACCTTAAAGTGTAAATATAAAACACAGTTAAAATAGATTTAAACAAAGGTTTCCTTCTTGCAGATTTAAATTAGTCCACCTTGGCCAGTCCAGATCTAAATCCTCTTGAAATGAATTGGAAAATTCATATTTGGGAGCACTGAATGGGCACTGGAGCAGGCCCTGCTCCAGCAAAATAACATTAGCTAGCTCTAGCACATGTGCTGACCAAACTGTTAAAAAGTGGCTTAGATGGTAGTGTTTGATCGGTTAAAATGCTCTGTTTAACTATGTTTGAGTTGACGTATTGACAGGAACTAAGGACCTGTCTATACTAAGAAAATGATTATTTCTGGGGATCATGTCATAACTGTTTGTTGCCTGTATAGATGGGACCAGAATTCTGTTTCCAAAGATCAGAGGCATGACACGTGTTGAAAAGTGGAATGATAAGAACTTGTTTAGTAAAATAATGTCCTCCTTTAAAGAGGCATTGAGTTTCTTAGGGTATTCTCAATTTATCAAAGGAATAAATTAATCTTAACCTTTTCACCTTGTTCTGCTGTTTCTCTTTTAGAACCAGGAAATGTCATTTCGATTCTTATTTCTTCTGAGTTTCTGAAGATGGATTCCTTAGTGAGTATAGCAAGAGTTGAGAAATTCCATGATATAATAGCACACTTTACCACCAAATGGTTGGCATAAACCTTAGTAGCTTATATGCTAAGTTTTGAGAGTGTACTTATAGCTGTATAAAACAGAGGGGAAAATAGTTCATGTCCCAAAGAGTTTACAATCTGAGGATCAGATTCTGCCACCTTGCTCATGAAAAGTAGTAATTTAATAATTGCACAGTCTCTCTGATTTGAGTGGGGCTGCTTGCAGAGTAAGGTACTACTGAATGTGATTAGGAGAGCCAGCATCTACCTCCAAATGAATACTTATTAATCTAAATAATAGCTTGCTGCACTGTGTGAGCTAATGGCAGTATCTGACTTTTGACAGCTATCTTAAAGGAAACCTAAAGTCTCCACATTTTCAGTGTTTTACACCAGTGGCTCTCAACCTTTCCAGACTACTGTGCCCCTTTCAGAAGTCTGATTTGTCTTCCATACCTCCAAGTTTCACCTCACTTAATAACTACTTGCTTACAAAATCAGACGTAAAAACAGAAAAGTGTCACAGCACACTATTGTTGAAAAATTGCTTACTTTCTTATTTTTACCATATAATTATAAAATAAATCATTGGAATGTAAATATTGTACTTACATATCAGTAATAGAGCATGTAGAGCAGTATAAAAAGTCATCGTATGAAATTTTAGTTTGTAATGACTTCACTAGTCCTTTTTCTGTAACCTGTTGTAAAACGAGGCAAATATCTAGATGAGTTGATGTACCCCCCTGGAAGACCTCTGCATACCCCCGGGGTACGCACATCTCTGGTTGAGAACCACTGTTTTATACTAAGGGCCGCTTCTTCCCTCTGGAGTGCAGTTCTCAATCAGTCAACATATTTAAGCCCCATTCACTTTAATTGGAGATGTGCACATTTAATGAGGAGAAAGGATTGCTTAGTTATATTTTTTTGTGTAGATATGCAGTTTTACCTTTTAGTTTTCACTTCCTTAATTCATATAAAGAGCTTGTCTTATTTATAGTTCATCATGTAAATGGACAGACCAGTGATGTATCTGTTTGATTTTCTTTTTCCAATTGTTTAATAGTTAAGACAAACAGTGTGCAGCCAAGTTAAGGAAGGAATTTAGAATTTAATGTACTGCATCTTCTTGCTGTCACAACTGTCATTATTTGTTTGCAGTTCATGCTAAATTTTAAATTTTACTGGTAAAGCTAAATTTGGTGGGTGCAATGCTGTATATAATGTTAAAGCTACAAAACTGGCCTCTAGTTCTGGATCATGAACACTATGGAGGTGGCACTTCCTGAAGATGATTCAGGGGTAGTAGTCAGAATCGAAGACCCTTCAGGATTGCAGTAGTTCAGAGTTACATTTAAGCCATGTACACAAAAAATGTGACTTGCTTTCTGAGCCATTAAATTGTATTTTTAGAGTTGAACTGAGTCAGCTTTTGCTAAATGCCATTAATTCTAACAAAATCCTGAATCCTGCTCCTAAGAAATTTCGGATATAAAAGTAATAGGTCTTCTGAGATATGGGTTTGTGTATCATTAACTTCAGTGTTCATAGTATCTCCTTTCCTTCCTAGGTAAAAAAATGTATTCATTATTGCCACAAAAACATGAGTGCTATCATAGCCACCCCATGCAACATGAACTGTGTCAGTGGTGACCTCCTTAAGCGTATAGCTGATCTTTTCACACACAATGAAGTGGAAGATGTGAAGGACAAAAAAGATAAATTTAAGAGGTAATTTTTTTCTTCAGCTTAATATTAATAATCACTATTGATCCTCAACTTTTCTGACAAAACATCTAAAAAAGGAACAGGAGTCCGTAGTAAAGACTTTTTAAAGAATTAGTGTGATGTTAGCAATTTATATACTTTTAAAATGTCTTAATACACAATATCATAAAATGGCTCAAAAAGAAGACAAAATTTCAAGAGAAAGTAAGAAGTTCTAGATAGGAGCCAACAAGTGAAAGGGCAACTCTCCAAATATGAAGAATCATGAGGAGTCCAAGATTAGGAGAGAACTGAGCAGATGGGATAGTAGGTGACTATGAAGAAGGAGGGTTAGAGAGAGCTTTGAAAACAGACATTTTGGACTGAGAGAGATGGGTAAGGAGCCACTGACAATAACTGAGGATGGGAGTAGAGTGTTCCTAGTTCCTGGAGAATTAATAGTTTGGTTGCAGTATTCTGGAATCCCTGAAGTTTTAGAGTTGGAATTTTATAGGGATATGAAAGATGGTGCTAAAATAGACTGGAATACAGTTAAAAACATGTATGAGGATTTCAACTGAGCTAAGATCAAGATAAAGACTATTGTAATAATCAGACTTGCAGACAAGGAAGATGAGGTAGGAAAGCATTTTAATTGTCAAGCATTACTGGTGTTAGGATTAAAGTTAAGGAGAATAATAGTGGAAAGTCCAGAGGTATAGAGTGAGTGTGATCTTGGAAGCATTCAGTAATAGAAAGCTTATAGTCAAGGTAAAAGCTGATTATCTAACAGGCAAACATCGAGGTAGTGCTCCTAAAGTGACCTTGCTCTTAGGGATATGTCAGGTTCTGTTGTGATTGGCACCAATATAAGTTGCTAGTTAGTTGATTGAGGTGTAGAGTTGGGTGTCATCTGCATAGAAATGATACCTAAATTGGTATATGTCTCTTCTGCTGTCAGTGAGAAAAGATAAAGGACACAAGGGCCAAGGAAAGAGCCTTGAGACACAACAAAGGGAAGAGGTAAAGATTTTACCACATGGGAAAGGAATGGTTAGGGAGGTAGGGAGAGGACAGATTCTTGCTCCAAACACCCAAGAAGTAAAGAAGTGTAGGAAAACTATACAGAAGACTTATACGGTAACTTTACTTGAAATAGGGTCTAGAGGTGACATTTTGGAAAATCACCAAAATGCTTCACATTGTGAAAACAGTACTTATGAGACTTAGACTGCACCTGCACTGCAAGCTAGAGGTGTTATTTCCCTGCTTGTGTACCCTCCAGCTTCAGGGGGGTTCGTGTTCGGCACAGGAAGGCTGTGCCTCTGCTGCCACTATCCATGTTACCACAGCTATGCTGCTGTTTACACTCAGGCTAGCTTGATGAGAACTAGTACAAGTATGTATACATGAACAGGGGAATCAAAGCTCGTAGTGTAGGTGTGGCATGAGGGTCCTAAGTGCCTTTGAAGTCAGTAGGACTTGGTTACTTTGACTCCCAAGTCACTTAAGAGCTTTTGAAAATTTTACCCTAAGTCATTAACTCTTCAGTTATCTAATTCGTGAGCAAGTTGAAAACCGTCCAAGAGGTAGTGCTGAAAGCAGAAAAGAGGCAAGAGGAAACTACTTACTCCAGAGCCTTACAAAGAATGTAAAGTTTATTTGGGAAATGCGTTGAGGGCAACAATTCCAAATCCATCAGAGAGATATGAAGTGGAGATGGCATGATGACCGATGATGAGCTAATATGTGGGTTCAATAGGGCTTTTTGGGAGGGCTGAGTGTGCTTTCCAGAATGATAGGGTGGAAAGGAGCTCTTTTTGTAGATGGCAGGCTGGCAGAGTTCCTTTTTTGAATAACTATTTTAATGTTGCTGCAGGTTTTGTGTTAGGGCACCTAGAGCTTTATATAGGCATTTTTTATTTTATAAAAATAAATAAAAACAAAATAAAAATGTTAGTGGTAGCAAGCGAAGTTGGAAGAGGTTTTTTCAGTAGTTGAAATTACCTTGGTGATAGCTTCAATAGATTTAGAAATGGGGGAAGAAAAACTTGGTGCCCCGTTCCACCTGTCAGTGGGTCAAGGTAGTAACAAGTTATGTGTCTGTTTATCCTTGAGAAAGAGGAGGTAGTAATCTCTTTACAGGACTCCACAAAGAGAGAAATGGGAGGGCTAAGTGTTGGTGGGGAAGGTGGAGACTTAATAGTCCAGAATAGGTATCAAGAATCGTAATGCTTGGTTTACTGAAGTAATAGGCTTAAATATGTTTATAAAGGCAGGACTGTTGTAATTAATTAATTGGGTGTAGGATCGGGTCCTTTTTGGCCACTTTAAAAAAGCACAGCCCAAGACTTCTATAGACAAATGTATATAAAGATGGCAGATGTCCACACTGGAAACAAGTTTTCCACATTGTATTTCTTACAGGAAAATTGTATAACTTCACAAAAGTCAAATCTTGAAACTAACATCTTAAAACCATCTCATTTTAAAGTAGCAGAATGTAATTATTGATTAACTGCAAACAAAGCAAAGTTTAGTTCTAAGCAAATTTTTATAAATAGTGGCTGTTTATCAACAGTAAACTTTTCTGCAAGAAGATTGAGAGACTGTTTGATCCAGATTACCAGAATCCAGATTCTCGGGGAAATGCAGCTACATTGTACAGGTGTAGTAATGTTCTTTTCTTTCTTCCTTTCTTCTCCATTTATGTAGGCTACATGTGCATTCCAAAGTGCCACTCATACTGTTGTATTTCATTTTATGTTTCAATTTTTGTAGATGCTGTTTATGTAAGAAGCTTTTAACTAAAGAAACAGAAAGAAGAGTCCCTTGTGTTCCAGGAAAAATCAACATAGATCAACATGGAAATATTATTTATGTTCATATAAGGTGCTTCATGCATTGAAAACATAACTTTTTCTGTATACATGTATCCTGTTAAGTATGTTTACAAATACTATGTATTTAGAAAGTTAACAAATACAGTAGAACCTCAAAGTTATGAACATCTCAGGAATGGAGGTTGTTCATAACTCTAAAATGTTCGTAACTTTGAACAAAACGTTGGGGTTGTTCTTTTAAAAAGTTTACAACTGAGCATTGACTCAATATAGATTTCAGTCTTTACTATGCAGAAGAAAAATGCTGCTTTCCTTTTTCTTTTCTCTCTTTTTTTTTTTTGTACTTTTACATTTAACAGAGTACTGTACTGTGTTTGCTTTTTTGGGATGGGGGTGGGGGGTGTCTGCTGCTAACTGATTGTGTTCTTTCAGTTCCAAATGAGGTGTGTGCTTGACCGGTCAGTTTGTAAGTCTGGTGTTCGTGACACTGAGGTTCTACTGTACTCCATCCAATACAAAATTTATAAACTGTAGGATTAACCCACAAATCACCTGAACAACTTTTTTTTTTTTTTTTTTTTTTTTAAATTCTTGTTGCCTTTCTTAGGCTCCTACAAATGGAAGGTTATGATCTTAGTTTGACCTCAATTGTATGCAATGTCTTGGAGCAAATTTTGAAAGAGAAGGTAGTTAAGGGCATGCATCCGATGAAGTGAGCAGTAGCTCACGAAAGCTTATGCTCAAATAAGTTTGTTAGTCTCTAAGGTGCCACAAGTCCTCCTGTTCTTTTTAAGGACATAGAGGTGAATGGTAATTGGGATAAAATACAACAGGGTTTTCCCAAAAGATAAATCGTGCCAGACCAACCTGATCTCCTTCTTTGAGATAACTGATTTTTTAGACAAAGGCAATGCAGTAGATCTAATCTACCTGGATTTCAATAAGGCATTTGATTCAATTCCACATGGGAAATTATTAATTAAATTGGAGAAGATGGGGTTTATTAATATGATGATTGAAAGATGAAAAAGGAACTGGTTAAAGGGGAGACTACAACGGGCCATACTGAAAGGTGAACTATCGGGCTGGAGGGAGGTTACTAGTGGAGTTCCTCAGGGATCAGTCTTGGGACCAGTCTTATTCAATATTTTTATTACTGACCTTGGCACAAAAAGCAGGAGTGTGCTGATAAAATTTGCAGATGAGACAAAGTTGGGAGGTATAGCCAATATGGAGGAGGACCGGAATATACAAGAAGATCTGGATGACCTTGTCAACTGGAGTAATAGAAATGGGATGAAAATGAATAGTGCAAAGTCATGCATTTAGGGACTTAACCACAAGAATTTTTGCTATAAGCGGAGGACTTATCAGTTGGAAGTGACAGAGGAAGAGAGAGACCTGGGGGTGTTGGTTGATCAGAGGATGACTATGAACTGTTAATGTAATGCGGCAGTGAAAAAGGCTCATGCAGTCTTAGGAGGCATCAGGTGAGGTATTTCCAGGAGAGACAGGGAAGTGTTAATACCATTCTACAAGGCACTGGTGAAATGTCATCTGGAATAGTGTGTGCAATTCTGGTGTCCCATGTTTAAGACAGATGAATTCAATCTGGAACAAGTTCAGAGAAGGGCTACTAGAATGATCCGAGGAATGGAAAACCTACCATATGAGAGGAGAATCAAAGAGCTTGACTTGTTTAGCCTAACCAAAAGAAGATTATGGGGAGATGATTGAACTCTATAAATACATCAGAGAGAGAGAGAGAGAACACTCCTCTCCCTCCCTGGTATTTATTTAAGTGCCACTATGGACACATGAACAAATATAAATAAACTGGCCATCAACAAGTTTCGACTCAAAATTAGGTGAAAATTTCTAACCATCAGAGAAGTGAAATTCTGGAACAGCCTTCCAAAGGGAGCAGTGTGGGGGAAAAAACCTAACTGTCTTCAAGATTGAGCTTGATACATTTATGGAGGGGATGGTATGATGGGACTGTCTAATGGCATGTGGCCCATCAGCACCTGCCAGTAGCAAAAATCCCCAACAGCCAGAGACACGATACTAAACAGGGAGGGCTCTGAGTTACTACAGAGAATTCTTTCCCAGGTGTCTGCCCAGTGGGTCTTCTCCACATGCTCAGAGTCTAAGTGGTCCCCCCATATTTCCTCCAGGTCAGCGTGGCAAAGACTCTGGGGGGGGGGTTTCACCTTCCTCTGCAGTCTGGGTCACGGATCACTTGCAGGTTTAAACTAGTGTAAATCGTGAATTCTCTGTAACTTTAAGTCTCTAAAGTTTAAACCATGATTTGAGAAATTCAGTAACTCAGTCAGAGATTAAGGCACTATTTCAAGAGTGGGTGGGTGGGTGAGGTTCTGTGGCCTGCAATGTGCAGGAGGTCAGACTAGATGATCACGATGGTCTCCTTTAGACTGTAAAGTCTATGAGTCTGTTGTACTTGGCAATTTATTCCACAATACTATTGTTGTTAATCCATCAAGACCTCAATTGAAATCACTGGGAGTTTTTGCTGGGTTAACCTTTTAAAATGTAAAATATTCAGAGCTAATCACTTAATCATCCTAAGGACTTGAAAATATGTTTAGCCAAAGACAAATGGAATTAAGGGCTACATTTCAAAATGAGTTGTTAGAGTGATGGTTCTACACTCTGAACTATAGAGTCTGTATTCGCAAAAAGAAAAGGAGTACTTGTGGCACCTTAGAGACGAACAAATTTATTTGAGCATAAGCTTTCGTGAGCTACAGCTCACTTCATCGGATAAGTGAGCTGTAGCTCATGAAAGCTTATGCTCAGATAAATTTGTTAGTCTCTAAGGTGCCACAAGTACTCCTTTTCTTTTTGCGAATACAGACTAACACGGCTGCTACTCTGAAATCTGGATTGACTGTCTCTCGAATCTGAAGATGTCAAATCAAACACCCAACTAGTTTCAGAACAAATAAAAATAAAATTCAGTGGTTAAGGTGTTTTTGTCAGAGGCTTTCCAACTTCTCCTTTGTTAGATGGCTAGTTCCTCACCACAAGTATTATCTTGGTTTTTGTTTTAGTCCAGGCATGGTCCTATATAGCTGGATTTCCCTGCCTCTGCTTAATGAGGGCCTGCATACTCTAGAGTTTTACTGTTGCTAATTTAATTTCCATCATTTTTCATCAGATCTGATGGACTAAAATCAGCCTAACAGTAGTTCGGTGTCAGCCCTCAAAATAATATGCATTAATTGAATATTATCTTCTGTCAGTTATTCCAGTAACAGGGAGAGGTTTCTATCCAAAGAACCATCTTACTGATGACTAGAGCAGTGAAGTAGGTTCCATCTTGCAGTCTCTAAAGTGGCAGCTGGGGCTATAGCCTTATCCTGACAGTCTAAGAATATTGTGTATTAGCCAATTTTAAATACCTTCCTTATGTTACTGTAGTTACATTCTTATATATGTATGTTGATGCTACATAATTCCTTGTGTGTTTGTGTGTAATATATATATTACTAGACTATACACTGTTCTAGACTTAATTTCCCCCCCACTGAAAAATATGAGAGAGAGAGAGACTTTCTTTTAAAACCCAAAAGAGGGTATTTAGCAGTGAGGCAATCTGGTCTGTGAAAGATAAAATATGTTTTTTTTCCACCTTCACCCACTAACTTCATCCTGCCTTGGTTAGACTGTAAAATCTTGAGGGCAAGGGCCAACTTTTACTCTGTATTTGTACAAAGGCAAGCATAATGGGTACTGACACTTAGTGTCACCTCCACACCTATTTTTGTGTAATTGTGCTGCTACGGACATGCTAGCATTAGAGCTACTTCTAGTCACCATTAAGCTTAAATTAAGTGCAAGAAAGGACAAATTAACCGTGCCTAGGAAGGCAGCCATAAAACAATACAAGGTAAATGCTCAGAACTTTATATATATATAAAAGTTCTGAGCATTTACCTTGTATTGTTTTATGGCTGCCTTCCTAGGCACGGTTAATTTGTCCTTTCTTGCACTTAATTTAAGCTTAATGGTGACTAGAAGTAGCTCTAATGCTAGCATGTCCGTAGCAGCACAATTACACAAAAATAGGTGTGGAGGTGACACTAAGTGTCAGTACCCATTATGCTTGCCTTTGTACAAATACAGAGTAAAAGTTGGCCCTTGCCCTCAAGATTTTACAGTCTAACCAAGGCAGGATGAAGTTAGTGGGTGAAGGTGGAAAAAAAACATATTTTATCTTTCACAGACCAGATTGCCTCACTGCTAAATACTCTTTTTTGGGGGGTTAAAAGAAAGTCAGTCTCTCTCTCTCTCTCCATTTCTCTCTCATTTTTCAGTGGGAGGAAATTAAGTCTAGAACAGTGTATAGTCTAGTTAAGTCAAGTCTAGTTTTAAAAACTATTTTTTTAAAAAAAGGCTTCAAAAGTACACATTGATCAAGAAGTCATCTAACTTTACAATCTTTACGTAACCATTTCATTGCTGCCTATTGTGCCCTGGTATCTAGGAACAAATGCACTTCCAGTGTTGTCCTGGGAACCAGTTCCTTTGCCATTTGAAGTGCAAAGAGTGGAATGAAATGGCAGTATTTAAAATAACATGGATGTGTTCCACATCAGCAGAGGCTAATGGCAAAGGAGTTAAAATATCCCTCAACCTTTGTGTGTTTGATTTTTTTCTACTCCCTATATCCTCCAAACATTTGAATGATACAATTCCACCCTGCCACTAGATACCAAGGAAGATGCTCACTAGCCCAGAGAGCAAGAGATCCACAGAGACTATTTGTATGTCTCTTACTTTGCTACTAACCATCAGACAGCTCTTGCACTAACTTGATAGTTTTATATCATTTCTAGTTCTTATGACTTTCATAGCTTGAGGTGGGCGGTGGCAGTGTCTGTCTCTGAGTTGCAGTGTCCTGAAATTGTTCTTATATTAACTTATGCCCTTGGCACTAGGTAATAGTTTGGGATGCTGCATGATGTCTGAATTTAATGCTGATTGTCCTACAACATGTTCTTGCTATGGTAGCTCTTCTGTGAAGGTGTGTTGTTGTTTTTCTTGCTTTTTGTTTTTCTCTCCAAACTTCATTGATACAAATATAGGACTAAAAACTCTTCACAATATAATGTGCAGCCTGACTGTGCATCTTTTCTTACAGAGATAAAACTTGGGAAGTCCATGAGTACTTGATCAGTCTTTATGAGGAATTAAAATCTTGGCGAGATGTGTACTGGCGCCTCTGGGGGACTGTCAATTGGCTGAGTTGTTCAAGATGTAATCAAGTGGGTATTATTATTTTCACTCACTTGTTTTGTGGCAGCATGGGAACAAAACCAACATAATAATTTTGTGGGTGGATAGAGAGGGGTTGTGCTTTAACTCATAATTAAGAACTCTTTTTCTAGATGGCCTCATTTTGGTAGAAAAATACCTTCCTCTTCCCCAAATTTAATCTATCTATTTTGAGACCAGTAAGACTTTTTGTGTGTGTGTGTGTGTGTAGTTTATAGAGTGGGAAACATAATGGGATTTGTTATGAAAACTACGGAGCAGCTGTTGCTCTAACTTTTTAAGCTCCTTCTTTGTGCCCCACCCAAATACAATTCAGATAGCCAGAAAAAAATGGGAAATGAGCTTGTACTGGAATATCTGAAGTTTAAATGAAAACAGTATGACTAAATTAGGACTAATCTCTGACCAGGTTTGCATATGCGGCTCATAGCTGTCTGCGAGAGGTAAATAATTGATCTATATCTAATGTACTCCAAAATTCTGACTTTGACAGGCTACGTGACATCTTTTTTTTTTTTTAATAGTCTTTCCTATGTACCGAATTTTCTCACTGCCAGTACCATACGCAGCCAGTTCTTTATCCCGGCGTGGCAAGCGCATTGGGTACAACTGGCACTGGAATATATCCCTGCTGTAACCAAAAAATTCTTCGATTTGATCCTACTCCGCTTCCAAAGGTACTACTTTAATGTTACACTTTTAGCAATGATTCAGCTTAGGGCTGGATCATGATGTAAAGATCCTCCCTGATGTCAGGGGCAGTGGCCCAGGAGGGAGATTGACTCCTTGCGGACCTTCTGGCCTCTCTGCTGCTCTGGGGGGAGTACAATATACTGAGTCTATTCAGTGTATCATACATTCCCTGGCAGGCGTGTTGGGGAGCGAAGTCTCTCCCCGCACCTGCATGTGGAGTGAGGGATGTGGAGGCTCTCCAGAGCTGCTTTCCCTTCCTGCGCTGCTACCTGCTGTGATTCAGGTGGCTGGAATAAGGGGGCACATATGTCCTTTATGCCATTTGCCGCCACATAAACCAGGCCATGATTTGACCTATAGATACTTAATGCTGAAATTGGATATGAAAGGGTATTCTCTAAAGAATGGGCCAGTAAGCACAAAAGGAACTATCCTCTTGGAACAAGTTGTGCTTCTCAGGGAGTTTAAAAACTAAGTTCCCATTTAACTTTAGTTGGAGTGGGGTCAGGCCCATCAATTGAAACACACAGTGAGTTGTATATAGCTCTGTGTCCTGAGGAAGGTGCCTAGTGCTGGGGACTGTTAAATAGTTCTTAGAACATGGAATCCCTCAGTGCAGTACTAAGTGAAAGTAGTTTTTGTCGTAAACCAGTATATCTAACATAGTCTCTCGCTTTTATGACAGGGCTGTAAAGTGCGGGATCATGTGATCGGTTTACCGGCTGGAGGTGAAGGTGGGGATACTCTGCCATATCAAACTACTAAAATATTGAATGATCTGCTTCAGCATAGAGATGATGTTGTTGTTCCTTTTTCTAAAGATCAGAATAGGTGAGAAAATTGAATTAAAGCTACTGAAATTACTTAACATTTGACATTAGCACTTGATTTTTTTCCCCTCTTCTAAACAGACAATGTAGTGGAATTTTTAAAAGTTAACTAATATATTTCCAGTATTTTAATTAGAAATTGGGACAAGAAACAGAAATGTTGCTATCTGTCGCATTTGAAGCAGACGCTTGAAGCAATTCTGTCTTCGTAACAGTTCAATCTTGCTTCTATTCATATTTTCATATAGGTACTTCCCAATACACTAGCCATGTAGCTGTTCTGCAGATTATCCATAGCACAATGGGGAGGAAAAAAGGTCAGATTCTAAGATTTGTAAAATAGGAAAACTATCATTGTCTTATACTTCATGAACATTTCTTCCTTATAGTGATTCTGGGATTGGGCTGTGTGATGAGAGAGGAATTGAATGTGATGTGCTGTTAGAACCAAATACACTGTGGGGCCCAAAAACTGGAGAAATCAATGCTGTGAGTAATTGCTGCTTTTGTTTTGTTGTTTTCTCTCTCTCTATTAATGATTGTAGTGGACGCTTAGAAAACGCATTCAATCAAGAGACCTACTGCTGTCTTAAAAATAACTAACAAAAAACCCTAACCTAGTTAATAAATCTAAAACCTAGGTTTCAGGGACATTATCTGCTAATTTAGGGCCAAAATGTGGGTTTAGTGGGGAGCAGGGAGGCTTTTATTTTTTATTTTATTTATTTATTTTAAACAAAAGCTGTTAAAATTAATGCCCACACATGTACACCACAGAGACCATTCAGAAACTGAAGCTAGTTAGGAACCCCACAATCCTCTTAAGAAGTGAATCATGTAGAGATCCTGTTACACAAGTGCTCTCTTCTCCTCAGTGTGCTTAAAGTGGTATGTATAACGCTAAGTGAATTGAAATCTGGGTACTTGAGAGGCTGCCATGTCTCGTTATGTCACATTTGAGATCAGAAGACTCCCTCAAGTTGAAGCCCCTCACTTTAAACTTTGTAAAATGCTTTGAGATCTACTGATGAAAAGTGCTATATAAGAGCTAGGTATGTATTATTAAATGAGGTGGGACTGCTGGCAGGGCATTCACCATTAAGGCCTCTTAGCTTTAGACTTCCTTTCCCTGTTTGGTCTGCCTGTATTTTTTTTTTGTTTGTTTTATTTACATTTATTGGAAATTGCATTGAACATCAACAAAAAAATTTAAAAGACCCATATTAAGCATAACAATTAAAATAGATAAAATACTTAATTACCATTCTAAACTCCTCCTAATCTTGATTGTCACAAAGCACACAGCTGATATTTTGTAAACTACTGAATACTTCAGTGCCAATGGTACATGTTAAAACCCCCATATAAGACTTGTGTATTTTCATAAGTCCCCAGAAGAGCCTCTTATTGTGTAAACAGCCTTTTCCAAGGGCAAACAGATATCAAGGTCATTGGTCCATTCTTCTGTTGATAGACTAGATTATTTCCCCCAGTAACACACAACCCAGCGCTTTCCTACCAATGAATCAACTCCCACATTACACCAGTGCACTTTAAGTCAAGTTGGGATAGATCATTAATAATGCTAACCATGGTATACAGAGAACCCCTGCAGTCTGTTGTATTTTTGCAGTCTTCATGCACTGTAGTCCATAACTTGTGAGTAACACAGCAGTTCCAGACAGTTGGCCTGAAACTGCCAGTAGCAGTAAGACTCAGCCTAGAGAAAACTACAGATGTGTACTGGAACAAATGTTTGCAAATGCTGGCCTAGACAGAATCTTGTGGTTAACTCGGGTTGTTGCTACCATAATATAGGTGTTTATTACTGGCCACATAGTTTTAGCTATTAAAGCAAATTCTAAAGTGATTTACCTAAGACTTTTAATTTTACTATGTCTAGATTTAATTGAATACTATTTCAGATTTATGCACATGCTTAACTTTAGACACCTGAGTAAAATTTCAGTGGGGCTACTCTCCTATATAAAGTTAAATGTGAACAACTCCTTGCAGAATCCAGGATGTAGTTTACTTGAACAAATACTCCATTGTTTTTTATAAATCTATTTGAATCTCTTATTTTGTTTCACAGTGTATATTAACTTGACCACCTCTCTGCCTTTTTATATCTAGTTTCTTTCTCTGAAAAACTGGACTCTTCAGCTGGTTAGTAAAATAACTAGTTCATCCTGCTTTAAATTTTAATGTGTTTAAAAATGTTTTTGCTCTTTTATGTTAACAGATAACCTTGATGTCACTGCCATTTTTTCTATATCTGCTTTAATTTTTAAATTATAGGATAATGCATTTTCCGTGTAAGTTCTAAACACTATATATGTGGAGATGCTACAGTAATTGCTGCTTTATAAGTGTAGCAGATCTGGAGGTTAAACATTAATTTTAATCAATATCTTTTAAAAATTCCTTTAATTTTTTTTTTTCAAATGTTACAATGAAATCTTTAGGCAGCTGCAGTCCATATATTTTCTTCCTTCCTATTATTGCTGCATTTCCTTTACTATTCATTGTCATAGACAGCGGATTCTGAGACTGATGTTCCAAAATAAGGTCCTACAGCAAACTTGCTAACTAGAACAAGAGTACTCTTTTAAAAAAGGAAAACAATATATATATTTTTTTTATTCCACAGAGGAGCAGGGTTTGTTATGGACTAATTTTAAAAGAATTAAAATGTTCTTATTTTAAATCACTTTATAAATAACAGACAAACATCAGTCTTCCACGCTACATTGTGCTGAGGACAATGGCCTAAACTTTCAAAAATGACTAATGACTTGGGTGCCCTGCTTGAGACATCTTTATAGGGGCCTGATTTTTCAGAAAGTACTGAGCACCCACCCTCCAAAAAGGAGGGCTTTTTAAAGTGCATCAGATGGGGTACCCAGAATCACTAGTCATTCTTGGAAATGTAGGCTGATGAGCTCAATCCTGCACTGCTGCCAAGCCAGAAAGCAGCAATGCTCCAGTCACACCCCAGTATGTTGTAAAGGGGGTGGCATAGAGTTGGATATGCTAGGAGAATTGGTTGGAATCTGATTAAGCTATTTTTGGGGCCCCTTTGTATTGCTCCATTAGTGCAAAAGTCTGTCTCAGAGCTGAGGATCTGGCCCAACATATAAAAACAATGTATATAGCTCCATACAAGAGCACAGTGTGTGGTGCTTGATGAGTACCTCTTTTCATGTGTAGTGCATATGTGTACACGAATTAGTGAAAGCAACATTGCATCTCACTTATTAATTTGTCTTACAGTAGCAATTGGGGCTCAGCTATGCTGGGCACTGTACAAACATAGTACAGAAGGTCACTGCCACAGAATGCTTTGATTGCAAAATACAGAGAAGATAATATAACCTAATGAAATGAGGAGTGTGGGTACCTTCTGCCATTTGCCTCTACGATGACCTTCAAACATGCTTATTTTGAATCACCTATATTGGCACAGGCCAGTGCAACTTATCCAACACAACCTTGCATCCATTGAGCAGCTTCACACCAGGGATGCTCACCCCAGGGCAGAGCAGGTTGCATTGTTGCTGTTCTCCCTGTCTTCGAGACTAAGGTCAGAACCCAGTACATGTAAAACACATAGGCAAGGAAGCCTAGTTTAACAAAAATAGCTGGCACTCAGCCTTGTTTATCTGCAACAAAAAACTTAATGATATGGAAAACCTGAAGCGTTTGAGGAGATAGTGACCTTTTTTGGTACTTTATTCATGTTGCTTAGAAACAACAGTCATTGCTATCAGAAGAGGAGGAGTATACCACTGGCTCAGAGGTCACTGAGGATGAAGTGGGGGACGAAGAGGAAGTCTACAAGAAACCAGGTACAATTATCTGTCTGTCATTGCAAGAATCTTTTCTTGGTAATTAGGGATTAGAATACAAGGCAGAAGTTTTCTTTTTTGTAAAAGAACTTCAAATAGAAATAAATAAAATAAACCCTATCACAAAATGTCTCACTTGAATTTATATTTTATTTTTTTTTCTCTGAGACATATATTAAATACACAGATTTACCTATGTTCTTCTATTCATCAGCTCCAGCAGTAAACGCTCACAAATGGGAAAGTACACATATCCAGTGTTCTCATACCAGTGAGACAGATTAAAGCTATATTCTGTATGGTCTATTCCCTTCCCTGGAAGGGTTGCTATCAGAGCTGTTTTATCCCTCCTGTCACCTCCTAGATTAATGTTACAGAAGTAGGACTTCAGGTTACTAGCCATGTAGCTGTGTCCTCTGCAGCAGCATTTGCAGAGTCCCACTCCTTCATCCACACACACTGGTTATTGATCTTCTGTTGTAAGGACCAGAAGTGAAAGGCAGGCTGCCTCAGTTCTCCTAAGATTGCACTGATTCTTCCCCCTAACTTGCACAGTCTGACTCATACATACAAAGGCCTACCATGGCCTGCAGGAAGTAAGTGCTGCAGGACTGACCACTCTCCTGGCCACCCAAGCAGGAGACAAGACAGGAAATCCAGAGGAAGGCATGAAGAAGCATGGGGCTCTTAGTTTCCATCACGACAGATAGGATGTGAAGAAGGGCCTTGATTTCAAATTGGGTGGGTGGAAGACTGAGGATTTTGGGAAAGAGGAGGGAGGGCTCTTAGGGCCAAGAACTTTCTGCTGTTCTTGGTGTGGTGAGGGTAGGGGTAGAGAGGAGGATGGAGACTGGTGTGTTGACGTGGATAGAGAGAGGCAAAATCAGAAAAGCGCTTCTTGAGAAGTGATGTCCTTGGAGAAAAGGAAACTAAACAAGGTAGAGTATTATATAGTATTAAGAAAAGCAACTGAAAAAGACATATGGAGAAAATAGCCAACATATACAACAGAAGAAAAGTAGAGAGAGAGAAATTTAAATGGGGGATAGGGAGGGAAGAAAATCCCAAAACAAGGGAGATGTAGTGAGTGACGTTGTACTGTAAAAATGATGCAGACCTCTTGTAAAATTCAGTTGTTTGATATTTTATATAGTGTGTGTGTGTGTAATACATTTTCTCAAACAGAACCTTGCTAATTCTCAATCAGGAAACAGGTAATCCGTTAAGCAAAAATTCTAGAGTGCACTAGTAAGATTTTTACAAATCACATAGTAGAATGTTTGCTAGTAAACAATGAAGTGTTAGTTAAAACTAAATTACATGTCAGGAAAAAATGCCAAATTACATTTTGTGAGATACTACCCCTGTGACTTTTTTTGATCATTCACTTATTCAACTAATTCACAAAATTCTTCAACTTGCAATGGATCTTCCAGACATTAGTGCAAATTAGTGAGGTGTGTGTTGATCATGCTTATTATAGTGTTGCCTAAGGGCCAACTGAGATTGGTGCCCTGTTGTACTAGACTCCATACAAACATAGAATAAAAGTTCCTTCCCCAAAGAGCAAACAATCTAAATAGAAAAGACAAAGGGTGGGAAAAGGGACATAACATACAAGCAGAGTGAAGAGTGTGATGCCTGGTAGATGGCATGTTTAGGACCATGGTTTTCTTATGTTGTTTAAATCCTTTTGGTGGGTTATGATAAGAGGGAATTGACTAGATGGAAACACAAAGGAAGGAAAGGGGACATAAGGGGCTGGAGCAATCAGTCTGCACAGGGCAGAGAATGTCCACACTGAAAACTTCAGAAAGCATTCTGATGATGTCATCAAGACTTTTGGTCCCTACTTGCATTCTTAGGGATGTATTCAGTGTATGCATGTTTACATTATATTTACAATAGGAAGTGTATATATTACATATAATTTCTTTGTACTGTAAACTTCAGCTCATGCATGCTTCTTAGGGGAAGCATGTGAGTGGGTTTTGCCTTTGTGCTTTGTGGATGTTGGTCCCATTTTATCATTATCCACCGCATAGCTTTACCAAGGAGGGAGAATATCCAAGTCACTGACTCATATGTGTGCAGGAATGTGGAAGTCACTATGCGCAGCAAGTATGATTTAAATATTTTAAATATTGAGGATTGTTTGCTACTAAATAGTGTTTTAATTAACAGGGAGAAAAGAGAAGCCAAAGAAGTTAATCAAACATCCAAAGAAACAAGTTTCTTCACCTAGTGTTCAAAAAAAGGAGAAACCAATGGAGAAGGTAAATCTAAGTTGTGAAATGGACTGTTCAACTCAGTCAGTCCAATGAGGAATTTTTCTTTAATTTTTGCAGCTAGTCTTAAATGTATTCATTAATGCATTTTTCTGTTTTTTGACAGTCAAATTCTCGAGATGCATCTCCATTCATGTAAGTATTTCTCCAAGTCCTGGGTGAAACATCCTGCTTAGCAAAATACTACTGACAACACTTTTGTTTGTCTCTTGTTACCAGTGTGAGTATGCAGCAGAATAAGTGGGATGCTTCTAGATCACTGAGATTCAACCAAGATGCTCAAAGAGAAGATGGTAAGATTTCATTGGTTTAGCTTTCGTAATGTTAATGTTAGAGGAAAAAATAGAATTATGTTATGCAACTACATAACTATTTCAGTAAAGTACTCTGCTTAGGTATGTCAAGGCTGAATGTGATTTCAAACCAGTTTTATACTGGTACAACTACATTGACTTCTACAAAAATTGCTTCCATCGACGTGCATGGGCTGAAATTGTGGAAAAGCAGCATCACTTGCCCTGTAACCTCAGCCGTGCTGAACACAACGCCATCAACAGCCTCAGGAACAACTCTGACATCATAATCAAAAAGGCTGACAAAGGAGGTGCTGTCGTCATCATGAATAAGTTGGAATATGAACAAGAGGCTGCTAGGCAGCTCTCTAACTCCACATTCTACAGCCCATTATCCTCTGATCCCACTGAGGATTACCCAAAGAAACTACACCATCTGCTTAAAAAACTCCCTGAAAAAGCACAGGAACAGATCTGTGCAGACACATACCTAGAATCCCGACCAGGGGTGTTCTGTTTGCTACCCAAGATCCATAAACCTGGAAATTCTGGATGTCCCATCATATCAGACATTGGCACCCTAACAGGATTGTCTAGCTATGTGAACTCTCTCCTCAGGCCATATGCTACCAGCACTCCTAGCTATCTTCGAGACACCACTGACTTCCTGACGAAACTACAATCCATCGGTGATCTTCCAGAAAACACCATCCTGGCCACTGTGGCTATAGAAGCCCTCTACACCAACATTCCATACAAAGATGGACTACAAGCTATCAGGAACAGTATCCCCGATAATGTCACAGCAAACATGGTGGCTGCCCTTTGTGACTTTGTCCTCACCCACAACTATTTCACGTTTGGGGACAATATCAAGTCAGTGGCACTGCTATGGGTACCCGCATGGTCCCACAGTATGCCAACATTTTTATGGCGACTTAGAACAACACTTCCTTAACTCTTGTCCCCTAACGCCCCTATTCTACTTGTGCTACATTGATGACATCTTCATCATCTGGACCCATGGCAAAGAAGCCCTTGAGGAACTCCACCATGATTTCAACAATTTCCATCCCACCATCAACCTCAGCCTAGACCAATCCACACAAGCGGTCCATTTCCTGGACACTACTGTGCTAATAAGCGATGGTCACATAAACACCACCCTATACCAGAAACCTACTGACCACTATACTTACCTACATGCCTCCAGCTTCCATCCAGGACACACCACACGATCCACTGTCTATAGCCAAGCTCTAAAGATACAACCGCATTTGCTCCAATCCCTCAGGCAGAGACAAACACCTACAAGAGCTCTATCAAGCATTCTTAAAACTACAGTATCCACCTGCTGAAGTGAAGAAACAGATTGACAGAGCCAGAAGAGTACCCAGAAGTCACCTACTGCAGGACAGGCCCAACAAAGAAAATAACAGAACGCCGCTAGCTGTCACCTTCAGCCCCCAACTAAAACCTCTCCAGCGCATCATCAAAGATCTCCAACCTATCCTGAAAAATGATCCCTCACTCTCACGGATCTTGGGAGACAGACCAGTCCTCGCTTACAGACAGCCCCCCAACCTGAAGCAAATACTCTCCAGCAACCACACACCACACAACAAAAACACTAATCCAGAAACCTATCCTTGCAGCAAAGCCCGATGCCAACTCTGTCCACATATTTATTCAAGTGACACCATCATAGGACCTAATCACATTAGCCACGCCATCATGGGCTCGTTCACCTGCACATCTACCAATGTGATATATGCCATCATGTGCCAGCAATGCGCCTCTGCCATGTCCATTGGCCAAACCGAACAGTCTCTACACACAAGAATAAATGGACACAAATCTGACATCAGGAATCCTAACATTCAAAAACCGGTAGGAGAACACTTCAACCTCTCTGGCCACTCAGTAAAAGATTTAAAGGTGGCAATTTTGCAACGGAAAAGCTTCAAAAACAGACTCCAACGAGAAACTGCTGAGCTTGAATTAATATGCAAACGAGATACCATTAACTTGGGTTTGAATAGAGACTGGGAGTGGCTGGGTCATTACACATATTGAATCTATTTCCCCATGTTAAGTATCCTCACACCTTCTTGTCAACTGTCTAAATGGGCCATCTTGATTATCACTACAAAAGATTTTTTTCTCCTGCTGATAATAGCTCATCTTAATTAATTATCCTCTTACAGTTGGTATGGCTACTTCCACCTTTTCATGTTCTGTGTGTGTGTGTGTGTGTGTATGTGTATATAATATATATATCTTCTTACTATATGTTCCATTCTATGCATCCGATAAAGTGAGCTGTAGCCCACAAAAGCTTATGCTCAAATAAATTTGTTAGTCTCTAAAGTGCCACAAGTACTCCTGATCTTTTTGCGGATACAGACTAACACGGCTGCTACTCTGAAATTTGTTTGGAGTTACTTCTAACTAAGATGAGTTAGTGAGAGGAGAACTGTGCCCTTTATGACTCTAAAAAACTGTATATTATGAAACTTGGTTAGGTTAAATTTTTAAATGCTTATTGACAGTTGCAAAAAACCTGGAAATGATGGTAAACCACACCACCATTTCAAGTCTGGAACTTAATCTTCTGCCATTCCTAATACAAACCTATTGATATTTTATTCAGTCATATTAGCAACTATGCATGAATTTTGGGTCTCATCTGTCCATGTAGCTTTGCAAGAGCAAAGAGATTATCCTTTGCAACAAAAGGCTTATGACAGAAGGAAGGCATGATTCTGATCTCAGTCATGACAGTGTAAAACACTGAGTAATTCCACTGAAGTCAATAGATGCATTGATGTCATATTCTCCTCTCACCCCTGGGGACGGATCCCCACCTGATGTAAATTTCTGGAGCTCCACGTAATAGAATGGCCCTATGCTGACTTACACAAGCTGAGGTTCTGTCCTATAGTGACTCATGTCTATTGAATTTTATGTTGGCCCAGATATTCTGTACTTGATTCCATGAAATATGAAAAAAAACATTGCAGATGATATCTCTAAAGTGGATCTCAGCATGTACTCTGATTAATATTTATGTATAGCATATATTATTCTGTTCAAAAATTGTGATAAGTGCTAGAATTCAGTTGCAGCCACGCTTTGTTATGCTACACAATAACTTCAAAATCTTCTTGAACTCACAAAATGTTGGTGCAGCGAGAATGGCACTCCAGGCAGTGATACCTCAGGATCAGATTAGCACTAGTCTCTTCTTTCCCACAGGAGAAAAATACCTTTTGTCACAGAGAGAAAATAAAGAGAAAATATTCATCACCTCACATGCTGAGAGATTGACTAATGCAAATGGATAGTCTGGGTCCCCTGGCAGGAGTAAACTTGGGAGGAAGTTCCACAGTTACAGACAGGAGAAGAAAAAGTTCCTTAACTGTGGTTTTGTATTTTTAGTTTGTATTAAATGCAGCTGTTTGGAATATCAGAACAAAGTCCTGGAGAGAGAAAGATGAGGGGGCAGGTGATGTGGTCATAAGTGTGTGGTAATTGCCTGGGCATATAAATTGCATGGGTATGTGATAAATTGTTTATCACATGGATATTGCCTCCACATATATACTTTGTGAATGCCTCTCTCCCGATCTCTCAGTTTATAAATAAGTAAGATCATACTGTTCTGTGTTGCTTTTCCTCACTACTGTATGGAGTTGAAAGTTGTGGTCTCAGTAAACTACTGAGTTTCCTTTGCTTTTCCATTTCTTTTAGAAATCTATGCTGCCTCAAAACCATTCTCTTAGATCTGGCAATGCAATGGATGCAGATAGATCCCTGCTCCTGCATGGAGCCCAACTGAAGCTGCGTTACACTGCAGAATCAGGACCTTACTTTGGATCATAGCTGCTCATGCTTTTCACATGAGCCAAGAATAAAGCCACTCATTTCTCTGTATAGTGGATTATTAGTAATATATGCATAATCTCCTTCCTCATGTTTATGGCTCTTCATCTTGATAGTAAGGAATATTTAGAATATTGATATTTCTTTTATTACTTGCAGATCAGAGAAGGATGTGTGAGATCACAGGTCACCTAATAAAAATGAGATTGGGAGACCTGGACCGGGTCAAGTCAAAGGAAGGCAAAGAAGTAAGACTTTATATTACGGTCATATTAGCTTGATATTTTAGCCAGATCTCTTGAATTCATGCGTTTTCAGTACCAGAAAATGAGATTTAGCTTTTTTCAGGTGTCTGGAAGACTTAAGCTTTAACATGACTTTGATCAGGTTTTAATAGTTTAAAGTGATTTTTTTTTTCCTAAAACACTTGGTCAGAAACAGTTTCGAAAGGTCACTACTTCAAAACCTGTTGAGCTAGGAAGTAGGATGGGTTTGGAGGGGCCAAGTATCAGGCACTGGGAGCACAGCAAGATGCAAAGTCTTTATGGTTCTTTCTTAATCAGAGCCAGATCAATGGCTACTGTGCATGAGTGCAGGCTCATGCGCCTTCACAATGGGGCTCTGAAGGGATACAATATGATCTTTGCCATCTCCTTTTGGAAGACTTGCTTCTGCAAATATAAATCAGTTATCTAAAAACTAATAACTTTTAGAAAGTCACTGATTCTACTGGAATAGCTAAATGATTTGATCTCCCTGTACTGCAGCATGCAGGTGGCATTTACTCTAGACTTGAAGCTCAGATAAAGGCCTCAGCGCAAGTCAGTGCTCGACAAAATAGCACAGAGAAAAACACAAGGTAAGTTGTTTAAGTGGCAGAAAAAGGCAGGATGTGTATTTTGGGGTTTTTTTTAAAAAGCCTTCTGTGACCAGAGTCCTAGTGGGGAGCCAGCTGTGGTCACTTCATTAGGGTGAACTGCAAAGAATGGGGCAGACAATCGCCAAAAAGCCGGTGAATATTCCAATACTTGCATTTACCAAGCCATCATAAAACAGCTTCTTTATTACCTTACTGGTTACTCAGAAGTCCAAACAACACAGTTCCCTTAAAGTGATCCAGTCTCAGGCCTCCATCCAGGTACCTAAGTCAAACATGATGATTTCTGAAAATCCTATTTCATCATATAAAAGAAAAGGTTCTACCGATCCCAAAGGATCGTACACATTACCTCGCAGGTTATTGATTATTCCAGATTTTAACCAAATACATGCTACAGCCACTTCTTATTAACTAAACTAAAATTTATTAAAAAATAAGAGAGATAGTATGGTTAAAAGATCAATATACATACAGACATGAGTTCAATTCTTAAGATTCAGATTCATAGCAGAAATGGTGAGCTTTGTAGTTGCAAAGAGTTCTTTCAGAAATAGTTCATAGGTTATAGTTCAATGTCCAAATATCATATTCAGGGCGTACCACCATAATGGAACCTCAGTCTTGCAACTCAAACTTTCCCCATGAAGCCTAAGCAGATCTGAGATGACAGAATCAGGACCCAAGGATCTTTTATACAATTTCATGTCCTCTTTGACAAGTTGGGATTTCCTTGGGGAACAAACAGTAATTAGGATAAAAAGAAAAGGACTACTTGTGGCACCTTAGAGACTAACAAATTTATTTGAGCATAAGCTTTCGTGAGCTACAGCTGTAGCTTACGAAAGCTTATGCTCAAATAAATTTGTTAGTCTCTAAGGTGCCACAAGCACTCCTTTTCTTTTTGCAGATACAGACTAACAGGGCTGCTAGTCTGAAACCAGTAATTAGGATGACTTTGAAGGAGGTCCATCACAGGTACTTACCTATACAAATTAACATAAGGCCATTTGCTTGTTCCTCCACCATTCACAATACATTTCAAAGAGAGATGAATACTGAGATCCCATATTTACAATTCGTTTAAATGCTAGGATGTTCTTTTGATCTCTGAACTATCAGAATACAGCATAGACAGGGACTGTTGATTACATCGTTGACCCTACTCATACATATGTAAATACACAAAAAAACATTATCTCCCCAGATGACTTTTGAAGGTTATTTATTTTGCAGGATGTTTAACCCTTTCTAGCCATGCGTTACACCTTCTCATTTCAAACTCTCCCTCCACATCAGCTCTTTCCAGTGTGTGAAGTGCATCTGGAGGTGAAAATCACCCTCACCCCACTAAACCTTGTAGTGGAGTCAGGAGAATGGAACCCATCCTTGCAGAGCTGCGGTACAACCCATCTGCAGCAAGTGGGTTAGAAGTGTGACTTCCCCACTGTAAACCCATCTGGAATTTTGGGTTTCTGGATCAGTGTCCGCACAGATCTATTAAAAAGAAAAGGAGTACTTGTGCCACCTTAAAGACTAACAAATTTATTTGAGCATAAGCTTTCGTGAGCTACAGCTCACTTCATCGGATGCAAGTGAGCTGTAGCTCACGAAAGCTTATGCTCAAATAAATTTGTTAGTCTCTAAGGTGCCACAAGTACTCCTTTTCTTTTTGTGGATACAGACTAACACGGCTGCTACTCTGAAACAGATCTGTTAGTCATCTCTCTGTCCACTTCCAAAAATTCCCACATCAGTGACCTATTTGGCATTGTTCCAAAGCCCCATCCTTATTACATGAGGATCAGAAAAAAAATCACTGAGAGTCTGACACCTTGTATGTGAGCATTTAGTCTGGAGCCAATATTCTACTCACTACTTGGTGGTCAAGTGGTGAATCTTAGAAGTAGAGTTTTATAATGGATCTGCTGATAGCTCTTTCTTAACCAGAGCCAGAGCATGCCTAGTGTGCAGTGAAAATTGATATGATTTCGTTTCATACTGAAACCTGTAAGGAGTTCCTGTAAGTCTTTTTGCGTCTGCATGCAGGCACATGTATGAAGATACTTCTGCGGGGCTTTCTCTGAAAAGCAGGTATTTGATGGCCAAGCACTGATAAATATTTATCTTTTATACAAGGATACAAATGGGTGACTAGAGATGCCATGGTATAAAGGGACAATGAGCATAACAGTATAATGTACTGTTTCTCCCTTCTATGTTGTACTTGAATGTTTAGGGTTTAGGATTTTGACAAAAATCATAAAATGGTTTCATACAGTGAACTATCAAACTGACTATTATAATTCGCAACAATTAATCCTGTATCATGATAAAAGCGTCTCCACATGTGTATGTACTGTTTATTTTAAATCCAGGTCTAAATCTCGCTTTGGTCAAGGCCGTCCAACATGAGGAACCTCAGGAAGAAATCCTAGCCAGAATCATTGCTACTTCCTGGAACTGTACTGTACTCCAATACAGAGAATGCATTCTCCAAAAGCTTTTAAGTGACTTATTTATTATTTATTACTGTAAGCCATGTAAATTATTCTGCTATGATGAATGAATGCAAAATCCAGAAAGGTCTAATACTTATTTTAATTGTAAATACAGTTTCTTAGATTGCTTTTTTAGGCTATTGTGTTAAGCTACATAGAAAACATTTTATAAACCAGCAAAGTTAAAATATTTGAAAATCCTTGCTGATTGAGGAGTGGTGCTTATAAACTACTCTAGACCATCACTTTTAACTGCTAGACATTTTAAAATGAAGAAACTACTGAATTATGAGTGCAATCAGTGATGTTTTAAATGCATCATCTAGTATTGTGATTTGAATTATACATCTTGGGCTGAGTCTGGGGGTGATCTTTATCTTGCTTACACTGGTTTGACTGATGTAACTTTAATAAAGTCCATGGAATTACTTCTGATTGACAAGGCTATAAGTTAAATCAGAATCAGGCCCCTAAGCTTTCCTCCCCATGTCCACACAACTTCCATTCGTGCTAAGGTGAGCATCAAGGGGGATTAGACCCCTAAAGTTCATGTGAAATGAACCTACTAAGGGTATGATAACTTTACATCTTGCATGAGGTATTCATTTTCTCAACTTTAATGCATGGAAAACAACATATTCATTCTCATTTTGCTCGTGACACTTCTGCATCACACAGTTCTTCGTTCCCTTTTGTTGTGTGAGCTTTAGAAGCATAGTAAAGCAGTTTCTTCCTTTAATGATACCAGTGCCACTGTAGCTTTGCTAGCAGAGGTGGTGTAAGTTCTGTACCTTTTTGAAAGAGACATCTTGCCTATGTATATCTGGGCCAGGAAGTATGTTTCTAGACCTGCCTGAATAATCCTGTTCAGCAATAGAATGTTCTGATATGGTTCTACTGGAGCAGTAGGGTCCATGTTTGTTTTAGTGCACAGTCCAGTAGTACCGGAATGGAACAACTTGCCTGGGAAAAAATCATGTTTATTCAAAGGAAATTGCAATAAAGCAGTATTTTGAAAACCACATTCTAATTTTTGTAACCAAGCAAAAAGAGCACTCAGGGAAAACTTATTCCAGATCATAATCATTCAATAAAATGTGTGTTTGGAAATAAGCTCAAAATCTCTGCTGGGGGGGGAATCCTTCCTTAAAATGTATTCTTTATTTGCAAGCCTTTATTTGGCTTGTTTCTAGAATTTTAAATAATAAATTGAAATAGGCATGGTGGTGATTGCAAGAGGGTGCAGGTTCATTAAAAATAAGTGTTAGCTCTGTTTACATGTGTTCTTCCAAGTTAACGTCCATCCAAAATTCACTGAAACCAAGGGAAGGACTTCTGTTGACTTCAGGGACCTTTGGCTTGGGGTATGATTGGTAGGTGCAGCAGTGTTTTATCTTACATTCATAAGAGACATGGCTTTATCAAAGCCTATTGTTTGTTTGCAAAAAAAAATCAGTTTTGTGTTTTAGAAGTTCAGTGTTTATACTAAATATTATTTGAAAGCCAGTGGTTTATAATTCACTGTGCAAAAATGTGTTATAGTTTTCTAGCTTGTATAGAAGTCTCTCTCAAGCTGTACATGTAAACTTTGCTCAGCAAATTGAACAAGGGGGGCGGGTGTGTGTGTGTGTGTGTGTGTGTGTGTAAAAGATTTTTTTTAAAACTACTGACTCGAAAAAGGGAAAAAATTCTCTCCAGGACGGGAAAGTCTAATGCTTTGGTTTATGTCAAAATGTCATTTTTACATGCCAGTATCCATCATAATCTATTCAAAATGTTCTTTTTTCTAAACATATGCCTGTAATATATATAGTGGAAGTGCAATTCATATTTTATTAAGTATTAGTAGTATTTTCTTTGACAAATTCCGTTAACTTTTATCCTGTATTAACTTTGAAGTCATGTCTCAGTTTAACTGAAATAAATGTTACGGATTTAAAAACACTTTGTTTTTAGTAGACTTACAAAGCCAAATACATTATATAGTGGGAAATGTTATTTTTGTTTCAGATCAATCATAATGATTCTTGCATGTCATTGTCCCTTCCTCAAAAATGTATAGATTCTTGGTCTCCCCTTGTTCTTTAAAGTAGCTGTCTAACTGTTCTTGAAGCACTATGTTACAGACTTCCTACCCCAGTTCTGAGAGCAGAAAAAAAAAATGGTTGAACTTTAGTACACATACAATACAAAGTATATCCTGGTGTACAAGAATTGTGCAACTCTGCAGGCCAGATCAAAAGCCTCATTGAAATAAAATGGAAAGACACCCAGTGACTTCAACAGGCTTTCAGTTAAGCATCGCACGAGCCTCTTATGGTAACGACTAAAACACACAAATCTAAAACCAAGCTACACCCAAAAACATTCTCAACTTCACCTTCTAGTTACAGGGTGCTGATCATGTTTGCAAATAATCTTTTAGTGATGGCAACCATAACTTAATAATATGAGCATAGAGCAGCAGCACTGACACACTTGACCAGGGCTGTTGCTGAGAGATTTGGCAGGAGAGATGGAACTGTAATGTGCTGGTTCCAATCCTTTCTCTTCAGAAGGTTGTAGAGTTCCACAAGGTTCAGTGCTGCGGCCCCTGTGGTCTGGAAGAGTGCAGCCCAGGTTGGGCCTGAAGCCAAGACCCTTCCTCATGCAGGGGAGGGTGGGAGGCTGGGGGCCACATGGTGCAGCTGTCAGTGGCCGGGTTGGCGCAGTTTCCTGCTGTGGCCCTCCCCATTCCCCCTGCTGGAGGGGAAGGGCTGGGGTGGGGGGGGTGTCACATGGTACCATTACGGTGACCAGGAAGGACCTGACTCTGTGCCCAGACAGCTCTGCTGGAGCCAGCTCTAGAGGACCTGTTTCTACCCTTCCACCTATCAGGTGGGGAGCCCAAGGGTCCTAGGGTTGCGAAACCTCCAGGATTGGCCTGGAGTCTCCAGGAATTAGATTGTCATGTGATGAAATCTCCAGGAGTACATCAACCAAAGTTGGCAATCCTAAGGGTCACATCATGCATCTGTGACAGGGGCGGAGGGCTGAATCTCTAGGCAGTCCTGCCTAAGCTGAGGCTGTTTCCTCAGCCCCTTCCTCTCCAACTACTCACTGGGGTGGAGTACAAGAGTCAGTAGTGCTGCTACTACGGTTGGGAGGGCCTGGGGTCCCCAGGTGGCCCTGACAGAGCTGGGTCTGCTGCTTTGGCCCCTGCATCTGCACATGGGAGCAGAGGTAGATTAGGGGTTTGTGGTGCCCTGGGCCACAGCAAGTGGGGGGGCCCCTCCCCACCCCTTCCACCTGCAGTCTTCCCACCCCCCCCGCCCACCACTGATGCTCCTGCTGGGTAAATGGGCTCTGGCCATGGGGGCTTCCCCCGCCCTGCCCACCTGGCGCTCCTGCTGGAGAACAGAGTCGGGGTATGGGGTCACCTATTTTCCCAGACCCCCCGAATTGGCTGGGCCCTCGGGCATGTGCCCCTTTGGCCAGGTGGCTAATCTGCCACTGCATGAGGGGGGCCGCAGGTGTACACCCGGCTCCTCCTTGTGTCCTGTTACACCTCCCTCCACCATAAGCCACAGACGGAGAAGGGCTCCTGGGGCTTCAGTCAAGATAGGATACACATCCTCCTCCTCCCCTCCTCCTCCATCAGGACAAGGCCATAGGAGTCGGCATCAGTAGAAGGGGACCCAGCCCTGCCCTAATGGAGTTGCTGAGAGTGGTGGCCTCAGAGGTGGGTGAGGGCTCATTTGAGCAGCTTTGCGGGGAACTGTGGGTTTGGGACTGCAGCCCTATGGGGAAGGATGTGCTCAGTCTTTGCACAGCTGGAGAACAAGTGAGGACCCATAGCCTGCCACGGGTGCAGGAGTGTTACCTTGAAATTTAAGCTTTGGGATGCCCCTTGAATAACCTGCCTATTGCCCCCTTAATCTGCTCTTCCTGAGGTATGGGTCGCTAGGGAAGTTAAGGAAATACTTGAATGACACAGATATAAACTTCCGATACAGTGATGGACACAAGCAGTACATTTTCCAAAACAAAGTGTCTTTTTATTAATGTAACTAATAATCCTACTACGATATAATCCAAATATAGAAATTGACACAAATCCCTTATTGCAAGTTAAAGAGCATTTAAACTACATTAGCATACAGTTTAAATTCTAAATTGGGCACTTTGCTACAAATGTCCAGTTTGTAACAAATTGCTGGCAGCAGTTCCTAACTTACACTTTGTTTTACATAAGTAAAATACAATTAAAACACACACACACACACTCACGTCAAGCATACACATTTATACTATACTGCAGTGGTTCCCAAACTTGTTCTGCGGCTTGTGCAGGGAAAGCCCCTGGTGGGCCGGGCTGCTTTGTTTACCTGCCGTGTCCGCAGGTTCGGCCGATCGTGGCTCCCAGTGGCCGCGGTTCGCTGCTCCAGGCCAATGGGGGCTGCAGGAAGCGGTGCGGGCCGAGGGATGTGCTGGCTGCCGCTTCCAGCAGCCCCCATTGGCCTGGAGCAGCGAACTGCGGCCAGTGGGAGCCGCGATCGGCCAAACCTGCGGACGCGGCTGGTAAACAAACCGGCCCGGCCCGCCAGGGGCTTTCCCTGCACAAGCCACGGAACAGGTTTGGGAACCCCTGCTCTACTGTACAGTAAACAGTTAAAAACGGACGAGCTCATTCTATTAATTGATTCCATGGCACTGTTACAAATGTTGCTGTTTGCTGCTGCTGCTACTACTATAGCTTTTTAGCTCCCGGCTAATCATCTCAGTTCCTCCCTTCGCTGCTGTTGCTGGTGCAGCTCACTCCCCACGGCTTCTCTGGCTCTGTCCTTTTGTCCCTTAATCATTTTTTTTCAATGTTGCTGACGTGGCTGCTGCTGCAGCTGTTGTCTCTGCTGCTTTGGGTGCTTTCTTTAACAGTGCTTTCCTCAGAGTTCTGAGCTGTCTTTCCAGCAGCTCGTCTGTCCTCTTGGTCAGATTTCTGATCTCTCTGTCTAGCACATTGGGACACCAGCTGGTTATGTGGGGGTCGCAAGCTCTGAGCCCTGACCAAGGCCAGCCATGGGGCTGAGAGTCCTGAGCCCCACCACATGTGTGGCTGTCAGCCTGCGGAGCTGTGAAGTTCAAGTCTGGCCAGGCGTGGGGTTGTGAGCCCTGACACCCACCATGTGCAGAGCTCACAGCCCCAAGCACCTCCAGCCCAGCTCTGCCTCCACAGAAAGGGTGCCAAATAGAAGTTTGCCCAGGGCACCATTTTTCCTATGGCCAGCCCTGGGACTGCGACTACGTTAGAGGGCTTGATTGTTCAGCAGCAGCAGAAGTTCTTTATTATTTAACATTCAGACATATGGGTGCATACCGTCTCCTGAAAATAATGGCCACCTCTACTGCTAAAACCACTAAAAAGCAAAGGTATCTCGAGTCTTACATTAAACAAGGTTTTACCAGCATTGTTTTCCTCTGGTATTGAAAAACCACAACGTGTCATTTGCTGTGAAATTTTGTCTGTTGAATTGATAAAACCATGCAAACTGCAGCAACATCTTGAAACTAGACTTCCTGAGCATAAAAATCAAAATGTGGATTTTTTCAAACGCAGAGAAGAAGTAACAAAGAAAGCCCGGCCTGATGCAGATGGAAGTTTCCTACAGCAAATGTCCTCAGCTGTGGAGGCCTCTTATGTTGTGTCGCTACGAATCGCCCGTGCCAAAACGCCGCATACGATAGGTGAGGAGCTTGTTCTGCCAGTGTGCAAAGATAGTGTCACTTATGCTTGGCAGTGATACTGCCAAAAAGCTGAATATACTTTCTGTGTCGAGTGATTCTGTGAAACACAGAAGATGTGAGATGTCTGAAGATATCAAAACACTAGTGATGCATGAAATTAAACCTTCTGCTTTCGATACGTTCGGCCTGTAACTTGATGAAACTACTGATGCTACGATGCACAATTTATAGTGTTCATGCTGTATGTTAGTGCCGGGGATGTTAAAGGTGAGTTCTTATTCCGTGAACAACTTGAAACAACCACAACAGCACAGGCCATTTTCAATAAGGTGAATGTCTTTTTTTTTTTTTTAAAGACTGGAAAAATCTTTGTGGTATCTGTACCGATGATGCTGCTTCAGCCATGATGGGTGCATGGTCTGGCTTTCAGCAGAAGGTAAAGTGTGCATCACCTAATGTGATTGTCACTCATTGTGGAATCCATCGTCAAGTCCTAGCTGCAAAGACATTGCCAACGTGTCTCAATGCTGTGGTGGATGTTTTTATACAAGCAATGAACTACATTAAGGCATATGGTCTGAATACTCACCTCTTTCAAGAGCTCTGCAATGAAATGGGTGGTGTATATGAAGTTCTGCTTTTCCACACTCAAGTTCAATGGCTTTCTAGGGCAGGGGTGGGCAAACTATGGCCTGCAGGCCAGATCCGGCCCCTCAGGGCTTTGGATATAGCCTGCAGATTTGCCACCCCCGTGGTGCCGTGGGCCCCGCACTGCTCCGGGAAGCGGCTGGCACCACATCCCTGTGGCCCCTGGGGGAGGGGGGACTGCTCTTGCCTGTGGGTACCTCCCCTGCAGCTTCCATTGACCGGGAACGGGAACCGCTGCCAATAGGAGCTTCGGGGGAAGTACCCATAGGCGCACGGAGCGCTCTGCGCCCCCTCCTCCAGGGGCCGCAGGGACATGGTGCCGGCCACTTCCCGGAGTGGCTCGGGGCCAGGACAGGCAGGCAGGGAGCCTGCCCTGGCCTCGGTGCATGCCATTGCCACCCCGGAGCCACTCCAGATAAGCGGCGGCTGGAGCCCGCATCCCGAACCCCTCCTGCACCCCACGCCCCAACTCCCTGCCCTGAGCTGCCTGCTGCACCCTGCACCCCAACCCCTTGCCCTGAGCTCCCTGCCACACCCCGCACTCCTCCTGCACCCCAACCCCCTTCCCTGAGCCCCCTCCTGCACTCCGCAACCCTCCCTGCACCACTGCTCTCAGCCCCCTCTCGCATTGTGCACCCCTTCCTGCACCCCAACCCCTTTCCCTAAGCCCCCTCGTACACCCCACACCCCTCCTGTGCTCCAACCCCTTGCCTGAGCCCCTTCCTGCATACCGCACTCCCTCCTGCACCCCAACCCCCTGCCCCAGCACCACATTCATGGCCCTGCAAGCAATTTCCCCACCCAGATGTGGCACTCGGGCTAAAAAGTTTGCCCACCCCTGTTCTAGGGGATGCACATTAAAGTGCATTTTTATACATCTATGCCTTCTATGACGAGATAGCTGGCTCTGTGGATGAGGGAAAAGCAGTGAACATGTTATTCCTTGACTTTAGCAAAGCTTTTGACACGGTCTCCCACAGTATTCTTGTCAGCAAGTTAAAGAATTATGGGCTGGATGAATGGACTATAAAGTGGATAGAAAGCTGGCTAGATTGTCGGGCTCAACAGGTAGTGATCAATGGCTCCATGTCTAGTTGGCAGCCGGTATCAAGTGGAGTGCCCCAAGGGTTGGTCCTGGGGCTGGTTTTGTTCAATATCTTCATTAATGATCTGGAGGATGGCGTGGATTGCACCCTCAGCAAGTTTGCAGATGACAGTAAACTGGGAGGAGAGGTAGAAACGCTGGAGGGTTGGGATAGGATACAGAGGGACCTAGACAAATTAGAGGACTGGGCCAAAAGAAATCTGATGAGGTTCAACAAGGACAAGTGCAGAGTCCTGCACTTAGGACGGAAGAATCCCATGCACCGCTACAGACTAGGGACCGAATGGCTCGGCAGCAGTTCTGCAGAAAAGGACCTAGGGGTTACAGTGGACGAGAAGCTGGATATGAGTCAACAGTGTGCCCTTGTTGCCAAGAAGGCCAATGGCATTTTGGGATGTATAAGTAGGGGTGTTGCCAGCAGATGGAGGGACGTGATCGTTCCCCTCTATTCGACATTGGTGAGGCCTCATCTGGAGTACTGTGTCCAGTTTTGGGCCCCACACTACAAGAAGGATTTGGAAAAATTGGAAAACGTCAAGCGGAGGCCAACAAAAATGATTAGGGGACTGGAACACATGACTTATGAGGAGAGGCTGAGGGAACTGGGATTGTTTAGTCTGCAGAAGAGAAGAATGAGGGGGGATTTGATAGCTGCTTTCAACTACCTGAAAGGGGGTTCCAAAGAGGATGGCTCTAGACTGTTCTCAGTGGTACCAAATGACAGAACAAGGAGTAATTGTCTCAAAGTTGCAGTGCGGGAGGTTTAGGTTGGATATTAGGAAAAACTTTTTCACTAGGAGAGTGGTGAAGCACTGGAATGCGTTACCTAGGGAGGTGGTAGAATCTCCTTCCTTTGAAGTTTTTAAGGTCAGGCTTGACAAAGCCCTGGTTGGGATGATTTAGTTGTTTTGGTCCTGCTTTGAGCAGGGGACCAAAGAGGACCTCCTGAGGTCCCTTCCAACCCTGATATTCTATGATTCTATTATCATTCAAGGCCTCAGGCAGTACCCAACCACTACAGCAAGGGGATGCCTGAGCCTCCATGGCCACATGGCAGCCTGCACTTACGTGGTCCGGGATTCCACACTGAGGCTCAGGCCACTCCAGGCGTGGCTCGCTTCGACTTATCTCCTGGGGCGTGACAGCCTGAGCTCTGGTCACGGTGCCGGAGCAAGTACTCAAGTCCCTCCAATGGTGACTCGACCCTCGGACAGTTTTTAAGGTCAGGCTTGACAAAGCCCTGGCTGGGGTGATTTAGTTGTTTTGGTCCTGCTTTGAGCAGGGGGTTGGACTAGAGGACCTCCTGAGGTCCCTTCCAACCCTGATATTCTATGATTCTATGGCTTTGTGAAGAGATGGCAGAGTTTTTTCTGCAAAAAGAGAAATGAGCTGAACAAAAAGTTCAGTGATAAGAAATGGCTTCTCTGCTTGGCATACCTAGTTGGTATCTTTGATAACCTTAATGACCTCAATCTTTCCCTTCAGGAAAATGTTCAACATTAAAAGACTTGACTAATAAAATCAGAGGCTTTCAGATGAAGTTTGATCTGTGGTGCAAGAAATTGGACACAGACAGATACGGCATGTCTCCTATACTTTCTTCATTCAGTGAGGAGGAGGAAATCAACAATAGTGCTCTCAAGTCAGCTATTAGTGAACACCTGAAAGCCCTTCATGAAGAGTTCTTGTGCTCCTTTCTAGTGCTACCAAAAGCACTTCATTCCCTGGTGAAGAACTCTTTCAGTGTGAATAGTTACCTACTGAAGATATTCACGCACAGGAACAGTTTGTCAACATGATCGATGATTAAGTGAAAGCAAAATTCACACAGCTGCCTCCAAACCAGTTCTGGTGCTCAGTTGCAAGTGAATACCCACTGGTGACCAAACTGGCCCTGAGAGTCCTTCTGCAGTTTCCTGCTAAATGTGAGAGTGGATTCTCCAGCCTTCTCACAATAAAGACGAAATCTCAAAACCAGCTTGATTTGAAGGATGACATCAGATGCACCCTTCTAAAACAACACCAAGAATAAAATTACTTGGGTAAAATAAACAGCATCATCTCTCACTGATTTTTGACTGCTTCTGTTGATTAATTGCTGTCAAGTATTAAAATAAAATTCTACATAAAAATTACTTCTCTGCTTATAGCAATAATTTGATAAAATGTGTTTTAATCTTAATTTAAAAGCAGTGAGAAAAGATAAATTCATTTTAAGCAATACAGTTTAAATTAGCATTTAATAGAGTTTTAAATATAAAAATGTGTTTTGAATTTCTAAGGGGGGGCGTCACTCAGAGGCTTGCTGTGTGAAAGGGGTCACCAAAGCAAAAAGTTTGAGACCCACTGCTCTAGCAGTTCTTCCAGCAGCTCTTCTAGCTGGTTTCTGACTGACTTCTGCCCGCAGGCAGCTGACCTTTTATATGCTTTTCTATCTGGACTTTCTTAGGCCTTGTCTACACGACACCGTTCTGTTGACAAAACAGTGGAGGTGTTCACACTGAAATGTTTCTCCCACCGATGTAACTCCCCAGCTATGCCGACATAAAACCACCTCAATGAGAGGTATAGGCAGTGTGGCAAAATACCTTGTTCGCCTCAGTAGGCTCAGTCCTTTTTAGCCTTGGAGACTCAGGTTTGGGGCAAGGCAAATCCTTATAGGTGGCACAGGGTCCTGCTACTCCTCTCCTCAGTCAGTCCCTTGTGCTTGTTTTCCTTCCCTTCTGGGGAGCGAGTGCAGCCTCCCTACTGGGAAGGTTTGGTGTCTTGCTGCAAACAGCCTACTGGCAGCTTCCCTGCTCCTCTCACTCCCTCACTCTCCCCCTCCTACCACCCAGGGGAGGGTTTAAAAAAGTCCCAAGTAGTTGGAGTCAGCTGAACCTAGTTGGTTCCCTAGCAACCCCTTTTCCAGATGAACCTTATTGCCCCATGGTTATCTCTCCTCAGTGGATAGGGAGGGGCCTTTTAATCCCCTGGGACTAATTACTACCCCCTTTTGTAGCTGTTAGTCCTGGGTTTATGACATATCCCCTCCACCCCCCGCTCAACACTATGGGGTTGGGCTACTTGGGTCAGCAAACAGTGCATTCTCGACAGGCCATCCGCATTGCCATGTTGGATTCCAGACCTATGTTGTATTCTGAAGTGGAAGTGTTGAAGCAACAGGAACCATCTCGTCATTCTGGCATTTTTGTCTTTATTTTGGTGCATCCACTGCAGAGGGGCATGGATCGTGATAAGGGTAAACCTCCGTCCCAGTAGATAGTAGCGGAGGCTTTCTATGGCCCATTTTACCGCCAGGCATTCTTTTCCGACAACGGCATATTTCCGTTCCCGAGGCAGGAGCTTCCTACTGAGGAAGAGGACAGGGTGTTTGTCATCCCCGACCATTTGTGAAAGTACCGCCCCCAACCCTACATCAGAGGCATCGGTTTGTAGGATAAACTCCTTCCCCCAGTCTGGGGCCACGAGTATGGGGTCAGTGCAGAGGGCCGTCCGTAGATCTGAAAAAGCATCTTCAGCCACAGTCATCCATCTTACTATGTCTGGGCCCCGAGCTTTTGTTAGGTCCATTAATGGGCATGCCCTGGTGGCAAAGTGGGGAATGAACCATCTATAGTACCCCACTAGTCCCAGGAATGCCCTGACCTGATTTTTTTGGAGTGGTCGGGGCCACTTCTGTATTGCCTCTAACTTGTTGAGTTGGGGCTTCACCATGCCCCTCCCCACTATATATCCGAGGTATTTGGCTTCAGCTAGCCCGAGCGAACACTTGGAGGGGTTTGCCGTCAGCCCCACCTTCCTCAGAGTATCCAGCACTGCCTCCACCTTCTCCCAGTGTGTCTCCCAGTCGGGGCTATATATGATAACGTCGTTGAGATAGGCTGCTGTGTACTTGCCATCTGGTCGCAACAGTTTGTCCATGAGCCTTTGGAAAGTAGCGGGCGCCCCATGCAACCCAAAGGGGAGGATGGTGTACTGATATAGTCCCTCTGGAGTTGCAAAGGCCATCTTCTCTTTATCGGCCTTGGCCAGGGGGATCTGCCAATAGCCCTTGGTCAGGTCAAGGGTAGACATAAACCGTGCTTTTCCCAATCTGTCAATTAGCTCATCTATCCGGGGTATAGGTATGCATCAAACTGAGACACCTCATTCAGCTTTCGGAAGTCGTTGTAGAACCTCACGCTGCCATCCGGCTTAGGCACTAAAACCACTGGGCTTGACCATTGGCTATGAGAGTCTTCAATGACTCCTAAGGCCAGCATTTTCCTGACCTCTGTCCTGATCTCCTCTCTTTTGGCCTCCGGGATCTGGTATGGCTTGACGTTCACCTTCACTCCAGACTCTGTGAGGATGTGATAGTGAACCTCAGTAGTCCTGCCTGGCTTTTCTGAGAACACATCCTGGTTGCGTTTAATCAGACTGACCACTTCAGATCGTTGCTCCGGAGCCAACTCCGGGGATATTCATACTTTGTCGGGCTGGTTGCTTTTAGGGGATGGTGCCCCTAGCGCAACCACATGCGTGTCTCTATCCTGCCATGGTTTCAGCAGGTTTATATGGTATATCTGCTCCAGCTTCCAGCAACCCGGCTGTCGGACCTTATAGTTGACTTCTCCTATGGCTTCTATTATCTCATATGGCCCCTGCCACCTGGCCAGGAGCTTACTCTCTGCCGTGGGTATGAGCACCATTACCCGGTCTCCCACCTGGAACTTCTGGGTCATTGCTTGGCGATTGTAGTATGCCCATTGGGCCCCTTGGGCCTTCTCCAGGTATTCGCGCACAAGCGGGGCGACTTGGGCTATCCTGTCTTTCATTTGCAATACATGTTCAACGATGTTTCTCCCAGTGTTCGGCTGTTCTTCCCAGCCCTCTTTGGCCATGTCCAATATGCCCCTGGAGTGGTGACCATATAACGGTTCAAATAGGGAGAATCCAGTGGAAGCTTGGGGAACCTCCCGTACAGCAAACAGCAAGTAAGGCAGCAGGGCGTCCCAGTCTTTCCCATCGCGACTAACCACTTTCCATAGCATGTTCTTCAATGTTCTATTGAAGCGTTCGACAAGACCATCAGTCTGGGGATGATAGACTGACGTCCTGAGGGTCTGTATATGGAGCATTGTACATAGGTCCTTCATTAACTTAGACACAAAGGGGGTCCCTTGGTCCATCAGGATCCCTTTAGGTATCCCTACTCTGGAAAAAATCTGGACTAATTCGTTGGCTATGGTCTTGTTGCCGGCACTCAGTGCCAGAGGCAAACAACAGCAGGGGGTTCATTACCCGGTGTGCATCACTCAATAATCACAACAGGGTGGAGAAGCAGAAAAGGTCAGGCTTGACAAAACCCTGGCTGGGATGATTTAATTGGGGATTGGTCCTGCTTTGAGCAGGGGGTTGGACTAGATGACCTCCTGAGGTCCCTTCCAACCCTGATATTCTATGATTCTATGAAAAGTTTATTTGCAGCTGCAAACAAGGTACAGGGAGAATAGAATCTCAAATCCTGCACATCAGAGCAGATCATTACACACACTTTTATATTCCTTAATGCTACTGCACTACACATCAGCCAATCAAAACTTTGCACAAATACTCTGCCTTCCTTATATGGGTTACAACAATGTTTATTTCCTGCAACCTCTAACAAGCATTCCTAGCAACTTAAACAACCAGCACATCCTGTCTGGCCTTGTAGCTGTCTCTCCTGTTATCTTTAACTTGGCGTCAGCAAACCTTACACTATAAGGCATTATCTACAACTGCAATATTGTTTTAAGAGCAAAAGAGCTTACTCAAACCAGCCAGGCCTGAATTCTATTAAGGGGGGTTGAGAAGAAGCCCTTAGGCCTTCAGCAGGGAGACCTCCTCGACCCTTATGGCCTTCCATCCCCTCAACTTAACTAGTGGCCATGCCCTGGGGTCTCCAACAGTCTTGGACATGGTGTTCTGTAGGGGTACGGCCTCGGGATATCAGGTGGCATAATCTAGTACTACCAGAATGTACTGATGACCCCGTGCTGACTTCTCCAGTGGCCCTACTAGATCCATAGCTATTCACTCGAATGGGATTTCAATAATGGGTAGAGGCACCAAAGGGGCCCTTAGGTGAGGTCAGGGCCCATGTAACTGACATTCTGGACAGGAGGTACAATATTGCCAGACAGCCATATAAATGCTGGGCCAAAAAACCTCTGCAGAATACGATTAAGGGTCTTATCTACCCCTAGATGGCCCCCAAACAGATGGCTGTGGGCCAGATCCATCACGCCCCTCTGATGCTTCTGTGGGACCAAGAGTTGTTCT
Organism: Chelonia mydas; assembly: GCF_015237465.2. Lineage (NCBI taxonomy): Eukaryota > Metazoa > Chordata > Testudines > Cheloniidae > Chelonia > Chelonia mydas. The sequence goes on from NC_057851.1 coordinate 183,453,595, forward strand.
ACGACTTGCTCTTGGACCTGGACTACTCTGTATAGCAGATCACCCTTAATCACATAATATGGCCCTGGGCCCTTGACTCTCCCCTCCACGGGGATCCCATTTACCTCAACTACTTCTTTACGAATATTGCTGTATATTGGATCATTGGCCTGATCCCGACCAAAATTCCCGAGTGAGATCCCCCTTTGTCCAAACTCAGGGGGATCTCCTCTGTCTTCCCCGCGGGGAAAACCCCCGGGGAACAAGGTCCGGCTATTGGGTCGTTGATCTCCTGCCCCGCCCTGCTGTCCGTTGAGCCACCTCTTTCCCCTACAAGCGTAGATTTCTGGTACTGGGTCAAGATCCTCGTTCCCCTCCTTTTATCCACCCTCCGTTCCCTCCGAGTCTTCCGGGGCTTTCCCGGCGGGGAGAACAAATCCTGGCCAAATTCGTGGAAGGCCGGGGCAGGGGGGGCGGGATTATCTATCTGGGCCATCCCCTGGGTCCCGGGTTCATTATTTTCTTCCACCTTCTCCCCAGGGAGTAGGCTATCAAATCCTGGGAAGTCTTATCCGATAAGGACTGTGTAGGGGAGTTTCGGAACTACTCCCAGCATCACCTTAGTGGGGTTTCTGAGAACTTCTATTTTTACAGGGATGGTCGGGTAGTAACTGACATCCCCATGCACACAGGATATTCCTGAGCGTTTGGCCCGGGATAGTTGGTCCTGCCCGACCAGCTTTCCTGAGACCAGCGTGATTGCACTTCCCGAGTCTACTAACGCGGTGGTCTCTATACCATTCATCTTAATAGGCCTAGTGTATCTATAAGGGACCATTGCAACCCCTACTTGACTTTTAGATCACATGGTCCCCCTATATCTCCCAGTTCTCATTGCATGGGCTCTTCTAGATTTGGGCATTGGGCAGCGATATGCCCCAATTTGCCACATGCATAACATTGGTACCCTGCTTGGGGCAGCCTCCAATTTTTCAGGCTACTGGGCTTTATCACCTGACCCTTTCTCCCCCAGTCCTCAAGTCTCTCTGGGACCTCTGGCTGCTCTCCTGCCTCCTTCCTCCCCTCCATAGTCTGGCCTGGTGCTAGGGCAAACCGGGGCCTCGGCGCAGAGACTTGTCTCCGATTCTGGCGCCTTCCTTCCCCGGTGGTCCGCGAAAGTTCTTGGGCTGCTAGGTGTCTCTCTACGACGGCAACTAGAAAAGGAGTACTTGTGGCACCTTAGAGACTAACCAATTTATTTGAGCATAAGCTTTCATGAGCTACAGCTCACTTCATCGGATGCATACTGTGGAAACTGCAGAAGACATTATATACACAGAGACCATGAAACAATACCTCCTCCCACCCCACTCTCCTACTGGTAATAGCTTATCTAAAGTGATCACTCTCCTTACAATGTGTATGATAATCAAGTTGGGCCATTTCCAGCACAAATCCAGGTTGGAAATGGCCCAACTTGATTATCATACACATTGTAAAGAGAGTGGTCACTTTGGATGGGCTATTACCAGCAGGAGAGTGAGTTGTGGGGGGGGGGGGGGCGCGGAGGGTGAGAAAACCTGGATTTGTGCTGGAAATGGCCCAACTTGATTATCATACACATTGTAAGGAGAGTGATCACTTTAGATAAGCTATTACCAGCAGGAGAGTGGGGTGGGAGGAGGTATTGTTTCATGGTCTCTGTGTATATAATGTCTTCTGCAGTTTCCACAGTATGCATCCGATGAAGTGAGCTGTAGCTCATGAAAGCTTATGCTCAAATAAATTGGTTAGTCTCTAAGGTGCCACAAGTACTCCTTTTCTTTTTGCGAATACAGACTAACACAGCTGTTACTCTAAAAGAGGGCAACTAGTTCATCACAGGAGGAGGGATCGTTTTGGCGGACCCACCCCCGTATGTCCAGCGGCAACCCCCTCATGTACCTGTCCAACACGAGAATTTCCACTATCTTCTCCGGCCCATGGGTCTCGGGGCAGAGCCACTTCCGGGTGAAGTGGATTAAATCAAATAGCTGGGACTTCAGCGGTTTGCTGTCCTGGTATTTCCAATCATGGAAGCGCTGGGCCCGTATGGCTGACGTCACACCTGACCTTGCCAGGATTTCCGCCTTCAGCTGGGGATAATCCATAGCTGTCTCTGTGGTCATGTCAAAATAGGCCTTCTGGGGCTCCTCACACAGAAATGGAGCCAGGATACCTGCCCACTGGTCTTGGGGCCAGGCCTCCCTCAGTGCCGTCCTCTCGAAGGTGAGGAGATATGCCTTTATATGTCATCCGTAGTCATCTTCTGTAAATAGTTGCTTGCCAGCAGCAGCCGGATCCCTGGGGCCCGTGCGTCAGCGTGGTCACAGTTTTTAACTGGTTCACTACTTCATTCAGGTTGGCTCGATCTTGGGCCGCCTGGTTCATCAGTAATTGGTTCGTCTCCTGTTGGACGCGTACTGACTCTTGCTGGGCAGCCATCTGCACCCTGGTAGCCTCTTGTTGGGCCGCAGTGGCCTGGAGCAATGCCTTCAGCAGTGATGAGCTGCCAGAAGCTGAAGAACCAGTTCCTTCAGTCGGTCCAGGTCTTCGGCGGCACTGAAGGGCCTGCCACTGAAGTGCCGCTGAATACCAGGAGCAAGTGAAGGACCCGCCGCCGAAGTGCCGCCGAACGCCTGGAGCGCCGCCAGGTGAGTAAAAATTAAAAAGGGATTCTCAGGGGAGCCTCCCCAGCCAAGAGCTCAGGTGGGCCAGACAGGACGGTCCCGCAGGCCAGAGTTTGCCCACCCCTTTAACAACTGGTTCTAAACCGGCTTCAAAATTTAACAACTGGTTCATGGGAACTGGTGCACACCGGCTCCAGCTCACCACTGGGTATAGGGCTTATTTTGGTGTAGTTAGGGTGATGCAATGTCCATGTAGACATTGCATTCCTTACATTGGCTGTTGGCTGTCATTCTTGTAAGCCAGCTCCTTGGCAGCTTCCCAGTCTCCACTCCTAGTTGGGCTGCCGTCCAGGCTCCCCACTCCCTGTTGGGAGCCCTGCTGCCCCTTGAGGTCCTGGGTTTCTGCTCCCCGCTGGGAGCAGAGAAGCCAACCAGACTTCTGATGCAGATCTGCCTGCCCGAGGCAAGAAGCCCCAGGCAGCTCCCTCCCTGCTCCTGGCTGGGAGCTGCATGAAACTGAGAGCCTTGACTGTCAGTCTCCGACACTGCCCCTCTTCAGTCAGTGTAGACATAGCCTTATATACCCTTAAGCAATTATCTCATTTGCATATGCTCAGTACCAACCATTACCTCAGAATTATGATTGACAGCTCTGACCTTTAGAACAAGTTATAACCAATGTGGACGAGCTGTGGCCAGCTAGCTAGTCAGATAGCTGACCTTCCTCTCATCCCGTACTGCACACAGTAGCTACCTATTGGTATCCTTGCACATGCTCACTGCCATGGGTGGCACGTAATGGAGGCCAGGGGAAGCTAAGCCTCCCCAAACCTCATGCAGCCGGGTGGGGAGGAGGAACAGTGGTGTATTTGGGGTCCCTGGAAAAATCTCCCCCTGCCATGGCCCCCGGGCTTGAGGAGCTCTTGCTCCCCACCATGGCCCCAGCAGGGGCAGAGAGCTTTTCCAGTCTGAAGGCTGCAGCCAGGGGAGGGGAGGAGCGAGTGGGGCAGGGCCTTGGGGGAGAAGAGGCAGAGTGGGTGTGGAAAAGGGGCAGGGGGCCACAGGGTAAGAGATGGGACTGGGCCATAGGCAGAATGGGGGTGGGGCCATGGGCAGAGCCACAGGCAGAAGGGGTGGAATAGGGGAGGGGCTCTGGGAACCCCAAGCTCGCAGCCCCTCCCCCCTGGGCCCTGCCCCTGGCTGGGGCCATGGTGGGAGGGGGGAGCTGAGAGCAGTGAGCAGGGGCCTTGGCTGGAAGAGGCAGGGCAGGGGGCTAGCCTCCCCAAGGGGAAGCTTCACCTGCCTCCCAAGCTCTCTGCTGTTGTTTACCTCAGAGCCTTGATTCCTTTACCGTCCCTATTGCTCGTGCGCCAGAGTTGGGCCCTTTTGTGGCCACACTTCATTTTATGTGATTTTTCACTCTTGGACATCCTCAGCCCAGAGGTTTCTCAGCTCTAGTCTATATCATCCAGTGGCAAGTGACCTGCAGTTCTAGTTGGTGAAGTGACTCCTGCTTATTCAGTAGCAAAGACAGAGACACAAAAATGGAGGTTAGGATTACAAAATGGAGTCTGGGGAATTTTTCCCATATAAAGAGGAGTGTCACAGGTCAAGGGGAGCAGCTAGATAAGAGCTGGGATAGTTCATTCTGCAGGTGGTGGTGAGTCAGAAGTGTGTGTCCTTCCTGATTGGGACAGAGAAGTTGGAATCGGTCACGGCACTGATACAGGCTCTCAAAGGGGCAAAGAAAATTACTCAGGGAACTACAGGTGGGCATTGAGCACCTAAACTTTGCATGCTGGGTGGTGGCTCCCAGTCAGGCATTTTGTGCCCATCTAGCATCGGCCTCCTCTGGAGTGTGAATGATAAAGGTGATGAAAGAAGATTTAGAAGTTTGGGAAAAATACCGGAAAGAGTTTAATGGGATTTCAATATGGCATTCGGACTGATGGCTCAAAACTGAGCTACAGGTACAGTCTGAGAACTTAGGAGGCATAGGTTTGGAGCTTTACTTTCAAGGAGAGTGGTGTACACGGAGGTGGCCAGAAAGCTGGGTGGCTTGGGGCATTCACTATTTGGAAAACAAACATTCAGAACAAAAAAGTATGTTTCTTGTGTGACAACCAATCTATGGCCCACATTGTAATCAGGCAGTCGACTAAGACTGCTCGGGTAATGAGGCTGGTAACGGCCTTGGTTTTACACTCTTGTGGTTTAACACCCTTTTTTGTCCGGTGCATGTCCTGGTTAATGTTGTTGCCAATGCTCCATCTTGATTTCAGGCTGACAGATTCCGGGGACTCGCTCTGTTGGCCAGCAAGGATCTGTGGGCAATGCCCCAACAACTCTGGGACCTTGGCTCAAGACAGCTGTGGGACTAGTAGAGGACTTTGTTGCTCTGTAGGCTTGTAAGGCCAGCCTCTTAGAGTTCAGGGAATTTCGGGCACAGGAGAGGCTTTACCATGGGGGCCCATATCTACACATTAGGTTGTGCACAATATGTGGTGTCTTTGACCCACCGTGGTTTGTCTCCCTCCATTATCTCTGTTCAGCTAGCAGGCCTGTTTTATGGAATAGGTTGGTAGGTTTCCCAGACCCATGTGGGCATTTTTGTAGTGGAAACTCTTTGAAGGGTAGGCCAGGAGAGAGGGGTACCAGAGGAACAACAGCTTACTCATAACACTGGAAACCCTGACAGGATTATTACCGGCTCTGCACTGGGTCTGCAACTGTGGGAAAGAGGCCATTTTATTTAAGGCAGTATTTGTTGTTGCCTTCTTTGGCACTTTTAGAGTGAGTGAGCTGATGCCTATGGCAGCTGCAGACAGGTCCCACCATGTGTTAAATGTAACAGATGTGCAACTATCTGCAGGAGCAGTGTCCCTGCATTTAAGGCACTCAAAAACAGACCAGAGGGGAAAGGGGGCTTATGTGGCGTTGAAGGAATGTGCAGATGGGGCAATGTAAAGGCAATAAGAGTCTTGCTAAAAATCTGAAGCCTGCAGCCGGGACTGCTCTTCAGACAGTGTGATGGCAGCTGCCTGACAAAGTACCAGTTCAGCACAGTATTGGGAAAAACCTTGAGCTACTGCTGTCTTGACACCAAAAAATTTAGTACTCATTCTTTCAGGATCGGGACAGCCACATCAGTGACTACAGGTGGTTTTGGCCCATGGCAGGTGCAGGAAATCGAGGTGTTACAGGACTTATGTCCACTACAGGATGTGAGGGAATGGATTGGACAGGAATTGTGATATAGGCAGTGTGGTTGGGTGTCGGGGCAACAACCGAGCTAGTCGCTGACGCTCCTTGTGGCCAATTTCCAGAGTGGTTAAGAGAATAAAATGAATGGTTCCCAGAGGTAAAAGACCTGGGATTTTGGTGATGGGCAGGGTGGGGACCCCAACCCACACAGGCCACAAGGTCAAACCTTGGCCCGCAAAAGCCACAAGGTATCACCTTATCACATGAGCCCGAGGCCCATCATCAAAATTCCAGGTCTTTTATCTCTGGCAGCAACAGGGCAGAAGTAAGGATGGCATGGTATGGTATTGCCACTTTTACTTCTGTTCTGCTGTCTTCAGAGCTGGACCCTCAGTCAGTAGCCGCCACTCTCTGGCCACCCGTCTCTGAAAGCAGCAGCACAGAAGTAAGGGTGGCATGGTATGGTATTGACACCCTTACTTCTGTGCTGCTGCTGGTGGGGCACCGCCTTCAGAGCCGGGTGCCCAGTCAACAGCCGCTGCCCTCTGACCACCCAGCTCTGAAGGCAATGCAGAAGTAAGGGTGGCAATACCGCAACCCCTCCCCCCCAATAACCTGCGACCCCCTGCAACTCCCTTTTGGGTCAGGACCCCCAGTTTGAGAAACACTGGTTCCCCCATGAAATCCATATAGTATAGGTAAAAGCACACAAAATACCAGATTTCATGGGGGACACACCAGATTTTACCGTCTGTGACACATTTTTCATGGCTGTGAATTTGGTATGGTAGGGAGCCCGGTAAACCTGGCACCAGTTACGGGGTATATGGTAAGGAGCCCTGAACTCCTGCACTGGAACCAATTCAATATTCAGTTATAGGAGTGTATGGGGGATGGGTGGTAGTGCCCCTCCCTTATGTTAAAAAGTTTAATAAAAGTTGCAGCCTGCCACTTAATTCCATGCATATGTCTGTCCTCATTTTGCTGCTGTATCCACATTAGTGTCAATATGTATCTTCAGTTCCTTCCACCAGATGGCACCATGTAAATAAATTGCTCTTTCCAAGACATGACATAAAAAGTATATTTTTATTTTGGCAATGCCTAGGGGGCCTGATCAGACACATAACAAAAAGACAATCCCCCCCTCAAAGAATAATAGCTATGGTTTTAGCCTGGTTAATAAAATTGGTGAATGTTTGAACTTCTAGCTTTCAAAGTTGGGCAGATGATTTTTGGAAACTGGTTCAGATCCCGATCTGCAGAAATGTACAACAGAAATTTCTGAATAGATAGGTCAAATTATTGTTAGGGTTCCAAATTCTCTGCAATGGCAGAGCAAATAACAATAATTTAAAAAACCAGATGAAGCAATTTAAAGTTTCTGGTTCAAACTTACATTTTCCTCAGTCTTTTAGTTAAAATGAGAAGGTTAAATTTCAGATGAAAACTGAGATCATGCCTTCCTAAGAAGACATTCTTCAAGTGCTGGTCTCTACGTGTATTCCACTGTGAGTATGCATGTGTTCCATGCTCCTGAGACTGGAGAATTCCTGCAAGTAGTGTCTGCTGGTCTACAGCTATGCCCCTGGACTCCTCATGTTCTGCACTGAGGGCGTAAGGGACAGAGCAGACCAACAGTCTCTCCAATCCCTTCTTACTGCTGCATGGCCTGAGCTGGAATCCTTGAATGACCAGAGCTTCTCCTTTCACTTCTTCCTGTAAATATTCAAAGGTTTTTTTATATTGTTCTTAGTTTTGTTAGTGTTTTTATAGTTCTAGTTTAGCTAGTGTTAGTGTCTCCTGGTGGGGACTTGGATTATGCCCAAGATTCTAGGCTTCAAAAACAGTATTTTCTACCCCACTCCTTTTTGCTCAGAGATGACCACCAGTGCTGCCTCTCCTGCCTCGGCGAGGTGCAGTATCTGCTGCTCCTTCCCCAACCAAATGCAGCAGATGCATGAGGTTCAACTTTGGAAACACCTTATGGAGCAGACAATGAGGCCCCAGCCAGACCCATGCTGGGGGGGGGGGAAGAGACCCTCTCACCCTCTACAGTGACCAGAGTTGACAAAGAGCACATCCCCTAGTTCTATGTCAGACTCCAGAAGGGAGGGGGGTAGAAGGAAGGACCCTTTGGCTGGGACCCCACATAAGAGTAAGGGGTACTCTCTCACAAACACAAAAATAGATTCCCCTCCTAGACCTTCAAAGAGGAGAGATCCCTCCCCGACTCCATCCAGGTCAGGTGAGCCCTCACACCCAAGTCATAAGGTCTAAGTTGCATAGGTATGTTCAGCAGACTCACAGGAGCAAAACTCCTGCAATACCAGCCTCTGCACTGGCTTTGAACCGACTGCCATGCGACCTAAAACGAAATACCAAGACCCAAAAGATCAGGAACTGCTGGTACCACCAAAGATAGTGAGGTTAGTCTCATTCACCAGCAGTACCATCATGGACCCATAAGGAGGCACTGTCTACACCTACTCTAGTGGTATGGAGTGATAAATCACAATCTCCAAAGGTACCAGCGGCTTATACCACTCTTGACAAAATCTTCCTCTTCCCAGACCCACAATCTTCCTTGTTATTGGGACCAGTTCTCCCAGGGAGATACAAATGCCTGTGGGAATCCAGGACTCTTGGAGAAGTTTATCCCTGGGTCTACCCACTAGCAGCTGTTTCCTCTTCACAGATCCATCGGCACTGCCTGTGGACCCAAATCCAACCTTTTAATTTTCAGGAGAGTTGGTTGTGCTTGTGGAGCCAGCTTCCTCTCCAGCCAGGGAATTCAACCCAGGCAGGGGTTTGAGAATTTTGTGGGACAGGCCTTGGCCACATAGACAGGAACTTCCTCCTCAGAACAGTTGGTACCCAGTGTCTTAGGAACCACCACAACCCTCTTCAACCCCTCATACTAGACTTACTAGGGCCCTTAGGATTCTTACATGCATTACCCAGAATCCATCCATTCCAAAAGGGAATCTTCTCCAGTGGGCCAGTCTGAACCCCCTAAGTCACTAGAAGAAGAGGAAGATGAGCCAGATCCCCAGGTACCACCAGTTCCAACAAGGATATCATCCTTGTCATCCAATTGGGTGGTTGCTTCAGCCTCTCTGTCTCCCCTGGACAATCACAGACAGTTCCAGGAGCTTTCACAATGAGTAGTGGAAGAATGTCAAATCTCCTTAAAAGAGGTCCAGAACCACGAGCATAAGCTCCTGAATATCCTGTAGCCTATGGGCTCCAGTCAGTTTGCTCTCCTGGTAAATGAAGCCATACGAAAACTGGAAAGGGCTGTGTGGCACAAACCCGCTACCTGTGTCCCTATCCTTGATAAGCCAGAGAAGGGATACTTTGTCCCAACTAAGGGAGCAGAGTTCTTGTTCACCCACCCTGGCCTGAACTGGAGGTTCAAAATGTGGTTGAGGATTTGCCGTTCAATAAGGCTAATTTTTTTCAACCAAAAGACAGATGAGTCACTCATTGAAAGACGAGTGACTTTGCTCCCTCGGTACTTGGCACTCACTAAGCTCCCTTCGAACCGCTAGCTACATATTCTGTGTTTTACCTATCAGTGAAGGTCACCTTCCTAGTTGCCATAACCTCAGCCAAAAGGGTATATGAACTGGAGGCCTTAATGGCCAATCCACCATATACAATATTCCATAAGGATAAGGCCTGGCTATGACTACACCTGAAATTTATTACTAGCTTTGGAATTTCATATAAACCAGTCAATTCACTTACCAGTGATTTTCCTGAAAACCCATGCCTCTAGTGCAGACTTCATTCCCTCAATGTGCAAGGAGCATTGGCATTCTATCTGCAGGGAACAAAATAGATCAGGAAGTCACCTAGATTATTTGTTGCCATAGCAGAACAAATACAAGGACAGGCTGTATCTTCTCAGAGTATCTCTAAGTGGATCTCTAGCTGTATCCTATTCTGTTATCCGTTAATGCAGCTTCCTCTGCTGCACAGGGTAGGGGCTCACTCTGAGAGTTCAGGCAGCCTCAGTACCCAGAGGTGGCAGGTTTGTATAATTTTTGGTGGTGCACAGAATGGGTCCAAGTCCCGCCCCTGGGCCCCGCCACACCTGCCTTGTAAGCCGATATATATTTTTTAAAATAATGTAAAAATGGATTGGAAACAGTAAGCATTTAACAGTTTCCCTGTATTGCACAATGTGGGGGGATGAGGGCTCTGGCTGGGGTGTGGGCTCTCGGGTGGGGCTGGGGATGAGGGGTCTGGAGTTTGGGAGGGGGCTCAGGGTGGGGCAGAGGGTTGGGGTGAGGGTGGAGTGAGGGCTCTGGCTGTGGGTGCGGACTCTGGGGTGGGGCGGGGCTGGGGATGAGGCGTTTGGGGTGAAGGCGGGCTGCTGTGGGGCTGGGGCCAGAGAGGAGGACTCCACAATCCCCCCAGCCCTCTCCCTGCTAGCAGCAGTGAGCTCCAGGGGAGGGCCCCCCCAATACCATCACTGCACATGCTCCTAGGGTCCGGGCCCCTCTCAGGTCCAGAAAGCCCCCTCCCCTGCCCTGTGGTGGGTGCCAGGAGGGGAGGGGGCTGCCATCACATGTGGCCTCCTCACCTGCTGCAGACTACTGCCCCTCACCATAGCCTCACGGGAGATGGGGCTTCCTCCTGCCCAGCGTGGGGCGGGAGTGGTGGCAGGCAGGCAGGCGGGGGGCGGGGGAGGATCACACGGTCGGACACTAACCTAATCCTCAGCAGCTGCTCAGGTGAGGTCCAGATTCTGTCTCCCGGGAGCCCCCTTGACATCGCCTCCTTGTGGGTGCTGGGGGAAGGGAGGGCTGCCTCCTCCCTCCTCAGGTGCAGCAGCCACCTCAGCCTGCTGCCGTCGCCGCACTTGTGTTGTCAGCAACAGTGGCCGGTGGCGGCGGCGAGGGAGTGCAGCGTGGAGCTCCAGGGCAGCCACCCGCTTGAGGCAGGGATGCTCCAGGGCCCGGGGGAGGCGCATAGGGGCGGCAGGCAGGGGCCGGGGGCCACTCCAGGGGAGGCGCGCAGGGGGCAGCAGGTAGGATCTGAACATTGGTGGAGCTGAGCCCCTGGGCCCTGAATATTCCTGGAGCCTGGGCACCACGGGCCCATATAACTCCCTGCCCCTGTCAGTACCATCACTTCAAGAGGTACCCATTTGATATTTGCAGGGCAGCAATGGAAGCTCCATCAACACATTTACGAGACAATATTCCTTGATCCAGGACCCCACTGATGATGCATCCTCTGGGACAGTGGTCCTGCAAGCAACTACACCACCTGCATCCCTGCACCCTCCTCCTCTCTGAGTCACCCACTGGGGAATAAACATAGAGACCAATACTCAAAGAAGAAAGGGAAGTTACTTACTTACCTTATTGTAACCAGAATTCTTCAAGATGTGTGGTCCATATCCACCCTCCTTCTCTTTTGCTTTGGATCGTGACTGGATTTGCGATAGAGAAGAAATTGGAGAGGCAGTCAGTCCGCCCCATGCCTGATATCCTCAGTGCAGAGTGCAAGGTGCAGGCCAGTGGACACTACTTGCAAGAATTCTCCAGTTTCAGGCACTTGAAGCATACTCATAGTGAAATATAGACGTGTAGGACTAGAAGGGACTTCAATAGGCTATAAGGTTGCCAGGTGTCCTGTTTTCGACCGGAACACCCGGCCATTAAAAGTCTGGTTGGCAGTGTTGCCAGCACAGCAGGGCTGGCAGACTCCGTGCCCGGCTCTGCGTGGCTCACAGGAACCATGGTCAATGGGACTGCAGGGCAGCACCTGCAGGTGCAGGCAGAACACAGAGCCCCCTGGCTGTCCCTCTGCCTAGGAGCTGGAGAAACATGTCACCGCTTCCCAGGAGCCTCCTGAGTTAAGAGCCATCCAGAGCCTGCACCCTGAACCACCTCCCATGCCCTAGTCCACTACCCCCACTCGGAACCCCCTCTGACACCCAAACTCCCTCCCGGAGCCAGCACCCCCTCCCTCACCCCAACCCGCTGCCCCAGCCCTGAGTGCCCTCCCGCACTCCAAACCCCTCATCCACTGTTCCACCGCTGAGCCTGCACCCTCAGCCAGAGCCCTCACCCCTCCTGTATCCCAACCCCCTGCCGGTGAAAATGAGCAAGTGACTGAGAAAGGGAGGGATGGAGTGAATGGGGGTGGGGCCTAGGAGAAGGGGCAGTGAAGGAGCGGGGCAGAAAATTCAGTTTTCTGCAATTAGAAAATTGGCAACCCTAATAGGTCATCTAGTCCAGACCCTTGCATTCAAGGCAGGACTATGTAATAACCAGACCATTCCTGACAGGTGTTTGTCTAACCTGTTCTTAAAAATCTCCACTGACAGAGATTCTAATACCTTCCTAGGCAATTTGTTCAAGTGCTTAACCACCCTGACAGGTAGGAAGTTTTTTCTAATGTCCAACCTAAACTTCCCTTGCTGCAATTTAAGCCCCTTGCTTCTTGTTCTATCTTCAGAGGTTAGGGAGAACGATTTTTCACCTTCCTCCTTGTAACAACTTTTTATATACTTGAAAACTGTTATCATGTCCCCCCTCAGTCATCTATTTTCCAGACTAAACAAACCCATTTTTTTCAATCTTTCCTTACAGGTCATGTTTTCTAGACCTTCAATCATTTTTGTTGCTCTTCTCTTGACTTTTTCCAATTTGTCTACTTCTTTCCTGAAATGTGGTGCCCAGAACTGGACACAATATTCCATCTGAGGCCTAATCAGCCTGGAATAGAGTGAAAAAATCATTTCACATGTTTTGCTTGCTACAGTCCTGCTAATACATCCCAGAATGATGTTCGCTTTTTTGCAACAGTGTACATTGTTGATTCATATGTAGCTTGTGATCCACTATTACTCCCAGATCCCTTTCCGAAGTACTTCTTCCTAGACAGTCATTTCCCATTTTGTATGTGTACAACTGATTGTTCCTTCCTAAGTGGAGTACTTTGCATTTCTCCTTATTGAATTTCATCCTATTTACTTCAGACCATTTCTCCAGTTTGTCCAGATCATTTTGAATTTTATCCTCCAAAGCACTTGCAACCTCCCCCCAGCTTGGTATAGTCCACAAACTTTATAATGTACTTTCTATACCGTTATCCAAATCATTGATGAAGATATTGAATAGAACCGCAGCCAGAACTGATCCCTGTGGGACCCTGCTTGTTATGCCCTTCCAGTTTGACTGTGAACCACTGATAACTACTCTCTGGGAATGATTTTCCAACCAGTTATGCACCCACCTTATAGTAACTCCATCTAGGTTGTATTTCCCTAGTTTGTTTATGAGAAGGTCATGCGAGACAGTATCAAAAGCCTTACTAAAGTCAAGATATACCACATCTATCACTTCCCCCTATACCCAAGGCTTGTTACCCTGTCAAAGAATGCTGCTAGGTTGGTTTGACACGATTTGTTCTTGACAAATCCATGTTGACTGTTACTTATCACCTTATTATCTTCTAGGTGTTTGCAAATTGATTGCTTGATTATTTACTCCATTATCTTTCTGGGTACTGAAGTTAATCTGACTGGTCTGTAATTCCACAGGTTGTACATATTCCCTTTTTTTATAGATTGGCTCTATATTCGCCCTCTTCCAGTCCTCTGGAATCTCTCCCGTCTTCCATGAGTTTTTGAAGATAATTGCTAATGGCTCAGACATCTCCTCAATCAGCTTCTTAAGTATTCTAGAATCCATTTCATCAGACCCTGCTGACTCAATGACATGTAACTTGTCTAAATAATTTGTAACTTGTTCTTTCCCTATTTTAGCCTCAGATCCTACCTAATTTTCACTGGTGTTCACTATGTTAGATATCCAATTGCTACTAAGCTTTTTGGTGAAAACTGAAAAAAAAGTCATTGAGCACTTCTACCATTTCCAAACTTTTTTTTGTTATTGTCTTTCTCCCTTCATTGAGTTATGGGCATACCCTGTCCTTGGTCTTCCTTTTGCGTCTTATATATTTGTAGAATGTTTTCTTATTAATCCTGTATGTCTCTAGCTAGTTTAATTTCATTTTGTGCCTTGATCTTCCCAATTTTGTCCCTACATGCTCGTGTTGTTTCTTTACAGTCAGGGCAGTCCCTAGCCATTTGGGGCCCTGTTTGGGGCCCCAGGCCTCTGCAGGGTGGGAGGGCTGGCTTGGGGGGCAGCAGGGAAACTGCCCCGCAGCATGAGCCAGCAGAGCAGAGCGGGTTGGGGCCAGGTCGCTCCACTTCCTCACTGCACTCATGGGTGGCGGGAAGTGGAGTGACCCGGCCCCAGCCCACTCTGCTCCCTTGGCTCCCAGCCTTGGGACTTGGGGACAGGGGGGACCCTCCCCCCCCAGCACTCACCGGCTGGAAGCCAGGGGAGCAAAGCGGGTTGGGGCCGGGTCGCTCCACTTACTGCCGCCGATGAGTGCAGGCCCGACCCCTGCTGCTGTCCTCAAGGGAGTGGGGGCAGGACTGGGGCGGAACAGGGGCAGGAAGAGGCGGGGTGGGGTGGAGCAGGGGTGGGGGCTTTGGGGAAGGGATGGAGGGCGGTGGGGCTGGGGTGGAGCAGGGGTGGGAAGAGGCGGGGCTGGGGCAGAGCAGGGGCTGGAGCACCACGCAGCTGTGTAGGCCACCAGGAAATTTGGTACCCCAAATTTCCTGGTGCCCTACGCAGGCTGCGTACTTTGCGTATGGGTAGGGCCAGCCCTGTTTATAGTCATCCTTCATAATTTGACCTAGTTTCCACTTTTTGTAGGACTCTTTTTTTGAGTTTCAATCATTGAAGATCTCCTGGTTAAGCCAGGATGGTCTCTTGCCATATTTCCTGTACACAGTGGGATAGTTTGCTCTTGTGTCCTTAATAATGTCTCTTTGAAAAACTGCCAACTCTCTCGAACTGTTTTTCCCCTTAGACTTGCTTCTCATGGGACATTACCTACCAACTCCCTGAATTTGCTAAAATCGGCCTTCTTGAAATCCATTGTCTTTATTCTGTTTTCCTTTTTACCATTCCTTCTACCATGAACTCTACTATTTCATGATAACCTTCACCCAAGCTGCCATCCACTTCCAAATTCTCAACCAGTTCCTCTCTATTTGTCAAAACCAAATCTAGAACAGTCTCTCCAGTAGCTGCTTTCTCCACCTTCTGAAATAAAAAATTGTTTCCAATGTATTCCAAGAACTTGTTGGATAATCTGTACCCTGCTGTATTATTTTCCCAACAGATGTCTGGGTAATTGAAGTCCCCCATCACCACCAAGTCCTGGGCTTTGGATGATTTTGTTAGTTGTGTAATAAAAAGCTTCACCCACCTCTTCTTCCTGGTTAGGTGGTCTATAGTAGAGCCTTACCACGACATCACCCTTGTTTTTTACTTTTTATCCTTACCCAGAGACTTTCAACAAGTTTGTCTCCTATTTCCATCTCAACCTCAGTCCAAGTGTATGCATATAGATAGGGATCACACATCTTTTTCCCTTTCATAAATCTATAAATTCCTGCAGATTATTTCTTTTATTACAGAATTAGGATTGCTTTCTGAAAAATGATTTCCTGGGGTATAAACTGACATTGATGCTTTCGGGTCTGCTCTAAAATACAGTGAAATCAGTGTGTGTCTTTCCATTGACTTATTGCATGAATATATTTCCATAAAAATAGGCTCTGACATGGAAACATTTCTGAAATGTAACATGGCCTTTGCTCAGAAGATACTGCAATGATCTTTGAACTGTTTTTATAAGGTTGATGGCTTATAAATAGCTCACATCATTTCAATTATGCATGGGTAGGAAGAATTCCTCTTTATATCCATCAAGCACAATATTGTGCATGTTAAAAATTAATACAAACTACACTAATGATGCTTGTACTCATGGTAACAAAACAGCACCAAAAGCAAACAAGGAAGAACCTAGTTATTTTGATTGTGATATCATTGATTTGCCATTAGAAGTCTCTCTCTTGTATTAAGTATATAGTGAGCATATTATCAAACCTCCCAAAAGTATTGGAATAAACAAGCTATACAAACAAATGAGCCACTTTTAAATGTACAGTAGTCTTTAGAAAGTCTATTCGAACCCTGCAATGTGTCCCAGTTGCCTTTGGAGGAGAGAATCTGGCCAAAGGAATATAATTTTGTGGAACTAAATCTGCTTCCATTGCCAGATACAGAGAAAGAAGAAATTGTTCTCAAAATATGGCTGCTGGAACACAGTGAGATTTCAGCCATGTTTCAAACTCATTGTCTGTCCATGCCTTATAGTAACTAGTGGTTCCCTAGTGAGAATTCCCTGCCTTTTTCTGTGCAGCTGTAAAGAGATGTCCCAGCATTGTTATAAGATTACAGAGGTATATCTAATACCTCACTTAATCAATTCCCTTCTTTTGCAGGGGCCTTGGACATTGGTGCACCTCAGTCCCTCCTGTTCTCTGCCTGTGGCACACAGCAGTTTGGTCTCTTGAGGGCTCTAATACTTTGGTCTAAAACTGTTTGTTGGGCTTGGTGTTCAGGGGCTGGGTGATGCTGGTGGCCTGTGATATATAGGTGGTCAGACTAGATGATCTCGTGGTTCCTCCTGGCCTTACACTCTATGAGTCTGAGGACAATACTGCTTATCCTCCATAGAGCAACACTGAACCTGATGCTTTGCCTCTTACAAGGGGGTGACTAGCTCGCCTCCATATGAGTGAGGCATCTTGGATGTACTGAATCAGCCTAAATATTAGTGGCTTGATACCTACATTAAATAAAGTGAAATGAAAAAATAATGAAACGGTGACTGTATTACATAGACTACTATATAGCAGCAAGGCATTTCCTGGTTGATTTGAATTGTACTGCTCAGAGGGACTTTGATTTCACAGTTTTAGAGACTGATAAACAGGTTGTAAATTTCACTTATTGTCTCTGCGTCATCTTTTTATAAGTCTTTCTGTCTGTTGTCACCAGAGAATCTCAGCTGATATTATTAATGGAGTTTTTACACACCAAAACAAATTCTTCTGCACCAAGGACACAGAGGAGAAATGGTCATCCATTCTTCCCTGTGCTAGGACCTTCTCATCCAAGAAGCTCATGGAAGTTTCCAGATCTCTCTGTTTTGTCCTGCTTTGTTGGGTTTCGTTCTTCTGCCTTGATGCACAACGTAAGTACCAAAGCTTCTACAAAGGGTTGTGAGCCTGGTGCTGCTGCTGTCATTTAAACAGAGCACAGTGCATACATTTTCCTGAAAGTTTCCTTTACTAAATTTATGTCAGTTATATGATCTTGCAGAGTTTAAAAATACATTCAGTGAGATATGAAAAATAGTCAGTGACTTCTTAAGACTATACTGACTTTCCTACTGCCCTTGCCTAGAACCACTGCTTAAATATTTGGAATGGACAGTGACTTTTTACAGATTCTTTTCAATATTTTTACATAGTTGTCTTGTGTTTACAGCTGGTGCTGGACCACTATCTCATATGACCTCATAAATATAGGGAAATATAGTCTAGAGATGAACCTACTTTAATGTGAGTACACAGCTGGTTGGAAAACCATACTGAGAGTATTTATCAATGGTTCAATCAAGCTCGAAGGGCATATTGAATGGGGTCCCTCAAGGATCTGTCCTGAATCCAGTTCTATTCAATGTCTTCATAAATGATTTGGATAATGGCACAGACAGTACATTTCAAGTTTGTGGGTGATACCAAGCTGGGAGGGTTGCAAACGCTTTGGAGGACAGAATTAGAAATCAAAATGATCTTGACAAACTGGAGAAATGGTATGAAATAAATAGGATACAATTAAATAAGGACAAATGCAAAGTACTCCACTTAGGAAGCAATAATCAACTACACAAATACAAAATGGGAAATTACTGCCTAGGAAGGAGTACTGCAGGAAAGATTCTGGGGGTCATAGTGGATCACAAACTAAATAGGAGTTGTCAATGTAATACTGTTTCAAAATAAGTGAACATCATTTTGAGATGTATTATCAGGAGTGTTGTAAGCAAGGCGCAAGAAGTAATTCTTCCACTCTGCACTGAAAAGGCCTCAACTGGAGTATTGTGTCCCACTCTGGGCACCATACTTTGGGAAAGATGTGGATAAACTGGAGAAAGTCCAGAAATGATAAGCGGTCTAGGAAACATGACCTATGAGGAAAGATAGAAAACAATGCATGTGTTTAATCTGGAGAAGAAAAGACTGGTGGGGGGCAGGGAAGGCATGGTAATGGTCTCCAAGTACATAAAAAGCTGTTATGAAGAGGGTGATAAATTGTTCTCCTCATTCACTGAGAACAAGACGAGAAGTAATGGGGCTTAAATTGCAGCAAGGGAGATTTAGGTTAGACATTAGGAAAAACTTCCTAACTGGAGCAAATTACCAAGGGAGGTTGTGGAATCTCTGTTATTGGAGGTTTTTTCAGAAGAAAAGGAACCATGGAGGGTAGGGGAAGAAATACCAGAACAGAGAGAATAATTATTAATTGTGTACCCGATCCCCAATTAGACTCCATGGGAGTTCTGCTGAGTGTCCCCATAGGCTCAGGCCTGTACTCAGGCCCTTGTAGAAGGATAGACATATGGGGCAGCTGGGTGTCATTGAGAGACTTAAAATTCCAGGCACTGGATCTGCTGCAATCTTAAACAAAGCAAAAATCTAGACTGTCCATTACACAAAGCCCCAGGGAATAGAAGCAGCGATCATAAGAGTAAATTCCGTACCATGAGCCCCAACATTGTTTTGGTGCTCAGGGCTGCAGAACAGTTGGACTACAAGGAATCCCTTTCCTCTGTCACTGACTGGCCTGGTCAGGAGCCACTAGAGGTGGGAAGGTGTTGTTCTTTGTGCTAAAGCAACAGGAACTTGTATTTAATCCTTACATACTATTTGAATAGAGGAAAAATTAATACAAATCTCAGAGCTCTCTGAGCTGTTCCTGCATCCACAATCCCTCCTTCCAAAATGAGCAATGACCCCTGGGCAGCCACATCCCTCATCCCTACCCAACAAGACAGCAGGCAGCCTATGGAGTAGCTACCTATGGCAGGGGAATAGCAGTCTGCTGCCTTTCTGATCAGCTACCAACAGGAGTGTGGGGAGAGACAGGTAAGGGAGAAAGGTGCACCTGCTGCATGGGTGCAAACCCATGGAAGGCAATGGAGTTGCATATGTGTCCGCGAAGATACAATTTGCCCTGAAGCACCTTTCCTGCTGGCAGCGATGCACAGGGAGGAAAGAACCCACTTGATGCTGAGAGCTTGGTTGAGTTTTTGAGAGGGAAGAAAATAAAGTAAGAAAGGATACAGCCGTGGGTAGGAGAATGGACATATGGCAGAAGGGCAGTGTACATACCAATCTAATAGGTAATATTGGCAGTAGAATGTCTGTGCCCAATCGGGTAAAGAATGTGAGCGAAGCCAAACAGCAAAAATTAAGTTGTTTGTACACTAATGCGAGGAGCCTAGATAACAAAATGGAGGAAATTGAGCTACTGGTGCAGGAAGTGAAACCAGATATTATAGGGATAACAGAAACATGTGGAATAGTAGTCATGACTGGAGTATGGGTATTGAAGGGTATGTGCTGTTTAGGAAAGACAGAAATAAAGGCAAAGGTGGTGGAGTAGCATTGTGTATCAATGATGAGGTAGAGTGTAAAGAAATAAGAAGTGATGGAATGGATAAGACAGATTCTGTCTGGGCAAAAATCACATCGGGGAAGAAAGCTACTAAAGCCTCCCTTGGGATAGTGCTTGAGGTGTGCTATAGACTGCCGGGATCCGATTTGGATATGGATAGGGACTAAATCGCGGGCCCCAGATAATCTTCATCCAAGAATATTAAAGGAACTGGCACATGAAATTGCAAGCCCATTAGCAAGAATTTTTAATCAATCTGTAAATTCAGGGGTTGTACCATATGACTGGAGAATTGCTAACATAGTTCCTATTTTTAAGAAAGGTAAAAAAATGCGATCTGGGTAACTACAGGCCTGTTAGTTTGACATCTGTAGTATGCAAGGTCTTGGGGGAAAATGTGAAGGAGAAAGTAGTTAAGGACATTGAGGTCAGTGGTAATTGGGACAAAATACAACTTGGCTTTACAAAAGGTAGATCGTGTCAAACCAACCTGATCTCCTTCTTTGAGAAGGTAACAGAATTTTTAGACAAAGGGACTGTAGTGGATCTAATTTACCTCGATTTCAGTAAGGCATTTGATACGGTTGTCCATGGAAAATTATTAGCTAAATTGGAAAAGATGGGGATCAATATGAAAATTGAAAGCTGGATAAGGAACTGGTTAAAGGGGAGACTACAGAAGGTCACACTGAAAGGTAAAATGTCAGGCTGGAAGGAGGTTACTAGTGGAGTTCCTCAGGGATCAGTTTTGGGACCAATCTTATTTAATCTTTTTATTACTGACCTTGGCACAAAAAGCGGGAGTGTGCTAATAAAGTTTGCGGATGACACAAAGCTGGGAGGTATTGCCAATACAGAGAAGGACTGGGATATCATACAGGAAGATCTGGATAACCTTGTAAACTGGAGTAATAGTAATAGGATGAAAATGAATAGTGAAAAGTACAAGGTCATACATTTAGGGATTAATAACAAGAATTTCTGTTATAAACTGGGGACGCATCACTTGAAAGTAACAGAGCAGGAGAAGGACCTCGGAGTATTGGTTGATCACAGGATGACTATGAGCCGCCAATGTGATATGGCTGTGAAAAAAGCTAATGCGGTCTTAGCATGCATCAGGCGAGGTATTTCCAGTAGAGGTAAGGAGGTGTTAGTACCATTATACAAGGCACTGGTGAGACCTCATCTGGAATATTGTGTGCAGTTCTGGTCTCCCATGTTTAAGAAGGATGAATTCAAACTGGAACAGGTACAGAGAAGGGCTACTAGGATGATCCGAGGAATGGAAAACTTGTCTTATGAAAGGAGACTCAAAGAGCTTGGCTTGTTTAGCCTAACCAAAAGAAGGCTGAGAGGAGATATGATTGCTATCTATAAATATATCAGAGGGATAAATATCACGGAGGGAGAAGAATTATTTAAGCTCAGTACCAATGTGGACACAAGAACAAATGGATATAAACTGGCCATCAGGAAGTTTAGACTTGAAATTAGATGAAGGTTTCTAACCATCAGAGGAGTGAAGTTCTGGAACAGCCTTCCAAGGGAAGCAGTGGGGGCAAAAGACATATCTGGCTTCAAGACTAAGCTCGATAAGTTTATGGAAGAGATGATATGATGGGATAGCCTAATTTTGGCAATTAATTGATCTTCGACTATTAGCGGTAGATATGCCAAATGGCCTGTGATGGGATGTTAGATGAGGTGGGATCTGAATTACTAAAGAGAATTCTTTCCTGTGTGTCTGGCTGCTGAGTCTTGCCCACATGCTCAGGGTTTAGCTGATCGCCATATTTGGGGTCGGGAAGGAATTTTTCCCCAGGGCAGACTGGCAGAGGCCCTGGGGGTTTTTCGCCTTCCTCTGCAGTGTGGGGCACGGGTCACTTGCTGGAGGATTCTCTGCACCTTGAAGTCTTTAAACCATGATTTGAGGACTTCAATAGCTCAGACATAAGTTAGGGGTTTGTTACAGGAGTTGGTGGGTGAGATTCCGTGGCCTGCATTGTGCAGGAGGTCAGACTAGACGATCATAACGGTCCCTTCTGACCTTAAAGTCTATGATTCTATGATTCTATAGATATGAAAAGAGCTTACATCTCTTTCATTGTAAGCTACGTACATTTGATCCTGAGTCACTGAGATACAAAAGCATAGGGTGCCGTTTTTACAGAGACACTTTTCAGAACAGTACCAGGCTTTAAAGGTACTGATTATTATCTACAGAGACCAAAAAGCGTCTAAGGTCCAGCTGCCCTGGAATTCATGTCTCTGTAACATCACAGCTCTCAAGACAAAGATCTTAGTCCTGCCAACATCTAAGATGTGAACAATCTCATTGAGTTCAGTGGGATTACTCACACACATACATGTGTGCAGGACCAGAGCATGAGTGTGGATTCTTGTTTCTAGTTCTCAGGGTGGAACTCCAAGGGGCTAATTTAGGACATTCTCAACAGGGAGAAAATGGTTGTGGGATTCTTTCTTGGTGGTGGGTCAATGAAACCTGAATCTTGCTATTTTCAGGGCATGGAGCAGAACATGTTTCTTGGTCAGACTTTCTCCAGCTTGTCATATCCCTATTATTATGTGTCTCTCTGTTGAAGTTGGCAATTTTTGATTATAGATATTTTTCGAGCAGGCTTGGGTTGGTGCAAAGCAATTAGGTTGATGCAGAGTCTTCCCCTGATTTCAAAGGAATTTTATTGTATTGTTTTAAGCCATCTAATTTATGCCAAGATACCCACAGTGATGGACACAATGTGGAATTTTTTGTAAACGATATATAATGTAATAACTGGGGTTACTCTGTATCCCAAACATCTAGGATGCCAGTTGTGTGCTCACTGTGCCATGTCTCAGAGGCAAGCACTCTAGGTGATTCAGCAGCTAGGCCTTGCAGGTGCAAGACCTGGTGGGCCCCAATGACCACTCAGTCACATGGCTAAGAGAAAGGTTTTTGCTAGGACTCGAAGGAATGGGGAAAGGTTGCAATTACCCTAGGTACAGAGGCTTAACCAGTTTACAGTTCACACTGTAACAGATTCCTGTTGAGGTCCCTGGGGCAGTCCACTTGAGAGTCAGGGCTCTTCAGGCCTAGCACTTGCCATGCCTTCTCCAGTGCAGTCTCTATTCAAGCAAACAAGCATTTGTGGGTTTCCAAGCCATGCTCAGTTAGGAGATGTCTACACTGCAATAAAAGACGCATGGCATGGCTGCGGCTGGCCCAGGTCAGTTGGCTCGGGCTCACGGGGTTCAGGCTGTGGGTTCTATAAAATTGCAGTGCAACGTTCAAGCTGGAACCTGGGCTAGGAGGCCATGCAAGGGGAGAGGGTCTCAGAGCCTGGGCTCTTGTCTAAGCCTGAACATCCACACTGCTATTTTTGGCTCCATAGCCCGAGCCCCATGAGCCCAAGTCAGCTGAGCTGGGCTCTGAGACTGAGTGCTGCGGGTGTTTTAATCACAGTGTAGACATATCCACAGTGTCTCATGGGGGCCCGTCTGCCCTGGTTCCCTGCCCAGCTGCTGCAGCTCTCCCATAAGCCCCACTAGACCTGCACCCCCACTATAATGTCCGGCACTCACGGTCTGTTCCACAAGCAGCTCTGTTCACAGTTCCTGGGGCTTCCCTCCAGCCCCCTACTGCCATGCAGTTTCTGCTCCCAAACAGAGCCAGGCCATCTCCTGGTTCAGGACCTTTCCTCTTCCCTGGCCACTGCCAGTAGAACAGCATCAGGGAAGGGGCTGATGGGAAACATAGTCCCCGCTTAGCCAGGAGGAAAGGGAAGTACAATGGGGAGGAGGCTGATGGAATCCATAGTCCCCTGCTTTGTAGATCCATCAGAATAAATAGTTTACCACCAACTGATATTAAATAATTATTTTTACCTTGTACAATCACTGGAAATGTTACCTTTGCAGTAGTTTTATATGTTTCCCTTTTCTACTTAGAAATCACAAGCATAAGTTGTGACAATACACCCAAAGAACTACAGCTGTCACCACTGCCTGACGAATATACAGGTAAGTTCATCCTAGATTTATCTTATGAGTTCTGCACTATTTTAATATTTCATGGAATTTCTGTAAGGATGTTTTACAAAGAATCTGTATTATCATTACAGTATTTATATTATAGTTGAGTGTCAAGGCCCAACTGAGATTAGGGTCCATTGTGCTTGGTACTGTACAAATGCACATGAGAAGATATTCCCTGTGCCAAAGAGCTTACAATCTAAATAGACAACATAGATGAAGGATGGGAGAGGAAATAAAGGCACAAAGAGGTGGAGTGGTTTGCCAAAGGTGACACAGACGGTCAGTGCCAGGGCCAGGAATAGAACCGTGGTCTCCTGAGGCCCAGTCCAGTACCCTATCTACTGCTTCACTATTGGCAACAAGTGGCAGCAAGCTAAGGATGCTATCCATTTAACTACGAGTGTCCTTCTGATACTCAGCCAGAAGGCAAGTGTATTGTGGAGCCCTACCAAGCAAACCCAGACAGGAGAAAAATCAGCCCGCTGAAAAAAGGTGGCTGTTTGCAGCTTGCTAAGTATTCATTTAAAAAACTCATCTGTGCATTGCACATATCTTGTATTTCTGTACTTGTTTTCCTTGTTAGGGTAACCCTCCAAGTATTGTACTAAGGGTTATTTCACATGTACCATGACAGAATGTGCCACATGGCAGTTAACCTTGCTGTAGAAGTCTAAACATTGGAATGTTTGATTTCTTAACCTTGACGTCCATCCATGCATTAATATATGGGATTCGTTTCTGAACACATAATGTGCCTTGAAGGCAAAGCTCCACACTGAGGTAGCAAACTGACTTCAGGCAAGCACAGTGCCTCCCAGTGCAAGGAGGTGTGGGCACAGCAGACCACTGGAGAGTGCACAGCACCTTCTCCCCACTATACCTAGGAAGGGAATGTGGATGGAGAGAGGTATGACCTGTTTTCTGCCTCTCTCCATCAATGCCCCCTTTGGAGAGTCTAGTGCAGTAGCTGAGGGCAAAAGGGCACTACT
Source organism: Chelonia mydas (assembly GCF_015237465.2). NCBI lineage: Eukaryota > Metazoa > Chordata > Testudines > Cheloniidae > Chelonia > Chelonia mydas. Next base: position 183,478,114 of record NC_057851.1, read on the forward strand.
GTGTCTGACTCCTGCATGGTGATAGAAAGGAGAGGAGGTTTTTTGTATCCTGTCCTGTCTTGATATAATTTCAGGATCAGGCCCAGTATTATTCAAATTATTATATAATTGGGAACTCTGATGTGTACAGTTGCAACACACACACAATAGGAACTCTTTTATATTTATATTTACAAATATAGTTCAGTAATACATTTAACACAGTCACAAACACCCCAACTCAGTAAGATAGATAGAGATACTACAGAATGTACATCTGCACATCCATGTACCCACATCATCTCCTGTAGAACAACCTGAAATGTGAGCCATCATCTTCCTCATCACTATCACCTTCTCCATCATCACCAGTGGCCATCATTCTGGTACCTCCCAAGGACTACATCTCTTTCTCCTGGCGCCCCTAGGCTGGGATGCCACTTTTATAATACGTTACGCTGAGGCCACTATGTTTGATGCATATGCAGTATGGGATTTTTCCCCTTTTCCTTATTTGTATTTCCTCACCTTACTAATGTTGGAGTGTCTTTTTCCTATAGGTTAGGATATCAGTGATCTCAACTTATCATCACATATGTCCATTCATTACCATGGCCCTTTTGTGGTTAGGTATCACATTTGTTATTTCTGTTCTCACTGGTTATTTTGGTTCTTTTCAAGTTCCAAGTTGTGGTGTACCTGTTAAGTTTAAAAGGGTATGAATGTAGGAAAGCCCCTATGCCAACCTGCTTTAACGCATCCTCTATGTTAAAGGTCACAGCCATACATGGACCTTATGCTTTAGCTCATCACTATCTATCTAGCTGAAAGGCCCAAACATATGTATGCTAACTTTGCCTTAATTCAACATACAGGATGTGGCCTGCAGGTCCCTTGTGTTACAGCCAAAATATAATATAAACATATAAACCTATTATAATAAAACAAATAATGAAATCTATAAGAAAATAAGAAACTTATAAGAAAAGATATATAGGCAAGCAAGCAGGCTAGCCTTAGATGTATCTCACGTACCTGTTATGTACTTCAGTTCATTGCCAGCACACTTCTGTGGCTGAATTATGTACCTGTGGTCAGAACTTCCCCTTAAACTTTATTTTCAGCTCCCCAAATACTTGGGGTTTTCCGTTGGGCCATTTATCTGTGCAAAGTTTATCTGTTCAAAGTTCATAGGCCTCAGGCCTTATGCTAACTTGCTGAAGCTAATGTCTTACAGGATATAGGCCTGTAGGTTTCTTGCATTACTGCTGAATATAATGCAAAGCAGAATATAATGCAAAGCAGTGACTATAACAAAGGCAAACTAGTCCACTGGGCTACAGTGCGCGCACGTGCTTATGCAGGCACATATACACTGAACGCCCTGTTAGCAGGAACAGTTACCAAAGGTGGGTCTCTGTAAAACACCTGTATTACTAAATGAGCAATATGCATCAGCTCCAATTTATAGCCAAACACTTTTCATGAGAGATATCGTGGCTCTCATTCCTCTGGCCTGAGTGCAATAGCTTGGCTGACAGTTTGAATGTAATTAACTGAGTGTGTCAAACTATGGATGATCAGCAGGGATTCTAGAAATCCGTTTGCCATGGAAAAATACGAATTTTCCATTTTTACAGAGTTTCTTTAGTTTTTACATTTTGTGAAAAACAACAACAACAACATATATTAACTATTAACTAAATTTTACTGGAAGTACCAGTCACTTATTCAATGCAATGTAACCTCCCCCTCTTGTGGTTGATTTTTGAATACGCTTTAAATTTACATAGCTAAACATGCTCCAATAAACTGCTTCTGGCATATAGAAGTTACTCAATGGTGTATAGGAGTTCATGTTTTAATGCATCTCAAATATCACTTCAGCCTCCAGACAGGAGTAATTAAAGTTACGAAAAGATGCTAAAAACTTTAAAAACCACTCCTAAAGCTTGTGTCCCTGAGTTTGGCAAGGACAAATTTCACATTGATGGTAATTTGCTGTTCTATACTGTCTGCAGCAAGGCTGTAGATTATGTTTGAAGGTAGACAATTATAGGACATATGGAAAGCATTAAACATAAACTGAAAAGAAATGAAAACAAGAGGCTGAAACAGCAAGGCCATTGACAACAGTAAAGAAACAATGCACTATGACTGGATCATTCGATTAATTTTATTTTATTATAATGATTGATGGCACTGGTAGGCTTCAAACTTGCTTAAAAATTGTAAATATATCAATAAAATATTGTGTTCAATGATACCTATATATATTTTGCCTAGGGAAACTAAAATTCAGCGTTTCATTTTAATTGCAGAAAAACACGGATTTTAATGTTTTTTTACTGAAGAATTTTGGGTTTTGTACCATGGAAAACTAGGATCCCCGATGATTAGGGTAGATGGTATGGAGGTGGGTTGAGACTGAAATACCTGCTGGTGACCCAACCTACAGCACCTGATATCTAAGAGAGAGCAGTTAAGATGTTTGTTATCTGAGTCCAATCACTAGTAAAACAAGTGTACCCTTGTTCTCAGTGACCTTTAGGAAGTATTTTTTAATTAGCTATTGTCTGGACTTTGTGCTTCGATGCAAATAGAATCCACACTATTGGGCCATAGATAGGGCCCTACCAAATTCACGGTCCATTTTGGTCAATTTCACAGTCATTGGATTTTAAAAATAGTAAATTTCATTATTTCAGCTATTTAAATCTTATATTTCACAGTGTTGTAATTTTAGGGGTCCTGACCCATAAAGGACCTGGGGGGGGGTGTCACAAGGTTATTGTAGGAGGGTTGTGGTACTGTTACCCTTACTTCTGCACTGCTGCTGGCTGCGGCGCTGCCGTTAGAGCTGGGCAGGTGGAAAGCAGCAGCTGCTGGCCAGGAGCCCAGCTCTGAAGGCAGAGCCACCACCAGCAGCAGTGCAGGAGTAAGGGTGGTATGGTATGGTATTATCACCCCTACTTCTGCTCTGCTGTTGGCGGGACACTGCATTCAGAACTTGGTGCCCGGTTAATAGCCACTGCTCTCCAGCCATCCAGATCTGAAGGCAGCGCAGAAGTAAGGGTGGCAATACTGCAACCCCCCCTAAAATAACCCTGTGACTCCCCTGCAACTTCCTTTTGGGTTGGGACCCCCAATTTGAGAAACGCTGGTCTCCTCCGTGAAATCTGTATGGTATAGGGTAAAAGCACACAAAAGACCAGATTTCACGGGGGGAAACCAGATTTCACGGTCTGTGATGCGTTTTTCATGGCTGTGAATTTGGTAGGGTCCTAACCATAGAAAACAAAATGAGTAAATTATTATTCTCATATTAGCACCCAAGAGCATGCCAGGCACATCCCATGGCGTATAAAGGATCAGATTTCCCAGCCCGAGAAACTTAGACTGGCACCAACCCTGCTAGCTGATCTGCACAGGCAGGTTGGAGTCAGTGGGATTCCATGTAGGCACTAAGATCTGCTTGTATAAATCAACTTGTAGGCCTGAGGCCTAATTTTGTAGTGATAGGAGGGGGATGAGATAGCGGCAGGAAGGGCAGGGGCCATATCAATAAGGTGACATGGTTACTCAATAAGGCTACTGCCCAGCAAAATGGAGGAAAACCTTGATTGACTTATTATTATTGATTGATTGATTGATTGATTATGTGATAAAAGCACAGAATGAATAAGCAGGAGATCTACTTAGCAAGTTTCTTGGAGGCTGGAGTGTTCCATGAGAAGAGGGCAGCATGGGAAAAAGTTGTGAGAGAACCAAACAAACAGGGTATTGAGGCTGAGTGGAGTTGTTTGTTAGGTGTGGGGAACAAGTAAGAATGTGTCGGAGTATTGGGATGGGATTCATAACCAAATATTGCAGACACCATTGGTAATCCTCCTGGGGCTTCCTAGTGGAAATGACAGGTTTCAGAGTAGCAGCCGTGTAAGTCTAGTGGAAATGGGCACATTCAAAGAAATGAAGAATTAATTTCTCATCCGCTGGCAATTGCTAAACCAGTGATAACTTCTCAATGGGAAAAGAAAAATAGTCCAGAACTAGAGGAATGATTCCAAATGATTGTTATGGAAAAATGCATCAATTTTATGCCCAGCAATACAGATAGAGGACAAATACTTAGATGTTTGGTTGCCGTTTATTCAGTACTCAAAGTACATTTACTTGCGAAAACCTAGCACCTCTGTCTACCTTTAATGGCTTGATAGACAGGCCTAGGTTGGTAAATAGGAGTAGAGTCAGTAGTTACACATAGGCGAAGTTTAGGAGCGGGAGCGGGGGAGGGAGGGCATTGCCCGCTCCCAAACTGCAAGCCTCAAGCAGGCAGCCTGAGAGTGCAAAGTAATCAGTTCTGTCAGAATTTTGTTTATAAACAGAGTGATTAACAGGTGATTAAGATAAGAAAGGGCTGTTAGGATGTTTCCTAAAGTTAAATGAGCTGTTCCAAGTTTGGTGAACTGCAAAAAAGTAAGTAGCCTAAATCAGTGGTTCTCAACCAGTTTATCATTGTGGGCCGCAGGTTGAGAACCACAGCGCCCCCTACTAAAACTGGCACCATCCCCTATGCCCAGAGCTGGACCAGGAAAGGAGACCTGGGCACGGGCAGGGCAGCAGCTGGCAGCCAGACCCAGACCTCACGGGGCCAGGCAGCAGCCGGACAGCAGCTGGACCCTTTCCCCTAGCATCGCCGCGCATGGCCCAGCAGCTGGGACCTAAGTGCCACAGTGCACAGATGGGCAGCGGGGACCCCCGGCCCCGGGCCAGTAGCAGAGCACCCGGCGTGGGCTGACAGCCAGGACCCAAGAAGGGGGCTCAGGAGCGGAGCCTCACCTAAAACCTGGGTGCTGCAGCATCCCGGCACACCCCTAGTTCCCAGCACACTCCCCTTCCTTGCTGCCCAGAGCCTGCCCTACAAACGTACCCACAGACCCACTCTCCCGTCCCCTGCCCCCTGCAGCATTCACCAGCCCCCGGCTGGCAGGAGTACTGGTGCAGGCTGCAAGACGCTGTCTTACCGCCCCCTGCCAGACCAGAGCAGCAAATTTTGAATTTTTTTTAGCACACAGCTGGGCTGCAGCTGTGTGCTAATTGGCCACATGTAGGCCGTGGGTTGAGACTGCTGGCCTAAATGATAGAAAGTAATTGTAGATTTTTCTACAATTGTTTCAATTGTTGTATTCAAGTAACAAAGTTACTAATATCTTTCTTTGAGACAATAACTGCTTTTTTTAGACAAAAAAATGCAGTAGATCTAATCTACCTGGATGTCAGTAAGGCATTTGATATAGTTCCACATGAGAAATTATTAGCTAAATTGGAGAAAATGGGGATTAATATGAGAACTGAAAGGTGGATGTGGAACTGGTTAAAGGGAAGACAATAGCGGGTCATACTGAAAGGTGAACTGTCCAGCTGGAGGGAGGTTACTAGTGGAGCTCCTCAGGGATCAGTCTTGGGACCAATCTTATTTAACATTTTTATTAGTGACTTTGGCACAAAAAATGGGAGCGTGCTAATAAAATTTGCAGATGACACAAAATTGGGAGGCATTGCCAATACCAAGGAGGACCCAGACTATCATACAAGAAGATCTGGATGATCTTATAAACTGGAAATGGGATGATATTTAATAGTGCAAAGTGCAAGATCATGCATTTAGGGACTAACAAGAAGCATATTTGCTATAAGCTGGGGACTTATCACCTGGAAGTGACAGTGGAAGAGAAAGAGCTGGGTGTACTGGTTGATCACAGGACGACTATGAGCCGTCAATGTGATGCATCTGTGAAAAAGGTTAATGTGATCCTAGGATGCATCAGGCAAGGTATTTCCATCAGAGATAGGGAAGTGTTATTGCCATTATACAAGGCACTGGTGAGACCTCATCAGGAGTATTGTGTGCAATTCTGATCTCCCATGTTTCAGAAAGATTAATTCAAACTGGAACAGGTGCAAATAAAGGCTACTAGGATGATCTGAGGAATGGAAAACCTACCTTACAAGAAGAGACTCAAAGAGCTTGGCTTGTTTAGCCTAACCAATAGAAGGCTGAGGGGCGATATGATTGCTATGTATAAATACATCAGAGCGATGAATACCAGGGAGGGAGAGAAGTTATTTTAGTTAAGTGCCAATGTGGACACATGAACAAATGGAAATAAACTGACAATCAACAGGTTTAGGATTGAAATTGGTTGAAGGTTTCTAACCAGGGCCAGCTCTAGGTTTTTTGCCACCTCAAGCAAAAAAATTTTTGGCTGCCCCCCCCCCTTTTTTTTTTTGGCTTTTACACCATGTTTGCACTTTGCAATGTTTATTTTGTTTGTTTGACTGTTTAAAAATTTTTTAAAAATGAAAACAGAGAATTTGTAGTTAGTGAAATAAAACAATTTCCTACTAGTGTACTCATTTAATTTTAACAAAATCACAATTACAAACAATTTAGGTTCAACTATACACTATAATGAAAAACGTTAATGTCTTTCGATGTGCCCAGTTTCTCATAAATTAAAAGAATTTATATGAACTGAATTTTTCTGGTTTTTATACTTGCGTAGTCTTTTAATAATTCAATGAAATCTAAATTTTTTGCAATGGTACTTTCAATTGAAATTAATGCGAGTCCTGACAAAAAATTTTGACACATGGTGGACCTCAAATAATTTTTTAGTAATTTCAGTTTTGAGAAACTGCACTCACCAGAAGCCACTGATACTAATAGTTAAAAGAATGTGTAATGCTATAGCAGTGTTTAGAGTAAAAAAATCATTTCTTGTTATAAATTCTAATACTTTTAGAGGAGAAGTTTTAGGACTTATTAGCTCAGATAAAGCTATTAATTCATCATACAATTCTACTCCATCAGTGTCAGGAGTGTTATCAGTATGGAGCCCTAAATGTAGGTCTTGGCAGTGCTTCATGAGGTCTTCTTTGGAAAACTGATTTTTAATATTTCCAATATCATATAAAAATTCAAAAGTTTCACAATGACCATGCAACTGATAAAATCTTTCTTCAATGGAAGTTACAGCTACATCCAAAAACAAAAAACTACATCTTTGGTCTGTGAATACACTAATCATGATCTATTAATTTGTTCCCCATTTTTCATTTTTTTCTTCATACTGGATGACATAAATCAACTATTTGACTTATTAAATGAATATTCAAATGTAGGATCTAGTTTTGAAGAACCTTTTTTCACAATAATCATTAGCATTGCATCAGTAATTATTGTCGTCCATGCACTTGGATCCGATCCTGTATCAGTCTATCTACCTTCCAATAATTGTTCTTCAGTTTTAGATTTGGATAACAGTTCTTTGTTTCTGGACTCTTCAGCTGAAGAAGTAAATCTTTGGATGGATTGTGATTGTTCGTCTTTATCAGTTAGCGAAGATAATCTTTGGTCAAATTGTTGTTCATCTTTATCAGTTGATAAAGATAATCTTTGGTTCGATTGGTCTTCATCAGTTGATAAATAATCACTTTCAATGCATTGCTTAGAGCTTTCTCCTTGATTGTCGACTTTTTAAAAATACTTATTTGAAGTACGAGATAGTTTTTCGAATTCTTTTTACCGGTAGGCAGCACCAGAAAGTTGTTTTCATTTTCGTCCCGGCATTTTAGCCCTATAACCACTGGCACTGACGTGACATGGAAATTGGCGCGAATGGTGCCGATAGGGCGGCACAGTACACACAAGTAATCATGATTCCTGATTTAATTAATCAATAACCGTTAACGTTTACACATTTACGCACATTCACATTACGTGACCGTGACACAATATTTTTCACATCACACTCCTATCGCACTACTGGAGATTTTTTTGATCTTCATGTATTATTTTTTTTTCTGTACATTGGTGGATTTTTCCGGAAAAAAAGGATGGCCGGAATGCCGCCCCTGGAAATGTACCGCCCTAAGCATGTGCTTGCCTTGCAGGTGCCTAGAGCCGGTCCTGTTTCTAACCATCAGAGGAGTGAAGTTCTGGAGCAACCTCACAAGAGAGCAATGTGGGGCAAAATACCTAACTGGCTTCAAGACTGAGCTTTATAAGTTTATGGAGGGCATGGTATGACAGGACTGCCTACAGTGGCATGTGGCCCATCGGTGAATGCTTGTAGCAAAAATCCCCAATGGCTGGAGACGGGACACTAGATGGGGAGGGCTCTGAGTTACTACAGAGAATTCTTTCCCAGGTATCTGCCTGGTGGGCCTTGCTCACATGCTCAGGGTCTAACTGATCATCATATTAGGGGTGGAGAAGGAATTTTCCCCTGGGTCAGATTGGCAGAGACTGTGGGTTTTTGTTGTTGCTGTTGGGTGGGGGGGGGTTTTTGTGTTTTTTTTTTTTTTTTGCCTTCTTCTACAGCATGGGGTATGGGGTCACTTACAGATTTAAACTAGTGTAAATGGTGAATTCTCTGTCACTACAACTCTTTAAACCATGATTTGAGGACTTCAGTAGGACAGCCAGAGATTAGGGGTCTATTACAGGAGTGGGTGGGTGAGGTTCTGTGCCCTGCAATGTGCAGGAGGTCAGACTAGATGATCATGATGGTCCCTTCTGACTTTAGTAAGAGTACCTGAGAAAGAATATACATTACAATTTTAAACCTAACCAGTGTCCCTTAAGTGACTTGCCACAAGTTGTCAGAACATGTTAGTATTAGAAGAGCTGGGTGGGTCTGCTATTTATTTAATTTTCTTTCTTGATATAGGAATTAGATGCAATGCTCCTGTCAGATATTTCTAAATTATTTTCTGCAAAAACGTCAGAGTGTTCAGGTGCCTAAGTAGCCCCTGGAATCACAGTTAAAGTTGCAGGGTCCGTCCCCCCCTGCCAAATCTGAAATAGCTCCCCTGTGGGCAGGCACGGAATTCCTCCTCTTCCCGCCCTGTGGCCCCATCGGCCTGACTGGAGCCAACCTCCCCCAGTATAGAAGTCAAGCTATGCCTGTGTAGTTACATTCAGTTTAATAAAATCCCCAGAAACAGCATGTCCTGGATGGTGCAAAATGTCACTCTGTAACATGGTAATACCCTGATATATAGGAAGACTGGATGATAATATTACCACATAACTGTTCTTGAAGCAAAAAAAATATCATTTTGTTTGATATTTATGTGACAATGATTTGTAAATCTCTTAAAGCTTCCTCAGTAAATAAGTGGCTGGGGTGGGGGGAGTCTAGGTGAGCATACACACTGATTTCAGGGTTTTACTTTTCTGTATGTTATAGGGTGGAGGAAAGATTTGTGATATGGAGATGCTATCCAGCACCAAAACCCCAACTTCAACAACCCAAAACAATGGGGTGGGGATTCAGAGCTTGAACCTGAATCTAGATCTGTATCGGGCCCCATCTGCGTAATAGGCTGAACCATTAGATCTGAAATGCCCCCAAACATTGGTGGAGGAGAGGATTTCAAACCCAGCTCCCTCTTCCTGCAACTTGTTCCATGTGGGCCCACACGGAGTTCCAGTGATGTTGGTGGTGCTCCCCGAGCATGCAGGAATCTGCTCCCACAGTAGACGTTGCAGGATGAGGGCCTAAACATCTAACTAAACTTGGCATCTCCAGTAAATCTAGGGGGAAATTACATTGTTTTCTTAGTTGTGGGCACAGTATCCATAGACTACTAGTATATAATAGAATAAAAGTGGTTTTGAATGGCTGAAAAGCTATAAAACTATTCAGAATACAGGTCTGTACATTAGGAAGTTATTGATTTATATCTCATTCATTAATGATTTAATTACAAGTTATGGAATTTGTATAAATTCTGCCTTAAAAATATATCACACTTTTTCAGCAAGTAATATTATCAAAAATCCATAGTTGATGTATTATGTCAAAATGTAAGGATTGAAATGAACCAATGCATTTATTTATAATAAAGCAAACAATTTTACTATATTTTCCTTATAGGGGACATTGAATGGATTAAAAGTATTCCACCAAATGTGATTTTGACATTAGGAGGAAACATATTCCCAGAACACTAACAGTATGTGGAGCTGTTATTCACTCCTGGATCTAATAATGCAACCGTGAGGACTACTAAGCCACTGGACGCTGACACCCTTGAGGTAACCTGTTGATCACATTTAAGGCTTAGGTGTAATTTTTTTGACAGTTCAAAGGGTAAAAGGCTATACACATTTAAAGTGCTCAGCTACCCTCTGAGCGGGGCTGTACACCAAAAAGTGACTCAGTAAAAAGCATCCTGGGCTTCCTGGTCCGTCTCTCAAAGATTTCTTGATTAAATGCCTTGGTTTACAAGCAATAAGCAGTTTTCTGTAACGGCCAGCCCAGCAAACTCAGCTGGAGTTTTTCCTTCTTATGCATCATCAACAGTAATAAAAGTCCTGCAGGCTAAATTAGGACCAGTCTTCCCACATCTTCAAATTGTAGCCTCAATGAAACCTGTGCAACCGCACTGCCTGTTGTAATAATTGAGCCTTCAGATTTACCCCAATTTACAGCTATTAGTGTTGTACAGTAACAAGGTCACAATAACACCTTTAACTCTCTGGTCCCATTTATTCTATTAAAATTTATACAACACGCCTTCAAAGAGGGATGGAAAAGATATAACTAATTAGAATGGAGGCTCTGATCCTACAAACATTTATACACATGCTTAACTTCTCACATTTGAATAGTTTAATTGGCTTCTGTTGGTGATGTATAGAAGGGCTAGAACCCCCATCTTTCTCCCAGGCTAGCTCTGCAGGGTGAATAGGAATACATAAAGCAATAATAATGTGGTTTTGTCACTGAAGTTAGCAGATATGCCTCTGAATCTAGAGAGAGAGCAGAAGAGGCCCATTTGTACTTTTCAGAATAAAATGGCACTTTAACGAGTATATGTTTTAAAAACAAGGCTTCCAGTTCATGTAATAATTGATTTTTACCAACAAACTTTAATCTTATTTCACATTCAGATTTTTTTTTCAAACAAATACAAATATTTACATGCCAATTTTATGCCACTAATCGGAGGCACTAATATTGGGAATGGTGTGGGTGCATATTAAAGGTTGTTGAATGGCATCCAATTAAAAATGACAATAAATCCATTGTAATAGGTTCTCTGCAGTACAAGAAAAAAGATTTTTAACATAATTTATTCAAATAGGAAAATTAGCTAAGATATTGTACTGTAAAAATCCCACCACCACGTATGCCGTGACTGTGGAGCCAGATGCCAACAATATTTTTGGATCATATTGCTATTTATTTATTGACAGAAACACATATCAACAATTGTATTATAACTTCATGGATAATAAGAATGATCAAGAACAAATGATTTAGTAAATGTTTCTTTCTTTTTTTTTTCCAGAACAGCTACCTTTTTTATGATATTTTTTGCCAAAGGACTGGGATAGTAAGTAAAAGGCATTATATATCTACAGAATTATTTCCCCTTCTAAGTGTAACATAATTAAGTGATTGTTATTTTCCCAATAGCGCTACCCTTTGGCAGATATTTTCTTGAGAATTGTTAGAGCATATAACAGAACATATATTTGTTTTAAAGCTACCAAGTTGAATAAAAATATTGTCTTTGTGAAACCGAATACAAGTTTTAAAAATAAAGCAACTTTCACAAACCTGTCACCAGCTTAATAAGCAATGCTAGTCTTCTTTTTCACTGCTGAGTTACATTGGGAGTGCCATGTGTTAAATAAACGTTTGAAACTGAAAGAACATCTTTTGTGTCCCTTTGAAGCTACTGTTTGATATGATGACACGTACGACAATTGTTGGCCATTCCCAGCTGCTCTTGCTAAATATCTTTTGTTTCCATTATTAAGAATGAAAAACTGAAGAATGCACGTAAATTATTCTTAAATGATATAAATGACAATTCTCCAGTATTTCTGCAAACCCACTACAGCGTTTCAATATCAGAGGTAGGAAATGATGTTTATGGTCACACATAGCAAGTGTTAAAGAAATCTTGATTTTTTTAATTACTATTTTGGGGCCAGATCATATCTGGCCCTAATGCATCCACTCAGAGAAGTTAGATGAAGAAAGTACCCCACAAATTCTTGTGTAGCTTCCCCTAATCTTGGCTGGGGCTTGGAGAGGTGAGCAGGGGCTGCATGCACAGTATTCCCTGCCTGAGCAGGTGGATGGGATGGGGAATGGGCAGAGCCCTCGACATGCTGATAAGTGGAGCTGAGTTAGCACATGTTGGGAGGAGTGATTTGTACCTGCAAAGGGGGTGCTGAAGATTATTTCCTTCCGGGAGTAAGGAAGGAAGAGGGAAGAATTTGAGACTTAGACTTCTGATGTTCTTTGTTTCATCTAGGCAACTGAAGTAAATCTGACAGTAATAAAAGTGGAAGCTCAGGATAAAGATCTGACACCTGATTTCAGCATCATTAGTTACAGTCTTTTGGTAAGTGCCTTTCATTTCTCATAGATTCTGAATATCAAGCTATCTTTAATAATTCAAATACACACCAGGTCCTGGACTGTCCTGTCACCATGCTGCACAGTATTACCACTGAAAAGGTGCCAAAAGCCAGCATCAGAAGGATTACCATAGTGTAAGGGGATCATCCAGGGACAAAAAAGCTAGCAAAACAGCTCCTACTCCAACCCCCACCCTGTGGTCAGTGTAGGAAGATGTGGGGTCTGACCAGGGGTTTCCTATGCCCTACGGATCAGCCAGTTGAGCAAGCACAAGTTACAACAGGCTGAAAGCTGTTCTAACCTATGCCAGGGGACCAGCCTGGTACACAGCTGGCCTAGGATCTTAAAGCCATCTTTGCTATCCCCACCCAGAGGTTTGCTCTCTCTGGGTACTGTTCGACACAGGGATTCTTTCAGTCAGCCGCTTTTACATGGTCCTCTACCTGCCCAATGGAACGAAATAATTCATAGTGAATAATTTGTCAGAGAAATGTAGCCTCTATTTTTCTTAATCCGTTGTCCATGAGCAGCTTATGATTTTCTTTTATCCTTTTGTTATCCAAAATTGTTTGGGGAATCATTGTTATGAAAAGTTCTTTGGGTCAGGGTCCTTAACTTGTGTAAATCATTGTAGCTCAGTCCAAGTCGATGGAGCTATGACATTTACACCAGCTGAGGATCTGGCCCTTTGTATGGAGATGGTCTGTGAGCCATGCTTTGCAATTGCTCAATATTAAAAATTCAAGTTATGTTGGTTTGTTTTGATCGGATACATAGGACACATTGTATTGTTTTTGTTCCTTGCTTGGATGAGTGTAACTCTTAGACTCAGTTTTCTAGTGTGAATACTGGCAGTTCAAGATCTACTGTCCACGGATATTCTGTAATATTCAGTTTTTCTGAAAGCATTTCCGCCACTAAACCCATTTTCTATAATATTTATGGAAAACTGCTGCAAAGGGGGCACAAGCACAGCTGAAGAAACTTGAGGAATTTTTTTATTCAAGCAAATACTCTGCAAATGTTTTGAGGTATTCATCAAGTTCTAATTATCATGACCTTTTTACAAACGAGGAAATTGAGACACAGAGAGGTTAAGTCAACTTGGTTAAGTTCTGCTTTAACCACTAGATTCATTGCCTCCCCTCATAGTTAGTTGTTCTTTCACACTTTTTTGTCAGTCTTTTACTGCCAAAGAGAGAACCTCATAGAGTGAAACTAATGTATCACAAAATTATTATTCTGATTGCCAAATTATGCAAACAACTTCCTTTATTTAAGCAGGGAAATAAACTTACAAGGAGAACCCCTGACAAGTTAAAACATGTGTGTTACGTAGTGCTTTAAATACTACACCCGTTAATGCGGTGGAAATTAATGTGATTGCAAAGAGAACATTTCTCTTAGTCACAGTAATGTACACAGCTTCTAAGAAGTAAAGCTTTAGAGATTCAATGACTGTGATTGAAATAATCTGCTCTTTTACTATATAATATTTAAGGGTTTTCAGAACGTTTCTATTAATTGGCAGTGCATTTTAGACCTTTGACATATAAGGCCAGATCCTTAGCTGGTGTAAATTGAAGTCAGTGGGGCTACATCAAATTATACCAGCTGTGGATCTGGCCTTTGCTGTCTGAACTGATTAATTTAATTGATTTCAATACTTACAAGTAGAAAAGGCTAAGAAGGAGCCACTTCACAGCTGACTCCCCATCATGGGAATTCCAAAGAAGCTCTGAGTTTTGTCTTGTCTGTTTTCCTTTGGTGATGCAGATGAGGAAACATTATGTGATGCCTTGTGCATTGTAATTTTCCAAGAGAGAGAGTTACTAATCAGTTATGCAGATGTGACATTTTTAATGCCAATGTTGATCTAATAACAGTATTGTAAAGCATGATATCTTCTCTTATTTCCATCATGTTTCAGAGTAGCAGCCGTGTTAGTCTGTATTCGCAAAAAGAAAAGGAGTACTTGTGGCACCTTAGAGACTAACCAATTTATTTGAGCATAAGCTTTCGTGAGCTACAGCTCACTTCATCGGATGCATCCATCATGTTACACATTACTTTTTGTCATAAATTAGTTTGAGATTATGAAACTATGGCATGTTGGTTACAGAGACAAGAAGGGAGACTAGTGATCTTGCCTTGCAGATGTGATGTAAGCTAAGTAGGTGACTGCCTTCTACAGCAGACACTGACAGAGCTCAGTAAAGAAGGGAACAGAATAGCTCCGAGACCATGGCTGTCACTCACCAATAGGTCAGTCCATAAGCTCTATTCTCCAGATGTGGAGATTCTTTCCACCTAGGTCTGCCCTGCACAAAGGCCCCTTGTTTCTGTTCAGCTGTATGCAGCAGTAGCAGCAGCTGGTACACCTAATTCCAAAATGCATCCCATAATACTTTGTGCTGGCTGCCTCTGAAGCACTGCTGCAATGGGGCTATGGTTTAGGATCCTGCTCCTACTATAGCCAATAGCAGATTTTCCACTTCAGTGAATTCAGATCAGACGCTAAATGTTCCCATCACATGGGACTGAACAGAAAGATGGATACTGTTCTGCAAGAAGGGGGAAGTGCTCTGTTTCTGTGGGTCAAAGAATTTTGAGTGGCTCTGCCAGTTCCATAAATAGTGGGTCAGAAGGGCACGTTGTTCCACTTATTCACCTATTCTGTTTTGCCTCCTGTCAGCTGTGCAATACAAGCGTGTGCCAACAGAAAAGATGGAATCTGTTAGGGGGAAACTAGTATCTTACAGCATGATGGGGTGGGGTTTGCTCATTCCCTGATGATGGGACGATGTCCAGTAAGGAAAGTGGTGAAAGAAAAAAGCATGCATTTTTTCTAACAATTGTACAAATCCATGTGAACCATATAACTAATTCATTTAATAGGGTCCAAACTCTGATTACTTTCACATAAAGGAAGGGGATGGGAACATCACGCTGAAAAAAGTTTTGGAATACAAGAAGATCAACAGTTTCAATCTAACGGTACAAGCTAAGGTATGCCACATTAAGAATACATCCCATGTGCAGGATGAACCACTTTCTCCAGTACGTAACTGTGTCTCAGCTTCACAGGTTGCTAATTCCCACTAGATTTTCTAGATCTCAGTTAGATCTAGATCTGAGAAATACCTATCTGATAGGAAGAGATACAATGCCAATATTTTGCCTGACTCCAGCACTTCCATTTGAAGAGCTCACAGCCCTTTACAGACATAACTGTATTGAGTCTTACAGCATCCCTGTGAGATAAATATTAATATCAGTATTTTCCAGAGAGGGAAGCTCGGGTACAGAGGGCAGATCACTGAATCCCTTACACTCGTGAGGAGTTATTCATACGAGTAGTTCCATTGTCTTCACCAGTATGGATGAAGTCTTTGCAATGCAGCCCAGAAAGATTAATATGAGTGAGTTGCCCAATTTCACACAGCAAGTTTCTGGCAAAGCCAGGAATAACACCAGAGCTCTTGTCTCCCAGTTGTATATTTTAACCATTAGACCATGCTTCCTCTAAACTCCTGCAGGTTTTTATACATTCTTTGAGGCCACGCTCCTGAGCAGAGGTCTCAGAAGATTCTGAAAGAGATCTCTCCACTGAACGTCCACTCACACAATATCATACATTTATTTCTGTGTTGTATTTGTGGCGGGATACCTGACATCCATCTATTATGTCTATGGTATGTTTTTACTGCTCATAATTCCTTCATATAGTCACTTAACCACTCTATACGAGCTCCTTTATCCTTTCTGAGTGTGCATCATCCACTGACATCTGGCATTCTTGCCAATGTGTCTATTATTATTTATTTTATATTACCATAACGCTTAGGAGCCCCCGTCATGGACTGTGACCCCATTGTGCTAGGGGCTGTATGGACACAGAGTAGGAGATAGTCCCTGCCCTAAACAGCTTACAATCTAAATAGACAAGACAGACACAGGGTGGGTAAGAGGGCAGAACACGCAGCGTGAACAATGAGATGGTAGCAAATGGCATGCTAGTGCCACAGTTGTTTGGAGGTGGAGGGTATTTAGGACAAGCTAAATGGAAGGAGAGGGGACATTGAAGGGAAGGGGGTGAGTGGACAAGGAAGTGGAGAATAGGATAAGAAGAGTAACACTGAGATGAACAGACTGTGAAGGCAGAGGAGGGGGTGAGTTGGAGCAAACAGCCAATCAGCAAAGGATCAAGAAAGTCCAGTCAAAACTGTAGAAAGTTCTCAATGTCCAAAGGACCCTGCTTTGGCTGCTTCTGCCCGTACTGGCTGGAGTCTTTGGCTGGCTCCTCTTTGCAGCTTTCTTTCAAGTCCACATGGTGGGAAGGAAAGACATCACCTGGGTCCCAGCGCCCCCATAAAGTGGGCGGAGTCTCTCTGGGTTCAGGGCAAACGTGGCCCTGGCTGGGCCTAATTTTCCCCACTACACCCCAGTGCAGTAGTCCCTGCCTTGGCTGTTTCTGCCCCTGTGGACTGGAGTGTGGGAACATTTGTGTATTTACTTAAATTTTATGCCCTTTGGGGAAAGAACCATCTTTTTGTTATGTGTGTTTGCAGTGCCTAGCACAATGGAGCCTCTAGGTGCTACTATTATAAAAATAATACATAATAATATTTATTCAAGAGAATTATCTGGATTCTTAGAAATGACAAACTCAGATAAGATCAAACTACTTGACCAGAGATACAGATACGGTAAAGCACATCACTATATTCTGTCACATCCTCCACTGGAATTATCCATATGGAAGGTGAATGATTCTGGTCCCATTGATGTAATGTTCCTCGTTTTCTTTTTCCTTTTGGCATACAGGAAAAACTTGGAGTCAACAACGGCACAGCATCATTGCTAATTCATGTATGGGATTATGATACAATGAACTCCTATTTCAATCAATCAATGTACAAAGCAACAATCCTAGAAAACAAGGTAGCAGCTTTTTACTACATACTACAAATGTAAAATGGTTTATTTGCATTACTTTCGCATTCATGTACAGTAAACCATACATATATCCAGTGTCATATCTTATACATATCGTTTACTCTGAGAAAGTTCACCTTTTCATTGTCCAAAATGATCATGATTTTACAACCACTGTACTGTTTTCCTTTTTTAAAACACATTGCTGCTTTTATTAGGACTATAACTGAGGCTCCCTATAACATAGATTGTCTTCCAGGAAATGAGTAATACTGCTATTGTCTGTATTCTTAATGTGAGCTTCATCACTGAGTACTCTGATGTAGTCCAATGTTCCTTAAAAGGGCACAATACTGTTCATAAAGTGCTTTGTTCATAATTTTCCACCATGAAAACTGGAAGAGAGTCATAATATTGTCAAGGTTCCAGTGCTGACTATGTATGATTTATGGCCACATTTGAATCTTGTTTTCAGGATGAAAATTGTAATTTATTAATTAATATTAGAAATCAATCATGTATAGCACAGGCAGGAATGTCTGTGAGGGGAGGGCTCCTGCCTCATACTGGGAATGAGGGGCGATCAACAGGTTATCTCAAGTGCTTATATACAAATGCACAAAGCCTTGGAAACAAGCAGGGAGAACTGGAGGTCCTGGTGATGTCAAGGAACTATGACGTGATTGGAATAACAGAGACTTGGTGGGATAATTCACATGACTGGAGTACAGTCATGGATGGTTATAAACTGTTCAGGAACGACAGGCAGGGCAGAAAAGGTGGGGGAGTAGCACTGTATGTAAGGGAGCAGTATGACTGCTCAGAGCTCCGGTACGAAACTGTGGAAAAACCTGAGTGTCTCTGGATTAAGTTTAGAAGTGTGTGCAACAAGAGTGATGTAGTGGTGGGAGTCTGCTATAGACCACCGGACCAGGGGGATGAGGTGGATGAGGCTTTCTTCCGGCAACTCAAGGAAGCTACTAGATCGCATGCCCTGATTCTCATGGGTGACTTTAATTTCCCTGATATCTGCTGGGAGAGCAATACAGCGGTGCATAGACAATCCAGGAAGTTTTTGGAAAGCGTAGGGGACAATTTCCTGGTGCAAGTACTAGGGGAGCCAACTAGGGGGGGCGCTTTTCTTGACCTGCTGCTCACAAACCGGGTAGAATTAGTGGGGGAAGCAAAAGTGGATGGGAATCTGGGAGGCAGTGACCATAAGTTGGTTGAGTTCAGGATCCTGACGCAGGGAAGAAAGGTAAGCAGCAGGATACGGACCCTGGACTTCAGGAAAGCAGACTTCGACTCCCTCAGGGAACAGATGGCCAGGATCCCCTGGGGGACTAACATGAAGGGGAAGGGAGTCCAGGAGAGCTGGCTGTATTTCAAGGAATCCCTGTTGAGGTTACAGGGACAAACCATCCCGATGAGTCGAAAGAATAGTAAATATGGCAGGCGACCAGCTTGGCTTAATGGTGAAATCCTAGCGGATCTTAAACATAAAAAAGAAGCTTACAAGAAGTGGAAGGTTGGACATATGACCAGGGAAGAGTATAAAAATATTGCTCGGGCATGTAGGAAAGATATCAGGAGGGCCAAATCGCACCTGGAGCTGCAGCTAGCAAGAGATGTCAAGAGTAACAAGAAGGGTTTCTTCAGGTATGTTGGCAACAAGAAGAAAGCCAAGGAAAGTGTGGGCCCCTTACTGAATGAGGGAGGCAACCTAGTGACAGAGGATGTGGAAAAAGCTAATGTACTCAATGCTTTTTTTGCCTCTGTTTTCACTAACAAGGTCAGCTCCCAGACTGCTGCGCTGGGCATCACAAAATGGGGAAGAGATGGCCAGCCCTCTGTGGAGATAGAGGTGGTTAGGGACTATTTAGAAAAGCTGGACGTGCACAAGTCCATGGGGCCGGACGAGTTGCATCCGAGAGTGCTGAAGGAATTGGCTGCTGTGATTGCAGAGCCCTTGGCCATTATCTTTGAAAACTCGTGGCGAACGGGGGAAGTCCCGGATGACTGGAAAAAGGCTAATGTAGTGCCAATCTTTAAAAAAGGGAAGAAGGAGGATCCTGGGAACTACAGGCCAGTCAGCCTCACCTCAGTCCCTGGAAAAATCATGGAGCAGGTCCTCAAAGAATCAATCCTGAAGCACTTACATGAGAGGAAAGTGATCAGGAACAGTCAGCATGGATTCACCAAGGGAAGGTCATGCCTGACTAATCTAATCGCCTTTTATGATGAGATTACTGGTTCTGTGGATGAAGGGAAAGCAGTGGATGTATTGTTTCTTGACTTTAGCAAAGCTTTTGACACGGTCTCCCACAGTATTCTTGTCAGCAAGTTAAGGAAGTATGGGCTGGATGAATGCACTATAAGGTGGGTAGAAAGCTGGCTAGATTGTCGGGCTCAACGGGTAGTGATCAATGGCTCCATGTCTAGTTGGCAGCCGGTGTCAAGTGGAGTGCCCCAGGGGTCGGTCCTGGGGCCGGTTTTGTTCAATATCTTCATAAATGATCTGGAGGATGGTGTGGATTGCACTCTCAGCAAATTTGCGGATGATACTAAACTGGGAGGAGTGGTAGATACGCTGGAGGGGAGGGATAGGATACAGAAGGACCTAGACAAATTGGAGGTTTGGGCCAAAAGAAATCTGATGAGGTTCAATAAGGATAAGTGCAGGGTCCTGCACTTAGGATGGAAGAATCCAATGCACCGCTACAGACTAGGGACCGAATGGCTAGGCAGCAGTTCTGCGGAAAAGGACCTAGGGGTGACAGTGGACGAGAAGCTGGATATGAGTCAGCAGTGTGCCCTTGTTGCCAAGAAGGCCAATGGCATTTTGGGATGTATAAGTAGGGGCATAGCGAGCAGATCGAGGGACGTGATCGTTCCCCTCTATTCGACACTGGTGAGGCCTCATCTGGAGTACTGTGTCCAGTTTTGGGCCCCACACTACAAGAAGGATGTGGATAAATTGGAGAGAGTCCAGCGAAGGGCAACAAAAATGATTAGGGGTCTAGAGCACATGACTTATGAGGAGAAGCTGAGGGAGCTGGGATTGTTTAGTCTGCAGAAGAGAAGAATGAGGGGGGATTTGATAGCTGCTTTCAACTACCTGAAAGGGGGTTCCAAAGAGGATGGCTCTAGACTGTTCTCAATGGTAGCAGATGACAGAACGAGGAGTAATGGTCTCAAGTTGCAATGGGGGAGGTTTAGATTGGATATTAGGAAAAACTTTTTCACTAAGAGGGTGGTGAAACACTGGAATGCGTTACCTAGGGAGGTGGTAGAATCTCCTTCCTTAGAGGTTTTTAAGGTCAGGCTTGACAAAGCCCTGGCTGGGATGATTTAACTGGGACTTGGTCCTGCTTCGAGCAGGGGGTTGGACTAGATGACCTTCTGGGGTCCCTTCCAACCCTGATATTCTATGATTCTATGATTCTATGATTTTAAAAAGTCTTCAGTGATGTACTGTTGCAAATCACCTTTTCCAGACTGGCACTCTGCCTACTCTCCCAGAGAAGATTGTTGCTAAAGATGGAGACATAGGTATAAATGAAAAAGTATCGTACAGCATCCAACATGGTAAGAGTCTTTATTCTCTGCTGGATGCATAAATTCAAGCAGTTGCCTATTATGCTAAGACCAGTGAAGATGATGATAATGAAGTGCAGTGAACAGGCAGGTTATAGCTTTCTCCACATACACATCGATATTTAAAATGCTGATTTGTAAGTAAAAATAACATACTTCTGAGCCATGTGTAGGGTGCAATTTTCAAAAGCATATATGTGACTTAAGAGCCTGTTGAAAATGGAACTTAGGGCCAGATTTTAAAAGGTATCTACCTACCTAAAGATGCAGATAGAAACCTAGTGGGATTTTCAAAAGCACCACAAGGCATTGCTCTGCTCAGCATTGTAAGGCCTAAGTGACTTAGACAGATAAGTCCCGTTTTCAAAACTAACTTAACTACTTAGGAGACCAAACCCTATTGAAAATCCATGGGATTTACGTTCCTAAGTAGAACAGGTTGGGAATTTTTCCACTGAATGTTTTTTGCCAAAAATGCTGACTAGTCAAAACCTAAACTGATCATGGGAAAGGGTAGATTATGACAAATTACCCAGTTTGAAGGAATGTTGGGAAAAAAGTTTTTAAATTGTTGAAAGGTCCTGGTTCAACATTTTTGAAGTTAAAAGTTTCAGGGATTTGGTTCGAAATGGCTTTTTGTTTCAAAATTTAATGTAGTTTCTATTAATTTTTTTTAAAAAGGGCAAAATTGAAATGAAACATTTCAAAATTATCAAACTAAAATGTTTCATTGGACCCAAACCAAAATGTTTTTCAGTTTGTTGTTCATAAAATTTTATGAGATTTCAACTTTTTGTCCCAGTGCAGGATGGGAAACATTTTTGAAATCTTGAAAATTCTCGCAGGATGGGAAAACTGTTTCCTGATTAGCCCTTCTCCTAACTCATCTAGGTGCTTTACCGCTGGAGTCTAACTTTTGAAAAATGGGCGTCTCTTTTAGTCCCAGAGGTGGTTCCTCCAGCGGAGGGTTGAAGTAGATGGGTGGGGTAGTGGGGAGCTGTGTACACTACTAGTGCAATGCTGTACCTGCTCCATGGACAAATAGAGGTTTCCAGTCGTCGGCTCACTCAATCTGACACCTTTCACATGCATAAAATTCACCTTACAAATAAAAAAAGAAATAGAGTGCTGAGTGCAAGCAATTGGGCAAGGTGGAAGTGATCCTGATGAATGCATGGAGGATGCAAAGCCAATGTTTACTGTGCCAACATTTGAGACTTGTTCACAGCAATGTGATTGCCTGTCACATGGCTTCTTGCAGCTCTTTTCCTACAAGAGAATTTGTCTGATGTCTGATTTAATCAGGCTGCTCTAGTAGCCTTGTGGGAGTGCAATGCTTTGTCACACAGGAGGCCCATGTTTGGCTTCTCAGTTCCTATGGGCTCACTCTGACCCCAGCAGGAGAAAGCCCAAGCAAGGGGCCTGATTCAAAACTCATTGCACCCAGTGAAAACCCTCCCATTCTCTTCAGTGGGCTTTGAAAGAGGCCCAGTCTCCCAAGAGGGTCATGTCCAGGTTTCTTGCTGCAGAAGGAGTCATTACAAAGCACAGTCCTTGAGGGAAAGAAAATGGAAATAATGGGAGGCCCTTGGAATCCAAGTGTGCTTCATAAGATTTTTTTAAAGGACAATGGCAGTTCTCATGGAAGCTTCTTCCCATCTATAATGTCTGGTACATTTTGGCATACCTGAGAGGACACCAGAATTACACCAGGACTGGATCAGTTCTGCAGATAGGATTTATTTGCACTAGCCGATAGCATCTTGTTTTCATTCCAGTGGACCCTCCAGGTTACCACAGCACTTTCTCAATTGAGGCTGACAGTGGAGTGCTGGAATTAAAGACCCCAATTGACAGAGAGAATTGCTCCTTCCTTACTGTTGAGATTAAGGTAATGATCATATTACAGCAGAGCATGTTGAATATTAAGAGTTTGAATTTCATAAAATAAAATTGGAGGTTATTATTGTTACTATTGTTGTTAATAATCAGCAGCATTAATTTGTATTATAGCTGTGACAAGGGGGCCAGTCAGGATTGCGGTCCCATTGTGCTGGGTACTGTAAAGCACAGAATAAAAGACAATTCCTGCCCCAAACAGTATATTTTGCCATGTTGTTCCAATCACTTGGAGTTGGTGAATATTATCAGTCTATGGAATTCATGGAATTAAACTCTGTTTTCTAGGCTACTCAGCAGGACAATGATCTTAAAACAGCTAACACGATAGTGTTGGTTACTATCCAAGATCTGAATGACAATCCTCCAGAATTTCCACAATCAAGTTATATGGTCTCGGTTCCAGAAAACTCCCCAGATGGGACAATGGTGCTTCAAGTAACCGCCACTGACAAAGATGAGGTAAAATGTCAATTCTGTGGGACAGATGCAAACATTACCTCTCAGATGTATAAAATTATACACTTGACATTACACAGCTATGGTGTATAGTCATAAAACGTATCCTGAACTTATGTAAATTACCCAAATATATTTAACCGAAACAGACACGGAATCTCATGATCCAAAGCGTTAAAACTGTTTTGTACCTCAGTTAAAATGGGAAAAATATATTTTAGTCTTTGTGAGGAAATGCATTGCCTTGGAAAATCTCTTAATTTCAAATAGATATAAGAGTATGATGATGTATTTAGTTATTTATTTATTTGTATTGTGGCGCATGGCTCTGGCATTTGGGGAGGCTGGCATGAGTGCCGGAAGCTCCCCTGGTGCCCAGACTGTGGCCCCACCCCCTGCTTGGCCCCAAGGTCTGCCCCCGCTCAGCCTCCTCCCCCTGTGCCCTAGGCCACGATCCTGCTTGGCCCCCTTGCCCACCGCTTGCTGTCGTTGCTCACTCCTCTCCTTTGCAGCGAGCAGAGAGCAGGGGGTCCTTGGGGGAGGAGGGTTGGAGGATAGGAGCAACTCGGCAAGCAGCGGGTGATGGGCGCCTCGGAGGAAGGGGCAGAGCGAGGACGGGCCTCAGGGGGGAGTGTTGGAGCAGGGGCAGGAAGAGGAGCAAGGCAGGCAGGGCATGGGGGAAGAGCGGAAGCAAGGCCTCGGGGCAGAGAACAGGTGGGGCCATGGACCAGGCTGTTTGGGGAGGCTTAGCCTCCCCTGGCCTATTATGCCCGCCACCCATGCCAGGTCCCCATTGCTAGTTGCTGTACAAACACAGAACAAAAAGATGTTCCCTCCCCCAAGGGGCTTACCTTCTAAGTATAAAACAAAAGAACAGATAGATACAGACAGACAAAGGAATACAAGTAAACAATGAGATAATAGTATAACAATAATGATATTTATGAAGCGACCCCAGGCCAGGTGCTTAGAGCACTATACAAAAGCCATAATACAAATACATTATAAAAGCTTTTAAAAAGACAAAAATAATAGTCGCAAGTATCTTCCTTTCGATATGCACCTGTACCTTTACATACAGTGTACACCTTACCCAGTACACTAACAGAATTACATCTGGTTGCTGCTATTTAGGAAAATGTTTTGGGGAGTTTTAAAGGCCTCTCCTTTAAGATTCAAGGCAGTGTAAAACACTGGGCACTGCAAATTTCAGCCACAGCAGATGCTCATCATTTCTGTTCCTATTACTTGAAATAGGACCCACTTGCTGTTCTAATTGTATATGACTTATTCAAGTAAAACTCCCACTAACGTCACTAACAGTTTGCCTGAATGCAGTTTTCCTAAAAGTAGTGGGCAAATGATGGCTGCTGTAATGTGGGTACACAGGAAGCCCCTTCAACCACTAGTTTTCCTGGCTGAGGGTGCATATGGGGCTGTCTAGCTCTGCCATCGGCCTTCGAGGGAGCATAGGCAGGACAGAGGCCATGGCCCCACCCCTACCCACCAAATAGGCTTCACTTGTGAAAGGACCGTCTATACTTATTGAATAGGTATATCAAGGTATACCCAGCACACTGTCACCCAGCACCTGTGTGAGGACCCAGAGAAAGATACAGAGACTCCAATTCTGCATTGTTACAGCCTCTTTACACCTCTTCTGTCATCGCCTCACTGGGGGATTCCCCAAGTCCTGGAGGATTCCACTGGAAAAAAACGGAAAATGTACTGAGACCACTATGCTGCCATTTCTTGTAGCCCCTACTGTAGGGGCATGCTAGAGGAAAGAGGGCGTGTAACCAGAGTGCACTCCACTCCATCTAGTCCAGGTTTTAGCATAGTCCAGGGGGGACCATTGCAGCTAAGGCATAAGTTTGATCTGCCCCTGGAGTTGTTCTAATTTGCAGTAGGTGCAGAACTGACTCTTGGCACCCTAGAATCTCGGGGGTGCATAGGGATTCCTGAGATATGCAGCTGAAAATATGAGTGTCACCGTGCCTCAGTGGGTCACAGAATACCAGATTCAGGACAAACTGCTGAGAAATGGGGCAGACCCACCCCAAACTGGTGGTTATTCTTCCATAAGATATACCAAGCCAATAACAAAAACAAACTTCTACCTCACCACATTGGTTAGCAAGAAATGCAGTCTTCTTAGGTATCCCAGCCTTTGTTTCACCACCCAGACACTAGACTGAATGATGAGTGGTGATTTAAAACCAATTTCATCAAACAAAGGGTTCTTCTAATTTCAAGAGATCAACCATGTAGCCAGGTCAATATATAACTCAGATCTTACCCATTAATCACGCTGTTGCCAGTCCTTTAGTATCTAATATCTAAAGGTTTATTTATAAAGAAAAGAAAAAGAAGAGAATTATAATGATCAAAGAAAACAATATTTACACACATTGCAAAGTTTGCAGATCAGGTCTGTAGCAGTGATGGAATAAACTGCTGGCTTGTAAAGTCTCTGGTAACTTCCAAAAGATTGGGAAGTCCTTTTTTCCCTTGACTGTAATGCTCCTGTTAGTGTAAATCCATAGTCCAGAGATCAGGGCAGGAAAGAGGCAAAATGGGGATGCTTCCAGGATCTTTTTTATATCTTCTCTCATGTGGAGGAAAGCTCTCAATCTTAGTTTGTGGAAAAGTACAGGTACAAGATGGAGTCCAGGGTCACATGAGCAAGTCACATGCCCTTGTATGCTTTGATGAGTCATAGCAGGAGCCATTACTCATATTCTGGCTAAAACGTCCTCAGGAAGGCCCATTGGGTGGAGATAAACTTGTTCTATGGCCCATTGTGCTCTTCTATTGCCCATTCTTCTATGGCTCAATTTGAATGGATGCAAACTACCTTGTGGGTGTTATCCCAGGAGCAAACACATTTGAAATACAGGTATATAGTCAATTTTCATAACTTCAGATAAAAAAATGATACATGCATATAAACACAATAATCATACTTAGCAAATCATAACTTTTCCATCAACACCTTACATGACATATTTTGTACAAGATTTGTTGCAATTGTATAACAGTGGTAGCAACAGTGAGCTTTGATAATCATACAATGTCACCCTGCTGCTTGGGTGGTGCATCTCTTCCCCATCTCTAGCTGAACTCACCCTTTTGGAAAGCATAATTAAAGCCAAAATGTTTAAGCTGCCAAGTTCTGCTAGTTGTTCTCTCCCTGGAAATTAAGAAGAAAATGAAATAAAGAGCTAGTTAAGTGGTTATTTTATTTAATAACATCTTTCCCCTCAGGATGGCTTCCGTGGAACATTCAGTCTCATTCCGGATGACAGTCCCTTCCAAATAAGTGACACTGGGATCCTGACTGTGAGGAACTCCAGTGCCTTAGACAGGGAGAGAACAGCAACTATCCTCCTTCAGGTAGTAAAAATAATGATTAAAAACAATTAAAATCAAATCCTCAAATAAATAAGATAACAGCTAGGCTGACCTGGAAAGAGACAGGGCCAGATTCTGATCTCACATTGGTGTAAATTGGGAGTAATTTCACCAAAGAATCAGACCCAGAATTTCACGCTGGAGAAAACTTGAGGAAAATATGACTACAAAGGTGCAATTTACTTGGCCTGTAACTATTTGGGATCTTCCTTGTTGTTACCAGATGTGTGTTGTTTAAATAAGTGCAGAATTTTTACTTCCTCCTTTTTCAAGGTTAAAGCTAGAGATCATTTGTTACCCTACTTTGAGGCCCACTCTACAGTCACCATATCACTGCTGGATGAAAATGACAACACTCCAGCCTTTGAAGGCACACCATACAAACAGCAGATTTTCTCCAACATGACTGCAGGAATGCCCATTCTTCAGGTATTGAAAGTGCTTATTTGAAAACAATGTCACTGTCAGTATAGGGTGTGGGTGTGGGTGTGTGTACACTTAGCCCCTTCCCCTTGAGCAGTGATCCTTGGGAGGAGAGATGTTCATTTTTTAGCAGTTTTCCACAGTTCCCTTTACTTTATTCTGCCTTTCATTTAGCCTCACACTCCTCTTGTTTGGTAACCCTTGTGTCATGGATGCTCCCAGCACCTGCCAGTTCAGGCAGTAAAGGATAGAGGCCTTGTCTTGGTCTCACATCTCTCATATAGTGGTGCATTGCACACACAAGACCATGCGACAGCCTAAATGAGACTTCTGGAATATATTATTTTTGAGATTTTTAATGAAAACAGAGTAGAGTGTGTTTTAGAGCCCAGAAAAATGAGATCACTGTTAAGATCTTTACAAACCACAGAGTGGGTCACTGGCAGAACCTGAACCCAGGTCTACTGATGTCCAATCTCCTGCTGTAAGCACTAGAACACTATGCCCCCCAATAACTTTTAGGATTACAACAAAACAAAACAAAACATTGCTAGTGTGAAATCTTGGCCCCATTGAAGTTGGTGGGAGTTGTGCCACTGACTTCAGTGAGGCCAAAATTTTACCTCTAGATTCTAAAATTGTATTCGCATGTTGATGCATCAGCCTCTGAGGACAAACATTCTGTCTTGGATTTGGCCCACAATTCCATTATTACAATGTTCCTAGTCTTTCAGTGACTTTGTTCCTTGATTCCAAAGGTCAATTGAGAAATCTACTGAGGAAACAGTTAAAAGAAATATTGTTGGATATAATTAGTTCTCTGTCGCCTACCCAAGCTGAGATCTTAAAGAACATATGTTGGGATATTTCTTGCCAATATTAGGCCAAATTCTTTTTCTTTCTTTCTTTCTTTCTTTCTTTCTTTCTTTCTTTCTTTCTTTCTTTCTTTCTTTCTTTCTTCATTCAATGGGAATTTTGGGTGCCCAAGGAATGGGCAGTATTGGACCCATTAGTTTGATTTATGTTGTTGCTATAATTGCCCCACAAACTATGTCTTATAAAAGTGAATTATATTGAACATATGTGACAAATGATCAATCAAATAAAGAAACAGCTGAATATTATTGTGGATTTATTTAGCTGGACTTTACCAAAAATTCCTGACCTATTTATTTTGAATGGACAAACAAGCAAGATTTCAAGTTATGTAATTATCAAGCTAGCTGAATGGTTTCTCTGCAAACCACACCAGAATTTACAGATGTGTGTCATTTGCTAACAACAAAGAAAATGAAGAAAAATGATATTTTCTCCTCAGGTTGTGGCTCATGATCCAGATGATGGCAGAAATGGAGAGACATGGTTTCTCTTAGTGAGCGGCAATGAAGAAGGACACTTTGAACTGAATGAAACCTCTGGGCAAATCAGTTTGAAAACACTGATCCCATTACTAGTCAACCAACTGAAGAACTTCACCTTGTGGATAACCGCTACAGATGGTAAGACACACACAAGACTTCTTGGGAGGCTCCTTTCCTGAAGGGACACTGGTGAAACACACAGCCCCTTTCCCCCCACGCCCGAACCTATTTAACATTCCTTTAAATATACCATATATTTTTAATTGCCCTTGCAGTTCCTGAAAACAAGTCACTTTCCCCCAGCAGTAGTTGCAACATTGATAAAACTCAATTTTCCCTGCAGGGTGATGCCCTAATAACAAATCCATTTTTTTTTCATGACTGTTAGCGTGTGCATGATATTAGCATGAATCTCACTCCTTTCTTCATCTCCCCTGATTTGCAATAGGCTGGTGCACAGGCTAGAATACTGAGATTTATTATAATTTTCTCTCACAGGTACTCGAAGAGGCATTCCATTCTTGTGTATTTCAGTCATTGGCCTGCTGTTAAGAGTAGAGCCGGCAGTAAGATTATTTACATATACATGCAAGTACATACAAACTAAAAGAGAGCTACCAAGGCTAATTGTAGGGCTGTCAGTCTTGATGTTGTTGTTCTAACTAAGAATTATTGAATGTTTGTTTACTCATCTAACCGGCAGAACCACTCAGCTAAATGAGCATGCATAATTGGAACAAGGCCAGAGGAAATCTTATCTGGGAAATAGAATCCTTTTCCTGATAACTTGGGCACTCTTAACTCTTTCTCAGCCTATTGACTTACCCTGATTTGCTTATTCTGGGCCCTGTACCTTATAGGCACTGTCCTGTATTGTGGATGGTGGGGAACCACTTGGTCCCAGATTCACGGGGGGGGGGGGGGGGGGGGGGGGGGGGGATTGGCTGCCAGTGGTGCAAGTAGAATTTATTTCCTAATGGTACGCTGTGCCTAGGTGACTCATGGGAGGGACACAAAGGGGACACTTGCTAAAGGGTGGGCAAGTGACCCCCCACGTAACCCCCCCATGTGACTTGTCCCCACCCCACCCCCAGTCTGGGGCCCCCACACTTTCCCCATCCCCTCCACATCCCACGT
This sequence comes from Chelonia mydas, assembly GCF_015237465.2. Classification (NCBI taxonomy): domain Eukaryota; kingdom Metazoa; phylum Chordata; order Testudines; family Cheloniidae; genus Chelonia; species Chelonia mydas. Next base: position 183,507,773 of record NC_057851.1, read on the forward strand.
TATCTTGGCGGGAGGGGAGGGCTCTGTCCTCCTGCTGCACCAGATACAGACTTCTGAACCGCAGGGCTCTCCGGAACCGCAGCGGCGAAAGGAGCAGAATGTGGGACTGCCAAGCAGCCCCATGCCAGCAGCTCCTGCAGGGCAGCTGTACTGCCTGCAGCCCCACCCCCCAGTCCTGTCCTCCAGCGAGGCTGTACAGACCTCTGACAGGAGACACAGCTGCGTGGAGGGGCTGGGGGCGGGGCAGGGGGCGGTACAGCTGTGCCAGAGGAGCTGCCAGCATGCGGCCCCATGTTCTGCTCCTGTGTCTTTCCAGTACAGTGTACTGGCAATAAATATCTTAATGGTACGGTGGACCAGACCGGACCCCCCTACTTGCACCTCTAGTGGTGACACACCTTTTGGTATTCACCTCAGAGAATGCAGCGTCCCACCCTTGGTCTGTCTTGTCTCTTAGACTGTAAGCTCTTCAGGCTCTCGCTGGGTAAATATGGTGCCCACACAAGGGGCTCCGATCTTGGTTGGGGCCTCTAGGCACTACTCTAATAATTGTTATTGTTATTATTATTTATTATTAATACAGTTCCAGGTGTCAGTTGATGTATTTTCTTTACAAGAAGAGGGTATTTTACAGGTCTGGTAAGAGATAAAGGTCTATTTTGCTTCCAGGTGGAATGGTGCCAAGAAGTTCATCAGTTCCAGTACAGGTCTTTGCAGTTGGAGATTCTAGACCTCGGTTTATTCACAAAACATATGATGGGACGTTGGAGGAAGAATTAAACAGCCCTGTCCCAGTAACAAGAGTAAGACCCAAAAGGCTCTGTACTGTCACCTGTACCAAACACACAAATTATGAACAGTTTGTAGTGACATAGGATTAAGATATGCATGGCCAGTGTAAATGTAAATACCTCACTAGGTAAAATATATAGGTTGTTAGATTTGATGTCTCAATCCATGTGTTACGCTGTAGCATGTAGTCTTGCCATTTATTTGTCATGCATCCTGTCTACCGCAGCTGAATGATGCCATCACCTCCTGGGACTGCTCCTACTATTCCAGAGCTCTGAGCATCTTCAGTCTCTGTTTAAAAAGTAAAACATAAAACCATGTGCCAGAGAAATGTTTTCTGCCTCTCCTCTTCCTCTCCTCTCCTTTCCCTCAAAGATTTCAGTGGTCAAAAGCCCAAGAGAGACAATATTCGACCTTCCATTAGTGACAAGTCTGCTGTTATGTGACGTGGTGGGTACAGAACAGGGGACTTACCATGAGGGGATTGCCAGCAGGACATTCTCTGAGGGGACCATGTGTCTCTGGAACTTGGTTCCCACCTTAGGTGAAAATTGCTTGAAGTTGCTGATATTTTGGGCAAGCTGCAAAAGCCATTTCTTAGGGCTTGTCTACGCTTACCAAAGGATCGACGCTGTGGCGATAGATGCATCAGCTGTCAATTTCGCGAGTCTAGTGAAGACCCGCTATATCAACCACTGATCGCTCCCCTGTCGACTCCTGTACTCCACCTGATGGGGAAGAGTAAGGGGAGTTGACAGGAGAGCATCTCCCATCGCCATTGCGTAGTGTGTACCCCGTGATAAATAGATCTAAGCTACGTCGATTTGAGTTATGCTATTCACATAACTCAAATTGCGTAGCTTAGGTTGACTTTTCCCTTTAGTGTAGAAAAGGCCTTAGAGAGGTTCTTGGGGCAGACTGAAGGTGGAATCCTGAAGGGGCAGATTATAGGGGGCTGTTTTGCTGGTTTGATTTATTGGCTGGCTGAATTAATTCATTATTTACATATGATTATTTTTTGCTGCTGAGAGAAAGACAGAAAAGCTAAATACAGACACACATTGATATATGTATATTCAGTGTATATTATGGGTATTATACATGTGTATCTATGTATATGGGCGTGTATGATGTTCTGATAAAAGGACAGATATCTGTATCTTGTAGTTATTGAGTATTTTAAGTCTTGATACACAGAAATGGCATTGTAATCACTATTAGTTTCAGCTAATAAAATAAGTTTTATTGCATCTTAAAAATATCTATCTTATTCCAATTGAGAGATAGTTAAGGCTGCTAATTTAGGTGTAATCTAAGCCTAAAATTCCTATTTCGAATGTCACATCAAGTAATTAATATAATTAATAGGAGATATTATTAATTATAATTAATATATATATTATAATATATATATAATATATTATTAATTATAATTAATAATATGCTGTGTCTTACACAGGTAGTATTTGTGTCTGTGGATCCCCACATTCCAGTTGCATTGCAAGTTTTGACGGAATCAGATATTTTTGATGTTGACATCAATGGAACCATCTGGACAAAAACCAAACTGGACTATGAATCCCAGAAATCTCATGAGATAAACGTTTCTTTGACTGACGGAAAAACAATTGACTATGCTGCAGTGTTTATCAAAGTTACAGACATCAATGATAACAGTCCTGTGTTCAGTGCAATCAATGCTACCATTAATGTGCTAGAGAGCATGCAAGTTGGAGCCACTGTTCTCAATGTGTCAGCTGCTGATGCAGATGATGGCTTTAATGGGTTAGTGTCTTATACTCTAAAAGGTGGAGAGGGAAAGATGGATATTGACTCTGTGACAGGATTAATTGTGCTGAGAAGGGAACTGGACAGAGAAACACAAGCATTTTATAACTTAACAGTTATTGCCAGTGACCAAGGTCAACCGGCTCTCTCTGCAGTTGTGAACTTTACTATCTTTGTTGATGATGTGAATGACAACCCTCCAACTTTTCCCTTGAGCGGATACGAAGTGAGGGTCTCTGAGGATGAAATGATTGGGAAGGTGCTAGTGACAGTGTCTGCTACGGATTTGGATTCTGGGGCCAATGCTCAGGTGAAGTACAGAATAATTAGTCAGCTTCCTCTGACTTCCATGCCGATGGTCCTTGTCAATTCAACCACAGGCCAGCTCACCCTGAGCCAGCAGCTGGATTATGAAACTGTCAAACTGTTTGAAGTAAGAGTGGAGGTATCAGATGAAGGGATCCCAAGCCTCAACACCAGTATGCTTGTTGTTATCCAGGTACTGGATGTCAATGATAACCCTCCTGAATTTAGTCAGGCAGTGTACAGTATATTTGTTCTTGAAAACATACAGAAGGACAGCCTCATCTACGCACTCAATGTTACTGACAAGGATCAGGTAAGTCCGACACTATCAGTTCTTAGAAATCAAGATGATATGGCATTAGAAGGGCAAAGAGAGAGTTTTAAATGCTCAGTGGTAAATATATTAGGTACAATTTGAAAAAGAGAGAAAATCTATTAGAGCATCATGGGGCCCACGATACTCCCATTGAAGCCAATGGCAAATGTCTCATTGACCCAGTAAGGGAAAGGACTGAGCTTCAACTCTATTTCCCTGCAACCCTGCAAGTACAAGATATAGCAATCTGGTCGCCTTAGAGAAGCCAGACTCAATATAAATACTTATGTAGGCCAGTCAAGAGAGAGCTAGCAGAATGGATGCTTGCCCATCAGACTAGAGAACAAAAAACAGCATGTAATTAACTGTTTAGATTATCACTTGTTATGTCAAAATAATTGGAAACGCCACTTTAATATATGCTGTAAATCTCTGCTTAATGAGCGTGCCTAGCAGTGTGTTTCTGTGCTGCAGTGAATCTAGCTGTTGTACTGCATCAATCAGGGAAAAAGGAAATCATAGAGGAGTTACTTTCATTTTCTTTTTTTCCTTTACAAGAAATCACATAATTGCTCTCTGTTGTCCATCAAATCTTTTCTTTCTTCCCCCTCCCCTTTAACTAAAGAAAAATCCTGCTCATGTGAGAAGTTGGCTTTAGAGGGGTGACACTTTGGGGTTCACCCAGAGCATTAAGAGGTTGTGTCGCTGCCTGCCATGTAATCCTGGATGCTTCTGTGCTGTCCTGCTTTGGATCAGCGCCCTGACACCAGTAGCTTGGCTACAGTGCACTCACCTCACCCTGGCTTCCCCCAGCCTGGGTACGCCTTGCAGGGCGACACCAACAGCCCTTCAAGTCCCAAGTCTCCCCAAAACCATCTCCTCTGCAATGCTCAGCCCCTCTCACTGTAGCACTCACAAAACCGTGTCCAGGTCACTGCTCCTTTACAGAGACAGTCCACAGCACCAGCCCGTTCGTTTGGCTGAGGATTTTACCCATCAGTTTGAAACACTGCACTGAGATGGTTGTGTAAGCAGAAAAGATTACATTTATTAACAGAGACTAGCTACTTAAGTAGAAGGATACTATGCTTCTGAGACTAAAACCTAACTTAAACTAGAGTCTTTTGTTCAAAATAGTTTTCTCACCACAGTCATTCTTCCAACGCAGCTGGCCAGTCCTTAGCTAGGATCCAACACCGAGCCCAAAGCACTTGGTTTCTTTGTCTTCTCAGGTGAAGGATGCCCAAATGGTTTTCTCTCTCTGCTTATATCATCAAACTTTATCTTTGTTTTCAAAGTCAGGAAGCCCTCCTGGGGGCTCACCTTTCTGTGTCCACCAGGGAGCTGAAGCCAGATTAATTTTTTGGGGGGAGGGATAGCTCAGTGGTTTGAGCATTGACCTGCTAAACCCAGGATTGTGAGTTCAATCCTTGAGGGGGCCATTTAGGGATTTGGGGCAAAAATTGGGGATTTGGTCCTGCTTTGGGCAGGGGGTTGGACTAGATGACCTCCTGAGGTCCCTTCCAACCCTGACATTCTATGTCTCCTCCCCCTGTAGTGATAGTTAAGTGGCTGTTGTGATGGGTTGGGTCACAGAGACCCCCTTGGGACTGCCACCTGATGTGCTGAGACTACCTCTGAGCCTGTTTTCCCTGGCAGCTTGGGACTTCAGTACCCTGTCTTGTTGAGCCAGACATGCTAGCCTGCTGCAAACACAGACCCGGGTCTGAACCATGTCCCCCAAAAGCTGCAGACTTAACTGAAAACAGCTTAAGAAGTGCTCCTGCCTCCAACATCCAGGTACCCAGTTCCCAGTGCAATCCAAACCCCAAAGAAATCCATTTTACTCTGTATAGCGCTTATACAGGGTAAACTCATAAATTGTTCATCCTCTGTAACACTGATAGAGAGATATGCAAAGCTGTTTGCTCCCCCAGGTATTAATACTTGCTCTGGGTTAATTAATAAGCAAAAAGTGATTTTATTAAATATAAAAAGTAGGATTTAAGTGGTTCCAAGTAATAACAGACAGAACAAAGTAAATTACCAAGCAAAATAAAACAAAAACATGCAAGTCTAAGCCTAATACAGTAAGAAGCTGATTACAGATGAAACCTCACCCTCAGAGATGTTCCAATAAATTTCTTTCACAGACTAGACTCCTTTCTAGCCTGGGCCCAATCCTTTCCCCTGGTACAGTCCTTGTTCCAGCTCAGGTGGTAGATAGGGGATTTCTCATGACTGCAGCCCCCTTCGTTCTGTTCCACCCCCTTATATATCTTTTGCACAAGGTGGGAATCCTTTGTCCCTCTCTGGGTTCCCACCCCTCCTTCTAAATGGAAAAGCACCAGGTTAAAGATAAGGAGTACTTGTGGCACCTTAGAGACTAACCAATTTATTTGAGCATAAGCTTTCGTGAGCTACAGCTCACTTCATCGGATGAAGTTAAAGATGTATTCCAGTTCAGGTGACATGATCACATGTCACTGTAAGACTTCATTACCCACTTGCCAGCACAGACGTATACAGGAAGACGTACAAGTAAACAGAGCCATTTACAACCAATTGTCCTGGTTAATGGGAGCCATCAAGATCCCAAGCCACCATTAATGGCCCACACTTTGCATAATTACAATCAGACCTCTGAGTTATAGTTCATATTTCTAGGTTCAGATACAAGAATGATACATTTATACAAATTGGATGACCACACTCAGTAGATTATAAGATTTGGATCTGCATGCATCCGATGAAGTGAGCTGTAGCTCACGAAAGCTTATGCTCAAATAAATTTGTTAGTCTCTAAGGTGCCACAAGTCCTCCTTTTCTTTTTGAAGATTTGTAATGATACCTTACAAGAGATCTTTTGCATGAAGCATATTCCAGTTACATCATATTCATACTCATTAGCATATTTTCATAAAATCATATAAAGTGCAACATCACAGCTGTCTCCCCCACTCACCAGTTTGATGGTTTTGTTTACTCTTTAGATAAATGTACTTCATTGTCTCTTGTTCAATTTACATCGCAGACACATTCAAGCAGGTGGAATCACATTCCTTGTCTAGAGCAGCATGACTGGTGCCCTACCTGCCAAACACATTTTAATAACATATTTCCAGTGCACATTTATAATTTTTCATCTATCACCTGTACAGACACCGCACAGTAATAATACTGACCAACATGTTACCAGTTCACTTATGATGCCTTTCATGACACCTTTTAGATACAGATTATGACAACAGTGAGTTGGGGTATGCTGAGTTGGTCAGGCCAGCTGAGACTCACTGCTAGATACCCAGGAGCCTCTTGTCCTCTGGCATTGGGATGCTCTTAGGTCACAAGGGGAAGTGGTTCCCTTTTTGCAGTAGCTGCCTAGCATGTCTCTGAGTTTTAAAAAAATTCAGAAGGAAACAAGAATGGAATGAACTAGGTACTACTGTTCACCACCTCACAGGCGTGACTCTGAAATGACTTTTAAATGAGGGTATATTAGAGGAGGGGACCGGAAGTCAGGACTCTTGGAGGAATCTATTCTCTTCTCTTCCACTTGCTGTCTGTTCTTGTCTGCATGTGAGTTTGCCCATCTGTAACATGGGGATAATATGACTTACCAGCTCCCATGGGTGTTATGAGGCTTCCTTTGTTAAATACTATAAAGCTCTTTGTGCTAAAGAAATGCAAAGTATTGATGTTAATAACAGAGAGGTATTTCCATCTTCTCTCCATAACTCAAGTGCTTATTACATCTCTTTTAGGTCGGCTTCTCTCAGGGGTATTTTATTCTTAACAATACTATGTTTGCTGTCAATAAACATGGGATACTTTCAATAAGGAATGACACAGAACTCGACAGAGACTCTACACCCAGGTTAACTTTGCAAGTAAGCTCATTCTGAACCTTTCAGATGGTTTAGTCCACCTTTTGTGTCTTAATCAATCAATTGAAATCTCAGTCAAAATCAAGTAATGTTTTCATTGATTATTTTGGCAGGTATGGACAGTTGATGCTGAAACGGAAGGGCTCAATTCTAGTGCTCTGTTAGATATCACAGTTCTGGATGTCAATGACAATAACCCTGAGTTTCAGATGCAGCCCTTCAGTTTTACAACCCTGGAAGGAGACTATACACAGGATGCACCTACCGTAGTTGGACATGTAGCTGCCACAGATTTGGATGAGGGAGAAAATGCCCACATCACATTTCACCTATTCGCAGAAGATGGGGTGAATCCATTTAGCATCCAACAAGTAAGAATTTGGGTGGGGAATAGAAAATGATGCCTATCTGCTTCTTTCTCCAAGACAGTTAGCATGGCCAGATAGAAATGATGCACTGATATGAGCCATTGTAGCATTTCTGATATCAAGAATGACACCGACGTCTTTGGAAGCTAAGAATATAAATCCAAAGCCTATTGAAGTCAATGTGAAGACTCCCATTGATTTCAATGAGTTATGAATTAGGCTATGTGGGCAGGGCCAGCGCAGCCAATGCTGCCAGTCCTGCCCTAGGAAGCTCCTGAAGACCTGGGGACTCCAGCAATGCAAGGTTGATATTTACTGCTCCTGCGGCAGTGCAGCATGGGGTGGAGTATGTGCTGCGTTGTGACAACTGTGAGCTCTGACAATAGTTTGAGGCTGCTGGGGAATCAGGCTGTCCCTTCCTTTAGTACAGTTCTAGCTAGAGTACATTGCAACCCCTCTGTTTAACAGGAATGCTCCAACCGCTATGCTCCCATTTGCCTCCGCAAACATATATGTGCACACAACCTGTTCTGGACCCTGTGTGCACATTGGCTTCCAAATTGGCTGGTCTGGGAGTTTGGAGGAAGTTGTGAGTGGGATCGGGAAGGAGATTGCATGGCGAACGTTGAGCCTTGCAGCTGGGGAGCTCATTCAAACAGCGTTTCAGGGCATCCCAGTTTTTCTTGAACCAACCCTGATTAAGGCCTGAACACAATGCTGCAAAGTTTCACACATGAGTCATCCCACTGAAATCAATCACATGAGTATGGCTTTGTAGTGTTAGCCATTCTCAGTGGGGCTGATCACCTGCAACTTCCATTAATGTTTGTCTGGTATCAGGTGTCTAAACCTTCAGTATGTGTGTTAAGGGACTACGTAGCTCAGGAGGTAGGTAATGGAAATGAAAAAGTATTTCTTCTCTAGGTTGCCAGCTACTCAAGTCCTGCCAAGATCTGTAGTGACTGAGAATTATTACCATCTAGTGGTGCTTCTGTGGCCTTTGTAAATGAGGTAGGTGGGCTCAGTCCAGTACTTACTGGACAGGAGTCTGCATTACAGAAGCCACCACCATAACTGACCACCTATTTGATAGTCTCATCAGAGAAGCTAAGGTGTGAATGGGTATGGAGACTCCCATCCACTGAGAACGAGTGTGGGACTCCTGTCCCCATCCCTCCAGGTCATGGGTAAGACATATTGGCAGGACACTGTGAAGAAGATTGCCCTGATACTACCAGGCTATACCTGTTCTGTGATGAAGAGAGGACTTCCATCCTCACTTTTCGTGAGAACTAAATGTACACAAACACTGTCAAAAATGTGATATATGTGTTGATTTTTTTTCTCCTCTGTAGAATGGAACTATTTTGGCTAATGGGTTTATGGACAGAGAAATCAAAGAGAAATATGAGCTTTTGTTAGTGGCATCTGATAATGGAGTACGTCAGAGACAGGTAAGGAAGAGGATTAGGTTATTCTTACATTAACAGCCTTTGATTTCTGAAGTTTAAATGGACTGAATGTGCATCTCTTGTGCATGATTCATTTGTTTTCTGTTGTCCACCAGAATTTCACATATGTCACCATAAGTGTATTAGATGTAAATGATAATCCTCCACAGTTTACAAAGACACAGTATTCTGCAAATATACGTATAGCAACTGAAAAAGAGGGAGTTTCTGTTCTGTCAGTATCTGCTACTGATCGTGACCTTGCGAACAATTCTCTTATTTCATACAGGTAATTTTGTCTAAGGTAAATAAATATCTTTTAGTAAAGAAAATCAGTGTTATTTGTATTTCCCAGTTGATCACAAGTTGCCCATACCTACTCATTCGATGCCCATTATTATATTTTGCCATTAGTGTAATCAACAACAATATGCCTAATTTTAAAACTTAGAGAAAAACAGTGGAGAAGCATTTCACCAAGCTTGTTGGAGATGATCAAACTACTGGAGGGCCAGTAAAATAAAAGACAACCTTAATCAAAAGCCAAGCTTGTTTAGTCTGAAATAGCTGGCTAAAAGTTTGGCACTTCTGGATAGAAAATGGAAATAATGAAATGCAAAGTGATTGCCATTCTTCCCCTCATTCCCCCACTCCCACCCATTAACCTTAAGACATAGATTGTGCATGGAACATTTTAGTTGAAAAAGGTCCTGGGATACAATGATGACTGGGCATTAAAACAAAATACATAGGTTGATATGGATGGTTGAATGTGTCAGAAACTTATGGGGTTACGCACCAAATGTAGCACTTACTATTGTGTGAGATTTAAATGGCTTCAGGACTATGCACATTAGTAATTGTTTCCAGAACCAGATCCTTACAATGAAAGTTACCTGCCTTTCTTGCCATGTCTGCAAATTGATCTATAATCCTTTGAGTTTGCAGTTTGTACTCTGCTCTCTATTCATAGCGGGATCTAAAACTTGTGGATGGAATGGAAACTGAAAGTCTGAATGCCATCTTGGCTAAGATGGAAGACATGCTAGGAAATATAGTCTCATTTGTTTAGGTTAATGAGACAGCATCTAAAACGTGTTGTCCTACCACTCCTATAATCATTATAACTAGGCAAATATAATCGGTAGGCTGTTTATCATAAAACTTTAATAATAAAGATAGAATACTTCTGATGTGAATAATATGAATGATACACTCACTTCTCTTTAATACAGCTTCATGAACCATTCTGATGATTTCTGGATAAATAATCTTACTGGAGAGATCACTCTCACCAGTGATCTAGCCCATATCACAGCTGACACAGTCATTACATTGACAGTCATTGCTACTGACCATGGGGTTCCTCAGCTAACATCAAATGGTAAGTGATGTGCTTTCACCAATTTTTCTCGTAAGTAGTGCTCAAGAATGTATTGGGCTGCGTGAATATTCAATGTCAAATGTAAACTTGACAAACTTCACAAGTTTGAATTAATCACATCCATATGGAGTCCATATTACAATTCCGCAATGAGGTGTGCATTACTCTTCTGATTGTATTTCTTTCACTGATGCCCTCCCATCACGTGGACACAGAATCACATTAACACAGAGCAAGATTTATTAATTCTGTTTAAAATTATTGCTTATTTATTTATGGTGGGGGTACCAGTCAAGGATCAGGCCTCAACTGTGATAGGGACGCTATAGTCATGCACTAAAGAGCATATCCGTATAGTATTTTCTGCTCCGTTTTTCCAGCTTCTTTGATTTGCTTAAGAGAACTGGGCAGTCAGTCAGCTTTCAACATCCTAAACATCCTTCTGAGCAAGTTTCTGCTCTTTCAAAATAGATTTTGAGTCACCTGGTATTTTGTATCGTTTACAACACCCATTGACTATCTTTCTCACTTGTTCCTAGGGGATAACTTTGATAATTGATGAACAGGAGGAAAAAACAATTGTTTTAAATTTCACTATTAGTGACTGCAGGGGCATTTGTATGTATTGTGGCCAAAACACAGTTTGGGGGAATCCTTTTCCTTTTGATACAAAATTCTTGTGGTCTAACATTCAACTTCTCTGACCTCCAGAAACAATAACTATTTAGAAGCCTGATCCTGGGATGGGTAAAGATGTGGTTCTCAACCAGGGATACATGTACCCCTGGGGCTACTTAGAAGTCTTCCAGGGCCTATATCAACTCATCTAGATATTTGCCTACTTTTACAACAGGCTACATAAAAAGCACTAGGGAAGTCAGTACAAACTACATTTCATACAATGACTTGTTTACACTGCTCTATATACTATACACAAGCGGGTCTCAAATTGTGGGTCAGGATGCTGTTTTAATGGGGTCACCAGGTCTGGCGTGACTGGCTGGAGCCAAAGTTGAAGCCCAAGCCGGACCGCCCAGGGCTCAGGCTTTGGCTTCAGCCGTGAGTGGCAGGGCTCAGGTTACAGGCCCCCACCAGGGGATGAAGCCCTAGGGGTTTGGCCCCCCCCACCTGGGGTGCTGGGGCTCGGGCTTTGGCTTCCCCCCACTCCCTGCCCAGGGTGACAGGGTTTGGGCAGCCTCAGGCTTCAGTCCCCCCTCCTGGGGTTATTTAGTAATTCTTGTTGTGAGAGGGAGGTCATGGTGCAATGAAGTTTGAGAACCCTTACTGTACACTGAAATGTAAGTACAATATTTATATTCCAATTAATTTATTTTACAATTATATGGTAAAAATGAGGAAATAAGCGATTTTTCAGTAATATTGTACTGTGACACTTTTGTATTTTTATGTCTGATTGTGTAAGCAAGTAGTTTTTAAGTGAGGTGAAACTTGGGGGTATGGAAGACAAATCAGACTTCTGAAATGGATACAGTAGTCTGGAAAGGTTGAGAACTACTGGCGTAAAGGACCTGCAAGTCCCATTGACTTCAGGCCCAGTCAGTGAGCCAAATTCTCCTTTCTCTTTTATTGGAGAAATATCATAACATTCAGCAAAGTGGGATTACTCTGGAATGAGCATTGGATGCTGAGAGGGTTTGAGTTATATCTGTCACAGCTTATTTCTTATCATTGTTGTTTTTTCTTATTATTCCTTTTTCCTATCATGCCAATTTCCATCAGTCTGTTGCTCCTAACATCCTAGACATTTACTTTAGGGAGACAAAACACAGTGCATGATATTTCACAGCTTTTATCTGTCTTTTCCTCCACTAGCTCCTGTTATTCTCTATTTGCTGGTAAATGACACTGACTTTGGACTGACTTTTGAAAGCTCCAGCTATGAGTTCAGTGTTTTGGACCAGGAACCAGTCACAACTGCTGTTGGCTCTGTGAAGGCCCTGACTGGAAGCATAGCCATTAGAGTCATATACTCTCTCAAGTCACATACTGACAAGTTTTCTGTTAATGACCAAGGAAACATTATGACCCTTGTCAGTTTAGATCGAGAAGAGCAGGATCTTTACAGCATCATTGTAGAAGCCATTGATTCTGCGATGCCACCCAATTCAGCTGTGACTTCGGTACAGTATATTGCATTTTAAAGTGTTTTGAAAATGCTGAATATATAGTTTAAAAATAAGCAGTGATACCCAGAGGACACCATATTTTTAATGTCACATACTATATAGAAATGATGGTTAGCAAAAGTATTTTAAGAATCAATTTGTAACTAGTTTCTGATTTTCTTAAAGGGACAATGTCAATTGGACTTCAAAAAGAGAGTAGTTTTCCTGGAGAGCCCCCTGCAAATTTCTGTAATTTTATAACTGCAGTTTCCTCTTTTTTTAAAAAGGTTGCTTTGTGAATGACCCATACAAATAACAAGGAATCTCAGTAACTCCCTATTTTGGGGAAACATTGAAACTGACTATATACAAAGTGCTGTCAAGTGTACAAAGTAAACAAGTTGAAAAAACAAAGAATTTTTTTTTTAATCTCTTTCAGTTAGAATAATTTTAGGTGTTACTGTATCACTGTTAGGCAGAAAGGAACTAGAGCAGTGAGATTTAAGTTGCTTCTGTCCCTTTAATTATAGTATTGGAATTTTGATGTTAGACAGAAGGTAAAGATTAAATGCTTTTTCCATTATAAATTTTGTTTGTAAGAGTTTTGCTAAGTTCCTTATTTTTACATCAGGCTGAAACTATCATAATGAATGCAATTTCTTTAATTTAGCTAAACTAGGTTTAACTTTCAAGTACAGTATAAGAAGAATAAAGTATTTGCCAGGATTTTTTTTTTCTTCCACTGCATTGGTATCTTGTAGAGATAAGAATGAGTTGGGGAGGAGAAACCCACGGAATGAAATACGGTATGTGGGAAGGACAGAAATATTGGAAGTGTACGGGATAGAAGGAAAAAGATGCAGGGAAAAGAGGAGACAGAAGAAAGCAAAGGAAATAAAGAGGATGGAGTGAATGAGAAATGGGAGAAGAGGGAAATTGAAGGGAAGGAATGGAGAGACAGGACAAGGAATAAAATAATGAGAGGAGGGTGAAATGGGCAGCAAGGAGTGGGAGAACATTGAATAGAGATTAAAAAGAGAAAGTGGGAGATGGAAGAAGAAATAAAAAAAAGCAATAGATATAAAAGAAAGTATAAAAAGCTGCTGACTTACACAAACAGAGCTTATTTGTTGGTAAGTTGTATTAGCATTGTAATTACATATTATTCTAGTTCATTCCAATCTGTGTTTTGGAGCAGCAATTAGAATGTGATTTATTGTATTTAAATATATATCTCACATATATTGCTCTGCTTTTTTCTTTTTTGTATTTTAGTAGTGATGGAGGGAAAAATTCATTGTCTAGAACATTAGTGCAGTCAAGATTGCCCCTGGACAAATAAAGTTGCTTGAGGGCATGTCTACAGGGCTCAGCATTGCACAGTACAGGGGTGTGATTTCTAAAGTGCACTAAAGTACTGCGTAGTAACTGGTCCATGTAGACCCTGTGGGTGTGCACTAAAAGTTCTTAGTGTGCTTTAACATAAGACTGTTTGAAACAACACTACATTAAAATGCACTAGGGAACTTTTACTGCATACCCGCAGGGTCTACATGGACCAATTAGTATACAACACATTAGTGTGCTTTAGAAATTACACCCCCATAGTGCTCACTGCTGCTCTGTGCAGGCATGGTTGAAAGCCACATAGAACACACTGCTTTTGCCTAGACTGTATACTATTCTGTCCACATATTATATTTCATAATTTGACCAAGATGCACCAGCTTAGTCGAGTCCTTGGGATTTAATTCCAGGGAAAGGAGCCCACATTATAGTTGTGTGAGACTGACTGCATTCTTTTTTTTTTTGACCCCCTTTTTAAATTCCTAGGCTGAGGCCTGGGATGTGGGTTCCAAATGAGAGCAACATTGATATGGTTTGGCAATACATCTGTACAAACCAAAGCTTAAGGAAGTGCTGACTCCCCTTTGACGAGAGTGACACACATGCAGCTGTTTATCAGAGCAAATCGCAAGAGCTTAACTGCAAGAATGTCACAGCTGCTACAATTCTAGAATGTTGGAGGTTGAATTGAAGGTTGCCACCGAATTATCTGCCTCCCACCCAGCACTGTATTAACTAGGTGAAGGGGGAGATAAGTAGTAATAACAAACTAAAAGATCAGTATCCTGCAAACAGTTATGCATATGGGTAACTTTATGCACATACATAGTCCCTTGAAGTCAAAGTCACTCATGTGGGTAAGTGTTTCCAGTATCAGGGCCTAAGTTGTGACTTTAATTTATGCAGTTTGGGATAATAATTATTGGGTTGAAATAATTGTTTAAAACAGTAGTTTCCAATGAGGGAAGAGTGGAATGGTTTTCAAAAATAACACTGAGCCCATCTTTCCCCCTCTTCTCCACAAACAACAAATATTACCATTTTACAAATAGAATTGAAATCAAATAAATGTGCTAGTTCTAAAACGTAGAGGCCAATTCTTTTTGTACACTCAGTTTATAGAGCCCTTAGTGATGAAACAGTGCCACGTTCTTGTGTCATTTCCAACCAGAAGCAAAAGTGGAAGAGTTAAAACTGACAAGAAAACCTCTTTTTGTGCTCAGTTTCGCAGACTGAATTGGTTTTAATCAGCCTGAGACACATCCAAACCAAATCAGAACTCTGATATTATTGGTACCAACAGCAAATACACCAACATTTTGTGACTAGTAATCTAGGCTCCCCACTTTCCCACTATAGGGCCAACTGTGTAACCCTTGAGTCGCCCATGTTCACACACAAGTAATTTGTGTGAGGAAGTCCTAGACCAAGTGAGTATTGGAATATCTGGACCTAAATAATGGCCTTCTATGCTGGGTCCCTGTGCCCTGCTGCCACAGCCTGCCTCCCATGCAGCTGTGTACTCTCTGGCCTGCAATGGAGTTTTGATTGCTGCAAACCTGAATCTTGCTTGTGAGGCACACTTGTGAGTCTAACACTTGCTACAGCCCCTTAGATAAGTGGAATTGTTGGGCAAAAGTCAACACGGTTTATGTAAAGGGAAATCATGTCTTACTAATCTATTAGAGTTCTTTGAAGGGGTCAACAAACATGTGGACAAGGGGTATCCAGTGGACATAGTGTACTTAGATTTCCAGAAAGCCTTTGACAAGGTCCCTCATCAAAGTCTCTTGTGTAAATTAAGTTGTCATGGGATAAGAGGGAATATCCTTTCATGGATTGAGAACTGGTTAAAAGACAGGGAACAAAGGGTAGGAATAAATGGTAAATTTTCAGAATGGCGAGGGGTAACTAGTGGTGTTCCCTAAGGGTCAGTCCTAGGACCAATCCTATTCAACTTATTCATAAATGATCTGGAGAAAGGGGTAAACAGTGAGGTGGCAAAGTTTGCAGACAATACTAATCTGCTAAAGATAGTTAAGACCAAAGCAGACTGTGAAGAACTTCAAAAAGATCTCACAAAACTATACATATAATATGATGGGAGCTAATTTAGCTACAACTAATCAGGAAAGAGATCTTGGAGTCAACGTGGATAGTACTCTGAAGACATCCACACAGTGTGCAGTGGCAGTCAAAAGAGCAAACAGGATGTTAGGAATCATTTTAAAAGGGATAGAGAATAAGACGGGGAATATCTTATTGCCCTTATATAAATCCATGGTACGCCCACATCTTGAATACTGCGTACAGATGTGGTCTCCTCATCTCAAAAAAGATATACTGGCATTAGAAAAGGTTCAGAGAAGGGCAACTAAAATGATTAGGGGTTTGGAAGGGGTCCTATATGAGGAGAGATTAAAGAGACTAGGACTTTTCAGCATGGAAAAGAGAAGACTAAGGGAGGATATGATAGCGGTATATAAAATCATGAGTGGTGTGGAGAAAGTGAATAAGGAAAAGTTATTTACTTGTTTCCATAATATAAGAACTAGAGGCCACCAAATAAAATTAATAGGCAGCAGGTTGAAAGCAAATAAAAGGAAGTTCTTCTTCACACAGCGCGCAGTCAACGTGTGGAACTCCTTGCCTGAGGAGGTTGTGAAGGCTAGGACTATAACAGGGTTTAAAAGGGAACTGGATAAATTCATGGCAGTTAAGTCCATTAATGGC